>NW_024081121.1:924843-1226621 GCF_003009895.1 Hyaena hyaena
AAAAAAAATGCTTCTGCATGGCAAAGGAAACAATCCATAAAACTAATAGGCAACCAACAGAATGGGAAAAGATAGTTGCAAATGACATATCAGATAAAATATACAAAAAATTGTATAGTACTCTTAAGAGAAATTGTTGAGTGCTCGCTTCGGCAGCACATATACTAAAATTGGAACAATACAGAGAAGATTAGCATGGCCTCTGCGCAAGGATGACATGCAAATTCGTGAAGAGTTCCATATTTTTGGTTAATATCCAGAATCTATAAGGAACTCACCAAACTACACGCCCGAAAAACAAACAACCCAGTGAAGAAATGGGCAGAAGATATGAACAGACACTTCTCCAAAGAGGACATCCAGATGGCCAACAGACACATGAAACGATGCTCAGCATCCCTCCTCATCAGGGAAATACAAATCAAAACCACACTGAGATACCACCTCACACCAGTTGGAGTGGCTAAAATGAGCAAATCAGAGAACTCTAGATGCTGGCGAGGATGTGGAGAAACGGGCACCCTCCTACACTATTGGTGGGAATGTAAACTGGTGCAGCCCCTCTGGAAAACAGTGTGGAGGTTCCTCAGGAAATTAATAGAACTCCCCTATGACCAGCAATAGAACTGCTAGGAATTTACCCAAGGGATACAGAAATGCTGATGCATAGGAGCACATGTACCCCAATGTTCATAGCAGCACTCTCCACAATAGCTAAAACATGGAAAGAGTCTAAGTGTCCATCAATGAACGAATGGATCAAGGAGATGTGGTTTATCTATACGATGGAATACTACATGGCAATGAGACAGAATGAAATATGGCCATCTGTAGCAACACGGATGGACCTTGAGGGTGTTATGCTGAGCGAAATAAGTCAGGCAGAGAAGGACAAATATCATATGTTTGCACGTATAGGAGGATTAGGAGGAACTTAACAGAGGACCACGGAGGAGAAGAAGGGGGGAAATGGTGGGGGAAAGGGTGAGAGGCAAACCATGAGAGACTCTTGGATGCTGAGAACAAAATGAGGTTTGATGGGTGTTGGGGGGAGGGGGGAGATGGGCATGGAGGAGGGCACTTCTGGGGATGAGCACTGGGTGTTATATGGAAACCAACTTGACAATAAACTATTTGTAAAAAAAAGATACTGAAATCCGAAAAAAAAATACAAATCATTTCAAGTCTGAAAAAAAAATCTTGCAATTTTGGCGACTAGCATACTTTGTATTTTTTGATCATTTCCTTCTTAACTTCCACCGTAATTCATCTTCTTCTTACCGCTTTTTTTTCAACTTTTTCTGCATGGAGGCCATATGCTCTCATGGATTTTGACTCCAGTACAGTATTAATAAACTCGTGTTGGGGCTCTTGGGTAGCTGAATCGGTTAGGTGTTCAACTTCGGCTCATGTCATGATCTCGCAATTCATGAGTTTGAGCCCCGCGTTGGGCTCTATGCTGGCAGCTCAAAGCTTGGAGCCTGCTTCGGATTCTGTCTCTCTGTCTCTCCCTCTCTCTGCCCCTCCCCCACTCATACTCTGTCTGTCTCTCTCAAAAATAAATAAGCAGTAAAAAAAAAAACTAAAAAAACCTCACATCATATACTGTATTTAATGTAACTGGCAATAAGGCAGCAAAGGAAAGGGTCTATATCTGCAGGCAGCCTGACCTAGAAGGAAGCAAAACATTCCTAAGCTTACTCTTGTATAGAAAAGCAAAAGACTGTCCATAGGTGCTTTCAAGTGACAAAAAACACACTAGTGTCAGTTGTGTGCACCTGACAACATTTTGAAAATACACTGATTTCAAACCAAACACTATGGCCTGAGACTGAGCATGGGAGACAATCACCCATAATTCTGCAGGGAGAGAGAGAGAGAGAAGAACCATTGGCTCAGATGAGATCATGTGATGTTTGGCGTCACATACTACTCATATTGCAAGACATCGCTTGTTTATCAAGTTAAAATTTATTAGAAATGTTTGCTCCTGTTGTGGAACACTCGCAGAACAAGTTACTTGCAATCCAAGGTTTTACTATATTTCTGTTCTCAGTCTCTTCTAAAGAAAGTGTGGGGAGGGGTAGAGATCTCTTTAATACAAGAAATCCATCACCACCTCTCCCCATTCTTAAGTATTTAACCTTACTATTTCAAGTCCTGAAAACATTCTTCTATATCCTTCAATGGATCTAGCATTCAGGAAGGACTTGTTCTGCCAAATAACCAGTTTACAAACCAGGGAAAAGAGAGCCCAGACCTCAGAGTTGCACTTTGGCTATGACCCTACTCTGCAAAATGTTGATCATGGTCTGCATAAATTTCTGGAAGCCTTGCATGTAGGATGATGCCCTTTATTATAATAACGGTGACATTTTTACCTAGGATGATGGGAGACCCAGAGAGTCACCTTCACTCTTGATTTCTGAACTCTGTTGGCAACCTCCACATGGATTCCATGCTACTTCCTGGACCAGCAAGAATATTTAGTAATGTCATACACTTCCAAAGATGGCTTATATTATGCCCTATGCTGAGTCTCCATACATTCCAGCTACAGCTGCATATAAGCAGATATAAGATTCTGTCTTGAGCATCCCTGCCATTATGTTATGGCCTGCAGTTTATATCTTGGTTCTGGAAAGTATTATTCAAATTCCACCATGTCCGGCAAGATGGCGGAGAAGTAAGGAGCTCCGTACTTGCACTTGCGCCCATACATCACACGGAAAAGACCTGAAGCCATTGGAAACCTTACAAAACCTGAGAGATTGGGAGAAAAAAGGACGCAGAATCCACTGAGAAAGTCTTCTAATGGCTACCTCAAGAAACAAGCCAGAGTACACAAGGTGGAGAGTCCCAAATATCACTACGAATAGGAAAATAAAATAACCAAGGTCCCAACAAGGAAGACCAAGAGATACCATTCAAAAAACACTCTCTGAAAGGATAGGCCCTGGACAGTCAGAGTCTTCTTGGATATAGCAGCGCTCATAGATACAGAGAGCATATCAGGTCTCTAAAACCAACAAGAGCCGGAAAGCTAACTAAAATGACAAAACGAAAGAGCTCTCCTCCAAAGAAACTCCAAGAAGAAATGACAGCTAATGAACTGCTCAAAACATATATCAGCAGCATAACTGAACAAGATTTTAGAATAATAATGGTAAAATTAATAGCTGGGCTTGAAAAAAACATAGGAGACATCAAAGAAACTATGGCTACAGACAGAATGGAAAACAAATTCCACCATGTCCTTGAATATATCCTGGAAGAACATTTTAATATTTATATTTATAATAGACACAGAATCAGACCGAGATTCTCTGTAACACAGAATCTTGTCGGTCAACCAACAAGAAGTGAAGCAAACCCCGAGAAGCTGTTCAAAGCACAGGCTCCAGAAACAGGAGAGATTATTTTAATAGGCGATGCTGCTGGCTTACCTATGGATATACCTATACAATCTGCCTTTGCTGAAAATCGGAAGGCTCTTTCCAAGGATGACTTGCATCGTGGAGGCAATCAGTCCTACTGCATCCTGCTTGATCTATTTTCTCCTATTTTCTGCTAGTCCCTACCTTCCATTTCTTATCCTTTTGCTCAGCTCCAGGGAGTCAGCATGCATATTGGGGGGAAAAACAAACTCTAGTTCTATTGACACAATGGCATAAATATATAGTAGAGATCAACAAATATTCGATTAATACTTGAAGGTATATTTGTTTACATATTTTGGCAGGTATTTATAACATTCCTAGACATCTAGTACTTTAATCAGAATGCACCTCGCCTCATTACATTTGGAGTACTTCCTTAAAACTCAGAATTTATCTGGGATTCTGGATTAGATTTTCCACCTAGAAGCTGCCCTGAGTACATGCCTCATCCTTTGTGCCTGAGCCAGGTGAAAACAAAGCAGGATCCCATTTGAGGCATGTCTCTCGAAAGCACTGCCTCAAGACTTCCACTTTGGGTTGTATCTTCTTGAAAGCAATTCTATTTGACTTGATAGGTGCTCATTTTGGTCTTTGGGGTACGATAAATACAAATGAAATGTATAGAGAACCAAGTACATCTGCCTCCTCAGCAGAGCGATTTAGTGATATCAACATATAAGAGAGCTTGGAGCAGCTCCTTCATTTTAGAAAATATCTTTTACACCAGTATTCATTGTATTCAGTCATTTAATTCATCTGATTATTTTCCAGACTGTCTTCACTACATTTGCTTAGTATTGGACTTGCTTTTGGTTTAATTTTCTTTTTGTTGGCATAGTTTTGCTGAAGCTGATTCTAGATTTTCCTGTTGCCATCCTCAAATTCAGACTATGGGCTGTGTAGAAAGTGGAATTAATTAATTATAACTGTTATATTCCCTAAAGGTCTCTAACCTGTGGCCTCAGCCAATAACAGATATGGATAAGTATGTCTCTGACCAATGGGTGATCCTGTACTAGGAGGAGAGATGTATTGTTCTCCTTTTTCCAGATGGTTCTGTTCAATAATGTAATATGTAGATGATCACCACCTGCCTACAATAGGAGAGCCAATAAGTAGTAGGGTCTTAATGTCTTAACTTCCAACTTGGTAATTAAGCAACTAAATTATTAAGCTCAAAGGAGGTGCTACTTGTATTTGGGCAACAAAGTTCTTTGGTGTCAAGGATTTTCTATGCGTTATGGGATGTATAGCACTTCTGGGCTCCTCCCAGTTAAAGCGACGACTGAAACTGCTCCTATACCTCTCAAACACCTCACCTGATTGAGGAGCACTAAAGGAATAAGGGCTTGCTTTCAAGAGAGTGTCTGGGAGTTATCAGGCAAATCTATACTTACCTTCAGTGAAGAATCCTGAAGGATAGGCAATAGATAAATAATGTCCTTATTCTCCACTAGAAGTAGTGCTCATTCTGCATGATGTGACTTGGACTCTAGATTGGCCAAGTTTTTGATCTATACCCAGATAGCTCCAGAAAATTTTCCAAAGGGATCATAAATGCCTCATTTCAAGGGTTGACTTTGACTCTAGAGTGTCTCCTAAGCATTTCTGCTTCTTGGGATTGGAAACAGCTTCAGGGCATGGGGCACTATTATTCCTAATTTACTTTTTGTCCCTCTTCAGGCACCCTAGTATGTTAGGCTGCTGTTAACCAGATACGCTGTGCTGTAAGGGAGTGAAAAAGATCCTGTCTTTGTTAGCCTAAAAGAATTTTCAAAACTAATGAAAACTCAAGGAACCAAATGCTTATTATATGTGATTATCACAGTGAAGCATTGTTTTAGAATGTTGTTGACACAGGTCTTGGGACTGTGTGTTCATAAACATAGTGCTCTCATGGGTGGAAGAAAATTCCAATCTAGGTTATTTTTAGAGAAAATTGTAGTTCTTTCTTTCTCCTAAAATAGAAAGATCATATTTTCAATGCCTTTGTGGCTGTATCATGTTAATGAGGATAGTAAAAATATGCGGTCCTAACTGGTTAGATACAGAGCTCATACAAGAGGCAGGTGGCAAGCACACTCATGTTCCTTCCTAAAAGATTGAATATTTATTTGTTGATTATGTGTTATGTCTAACACACTGCTAAGTGTAAAAGGAATACAAAATAGTATGTTACAGAAGATACATTTATTTCCTTCCCACCAGGAGTTTCAATGAGCCACATACATACAAGGGACAGTAGAGAATCAAAGGCATTTTGGGACATATGCCGCCAAGACAGTCACTGTGGCGTTGTTCAGAAAGCCTTCTGCTGGCCATGTCACAGTAGCTTTATCTCCAAGCCACATGACCACAACTCTGACATTAGTATTGTCTACATGTAGATTTCAACTCTGCATCTGTACGACTCTTTCCAATCTATGCGTTTAATGAGATTTAATGCTCTGGGATAAAAGCTTCTGCATTAGAGTGATTTTTCCCCCAAATAAATGTAAACTTGAGCTTTCTGAACCCCTCTGGAAATATATTGTTCTGAACAGTCAACTTTCCTAGATAGCTATGGGTCCAGTCCTTTGAAGAGATAGGGTGACCTTTGTTACCTTGAAAATGATGAACCATTTTTGATTCCTAACCAACTTCAATCCCATTACAAATTGGCAAGCATTTATTGAATGGCCCTTCTGGGTAACACAGCTCTGAGGGATACAAGAACTACTTAATGAGGCCCTACACTTCCAGAGTCACAGATTAGTGATTCTCCACCCTATCTGTCAGGATCATCCAGCAAGTTTCAAAAACATTCAGACCTGCTGAATATGCCTCTCTGACAGTAGGACCCAGACATCAGTTTATCTTAATTAATTAATTAATTAATTAATTTTTTTGCTATATGATCTCACTTATATTTGGAATCTGAAAACACCCTGCAATCATAGAACTCAGACAAAACATTGGCAGTTGCAGAGGTAGGGGGTGTGGGAAGGGCAAAATGGTTGAAGGTGGTCAAAAGGTACAAACTTCCAGTTATAGGATAAGTAAGTCCTGGGAATAGAATATACAACATGGTGAATGTAGATAATACTGTATTTTACATTTGAAAGTTGTTGAGAGACTAAATCTTCAAAGGGTTTATACAAGACAAAATTGCAACTACGTGTGGTGATGGCTGTTAAATAGACTTATTCTGGCAATCATTTTGCTCTTTATACATATATGAAATTACTATGTCATGTACCTAATGCAAGTGCACTATTAAAGAACAATTATGTCAGTTGAGCATTTAAAAAATTTTTATGTTATTTTGTTAATAAACAACTTTTTAGGTGATTCTCATGGGCCCCTGGGGTACAGATCTGGACAAACAGACCAAAACAACCACAATAACAATTTGATAAATATTTCAATAGAGGTATAAATAAAATGTAAGGAAAGGCTGGAAGAGGAGGCTAATTTCAAATGGGAATACTGCAGATCTCTTCTTGGAGAATACAAGTGTGGGTGGGGCCAGATTGCTGAAATTTTTGATTTCACATGTCTGTGCTTCATCATTTTTTCCCAGTTCTCTCTCCTACTAATGGGCTATTAGCTGTCCCTCTTACAGCTGCGAATGTATGTCTATAGCAGCTGATTTCTAATGTAATATTGCTAAGCATCTGGGGCTGGGAAATTTAATATCTAAGTTTGTTGGAATTGAATGTAAATTAAGAATAAATAGTTTCCACTTCCCACTAAAGGAACGAGGACTCCTTACAAAATGTCTGATTCCAGATCTGAGGCAGGAAACTATGAGGTGAACTTAGGGCATCTTGTGCCAGAAAGCAAGGAAGCTATCAGGATTAATGGAGTCCTGTCACAAGAGCACAGATTTAACTTGAGAAAACTTCCATGGGACAAAGAGAAGGCTATTTGAATATCGGTAAGGATTCATAGCTGCAATAGGTTGGGATAAATATATAAGTATCCAAGGGCTCATAATGATACTAAAACACAAAAACCCAAAGACCAAAAATCCAGAAAACTCAAACCTCAGTGATGAGCTGGATTACAGGGCACTATGAAAATTCAAAAGTAACATCAAGTATTTGTCTTTCCTTTCTTATATTTACCCTTTCAGGGTAAACAAATATTTGTTACAGAAAGTTGTTCTGTTTTTTTTAAAGCAGATTTTCAGTTAATCAATGAAGAAACAATTAGAAAAAATTCATTTTGAAACTCTTAATGAGTCCAGATAATAGTTATCAATGGATCTATCTATCTATCTATCATCATTCTATCTATCTACCTATCATCTACTATCATGAATCTCAGCTATCTGCTGATGCATGAGAAACCACGATCATGTGGGTTTGCTGGGTCACTGAAGTGGCTGCATTCCTTGGGGGGCTCTGCCAGGGCTGCAGTGTCCAAGATGGCCCCACTCACATTGCAGGCCTTGGTGCTGGCTATCACCAGGGAGTCTTGGTTCTCCTCCAGGTGGCCTCTCATCATTCACACGGTGATGAGTAAGTGAGCTTCTTCACACAGTGATTGGCTTCCATGTGGGTGGAGGAAGAAGCTGTCAAAGCCGGCTGGTCTCTTAAGGACTAAACCCTCAAGGGACACCTTCTATAGGCTGAAGCAAATCACAAACCCAGATTTAGAGAAGGGAAGTCCAGATTTAGAGGAAGGGAAGAGGACTCCAGCTCTGATGGGAGGCTTGGGTATCTCGGGAACAACTTATCAATGTCTGTCTCCTCCCCAAAATAGTTTACATCCCTTCCACATGCAACATATACTTAATTCTCCTCCAAATGTCTCCATTTTGGCATCTGCTGAAAATCCAGGGTCTTGTTAGCTAAATCAGTTCCTCAGGTGTAGCTCCTATTGATCTGAGTCCTATGGGCTAGGAAGACAAATTATCTCCCCTCCACACACCCAACATGCAATGGCAAGGCTGCATAAGGCACAGCTTGTCACAAGAAAGAGGAACAGATAGCACATGGCAGTCACTCTTCCACAGCAATTCTGAATCCAGACCAACCTTACCACTTCCCACAATTCTGGGGCCAGACAGGGGAGGAATTGCTGGTGGTGATCTTTGGGAACAATACATTGCAGATACTCAAGTCTTTGGGGTAAAAATTTGTGGACACCTTCATGCTAGAGAAATAGGGCTGACACTGTGTGAAACTAATAATAAGTCTTGGCAGTACTCTAAGTCCAGCAGCCAGAATTGTGAGCCTTGTGATGGAGCACATGGCATCACTCAACAACTATTCCCATCCAAACATTGATTCTGAATCTCTGCAAACACCTACACCTGATGACTAATCTATGGGCAACACAAGCATTAGAGGAACAAGTTAAATGACACAAAGAAGTAATTAGCCAGATTCAGAATACTCCACATTCTACAGTATAAATGACTATGTTTCCTCAACAAATCAGTGGCAAGGAAAACAAACAGAGAAGGGCTGCTAGAGAATAAAAGAGAATTAAGAGGCGTAATTGCAACATGTGGACCTTATTTGAATCCGATTCAAACCAAAGGTCCTGTCGGCTAGAGATGCATACTAAGCTATTTATGGTTAAAATACCATGATCTCTGGGATTTGTTTAAAAATATTCCAGACAAAAATGGTGGGGGAATGGGAGAGAGGCAAACCATGAGAGACTCTTGAATGCTGACAAAAACTGAGGACTGATGGATGTGGGGGGGAGGGGGGATGGGCATGGAGGAGGGCACTCGTGGGGATGAGCACTGGGTGTTATGTGGAAACTAATTTGACAATAAACTATTTGCAAAAAAAAAAAAAAATATTCCAGACAAAATAAAAGGCACAGGTTGAAGGTGGGGTGGGGCAAATTAAATGATTGGGTAAAATGCTGGTGATTGTTGAAGGTAGCAAAGGGATAAATGGAGGTTCTTTCCAATCTTGTGCACATTTGGACATTTGCATAATAAATATCAAAAGAGAGAGAGCATAGTTTCTGAATGAAGGGGTTTTCCTAAGTAAATAAAATGAAGGGCTAGCACCATGAGGCAGCATTGCTGGTCATCCCAGCATTGACTCAGGGCTGGACCTGGGCTGGTTTCCTAGTCCTCATCTGGGTGAGGTGGGCAGGGACTGTGCTTGAAGCAGGAAGAGACTAGCTGTGAGTTTATCTGATAGCTAGAATCCACTCCCTACTCCTGGCACTTTTTGTTGAAAATCAAATAGTACATTGTTTATATTAGACAAATCAGTCAATCAATCAGTTGAGTACTTATGAGACACCCCTACTTTTTTTATTAAAAAATTTTTAAATGTTTTATCTATTTTTGAGAGAGAAAGAGAGAGAGAGACAGGTGTGAGCAGGGGCAGGGCAGAGAGAGAGGGAGACACAGAATCTGAAGCAGGGTCCAGGCTCTGAGCTGTCAGCACAGAGCCTGATGTGGGACTCGAACCCGCAAGCCATGAGATCATGACCTGAGCCAAAGTCATACACTTAACCAATTGAGCCACCCAGGCACCCCTGGAATATTAATAATAATAAATATTAATATTTATTCCTGTAAAGGAACACTTGCTACTTCACTTTTTAAAAAAATTTTAATGTTTATTTATTTTTGAAAGAGAGAGAGAGCGCCATCATAAACAGGGGAGGGGCAGAGAGAGAGGGAGACACAGAATTCAAAGCAGATTCCAGGCTCTGAGCTGTCAGCATGGAGCCTGATGTGGGGTTTGAACTCATGAGCTGTGAGATCATGATCTGAGCAGAAGTCAGACCCTTAACTGACTGAGCCACCCAGGTGCCCCAACACATGCTACTTTAAAACACATTACACACCGTTTTAAAAATCAAATAGTTCCACACAATTTCCAACAAAAAAGAGCAAGTAGTTCTTTGCTCGACTCTTCCCTGCTTGGATTTCCTCATGCTGGGGCTCCAACTCATATCTCTTGAAGTTCTTGATCATGCTCTTTATTTCCATATGTCAGAATATCTGTTTATCCCCTTTCTGTCTTATTTTCCAATTTTAGATAGAACCCTA
This sequence comes from Hyaena hyaena, assembly GCF_003009895.1. Classification (NCBI taxonomy): domain Eukaryota; kingdom Metazoa; phylum Chordata; class Mammalia; order Carnivora; family Hyaenidae; genus Hyaena; species Hyaena hyaena. Next base: position 935,302 of record NW_024081121.1, read on the forward strand.
TGGACTCCTACTGAAGAAAGTGACGATTTAGCTCTCTTACATCACCCTTCATGCATACAAACTTGCCTCTTCTTCCTATTTTCCCAATAGCTTTAATTTTTGGTTAAATCAATATTCAGTGTTTGCATTGTGAGAACCAGGTAAATACTGGTCACAGTCCAGCCAAGTGGTGAGCTCAGAGTCTATTTTCTTTCTTGTAAAATGGTTTGGTTTTTCAGATGTTAATAACTGTCTCATGTGGTCATCTCTTTGTTTGGTTTCCTGAGAACCTATGGCCTCAATCCTGTACTGGGGCTGTGAAAGTCCAATATGTTCTAAACATACTCAGACACATCAGGTGTTTGATGCCATTGTGTTCTTCTTTTCTGGAGAAGTCCCTCCTGGATAGCTGTATCCTCCAGCTCCGGAATGAATTGGCCACTGTGCGGGTCCACTCCATAGATGTCATCTGGACCTTCCTCCTACCTCCTTCTTTTGCTGAATCCCTTGTTTCCTGGATCCCAGGTCTCTTTCCTGGTTTGCTCCCATATTTTGGTGAATACACTTGCCTGTAGTTTCTTGAGGGAGGGCATGTAATGGGGAGTAATGAATATTACAGTGGTGTTCCATGTAAAAGAAAATGAAGAGCCAGGTCTGATAACCCATATAGGCTGGGTTCCCTGTGAAGCAGGTTTTGAGGAGGAGATGATGGAGGGATGTTCTTGGGATCAGTACACTGGAAAGGAAGGAACTAGGCTTGGGCAGAGGTAGAAGATGAGCTGCAGTACAGACTCAATGAGGCCTCAGTGGTTCTATAGGCTGTTCTGGAGCTGAGCTGAGCCTTCAGCATTGTCCCAAATTGGGATAACTGTGCTGGGCCTTCATACGCCCACATCAGGCATTGGATTCCAGCCCCGCTAGGAAGTAGGCGTGGTCTTGAGTGAGTACCTCTCTTCAGCCCAGGTAATCCCTGTAGGGGCTGGGTAGGGAGCCTGGGGCTCTGGGCAGCACCTACAGCACCCACCACAGTCCCTTTCTGAGCTGCTTATATCAATTATCTTGTGTAAGGTCTGGGAGCAGTTCCTCTGGGATTCCAATCGGCGTCTTTTCCAGGGAAACTTAGGAAATGGAAATTAGTGGGATAATGTCCCTACCAGGAGAGCTCCTACCCCATAGTCCAATGAACTGATGCAAGAGATTACTAAGTACGAATTACACATTCAGAGGCTGGGGAAACAACTACTGGGCGGGTCTGTGGAACCAGTGGACCTACAGCGAGGGGGTTCATGGCCAGGACTCCTGGCTCCCATATGCATCCCACTGTCATAGGGAGTGGGGCATGATGCCACTTAGGGTCCTCAGATATCAATGTCAACCTGGACCCTGTAATCAACAGGCCTGAAATGTTCAAGCATTTCCTTTCTCTAGTGACCAGTTATTTGAGTTAATAGCTGTAGGTCCTCTTAGGGAAGCACTATGAGGCTCCTTACCATATATACTCCCTATGGTATTTCAGGGTCTTCTTCCAGGGCCTCAGCATCTCCTTTAATCAATGGGTTCTAGGGCTAAAAAATGCCTTAGTTCTTGACACAGAGAAAGTAACAATGACTGTTGGGGCCACCGCTCTCAGCCTCTGGCTCACACAACCTTGGCTTTGTCATTGCACATATGCAATAGTAGCCTCATTGGCTGCCCATCTATTCTGTTCCTTGGGGCCCCATGTTCTCTTAACTGTTTCCCTAACTCTCTGTGTGTCAGGCTCCCAGGCTGTCCCTCTGATTGGACACTCATGTGACAACTAACTCTGCCTCCTGACAGTGACTGCAATCACCTGGCCTCGACTGGGCAGGGGCTGGCGGGGGGGGGGGGGGGGGGGCCGGGTGGCCTGCCTTTTCCACAGAACTGCCCAGTTCTGTGGCTGCATCTCCTGCAGAGCCACCCCTGAACTCCTGAGGGAAGCTGGAGCCCATTTCTCCTGTGCCTTCCTTACCGCTTTGGGAAACGGGGTGCCCTCTAGGTTTCCCTGTAACACTGCCCACTGCAGCATGCCCACTGCTTCAAGTCTTTCAGAGAACCATCTGCTACCTCAGTTCTGGCGCTCCTACTTGGCTTGGTGTGGGCCATTGCTTTCTCCATGCTTTAGGGGGTGTTTGCACCATCTCCTGGGCCCTCGATGAGGTGTTGAGTCCTGCAGACCACTTGCCAAGTGGTAAGATTCTATCACTTAGTGGGATCAGCTCATCCCAGCCCTGTGACAAAGTGACCTAATCTTGCTATTGGCCTCATGGCAAGTGGAGGTGGGGGGAGACAAGGTAGATTCTGAGTGGGGAGGGGAAGTATGTGATTTTTTTGGGAACCCAGGTCTTTGTGTGATTTTATTTTATTTAAAAGACTCTTTAATGTTTTATTTATTTCTGAGAGAGAGAGAGAGACAGCATGAACAGGGGAGGGTCAGAGAGAGAGGGAGACATAGACTCCAAAACAGGCTCCAGGCTCTGAGCTAGCTGCCAGCAGAGATCCCGACGTGGGGCTCGAACCCACGAACCGTGAGATCATGACCTGAGCCGAAGTCAGACGCTTAACAGACTGAGCCACCCAGGCACCCCTTGTATTATTTTTTTTAATGTTTATTTTTTGAGAGAGAGAGAGAGCACATGTGCAAGTGGGGGAGGGGCAGAGAGAGAGGTAGGGAGAGAGAGCATATTCGAGGCAGGGAGAGAGAGAGCATATTCCGAGCAGGTTCCTAGCTGTCAGTGTAGAGCCTGACACCAGGCTTGATCTCAGGAACCTGAGGTCATGACCTGAGCTGAAATCAAGAGTCAGTTGGCTAACCGACTGAGCCAGTCAGACACTCTGTTTTGTTTTTAAACAAGAGAGAAGTGTTAGCTCTTAATGTGGAGGGGGGTAAAGGCACTTCTGTGGGCTTAGAAAGTTTAGGGATATCTGGGAATTTAAGGTTTTTGGTTGCATCAACCCAGATGTCCTCATTCTACGTGTCAGGGTCCTCTTCTTCAAAAAAGGAGCTGGTCTTGGGAGAGATAACATACCTTGGTTGACTTAACATTCTTTTGAGCTCAGCTACTCTTAGGGCTTAAATCTACTCATAGGATTTAAAAATCTTGAGTCTGTCCTCAGCCTTCTCTGCTGTCTTACTGCAGGAGATGAGGATCTCTGTATACTGCCCAGGGGGCACTCTGGCTTCCACATGTAGCTTTTTTTTTTTTTTTCTTTTCATTTGAACAGCTTTATTGTGTGATAATTCACAAACCACATAATCCACTCATTTAAAGTATAAAATTTAAAATTTTAAAATATATTCACAGGGTTGCGCAACTATCATGATAATCTAATTCTAGAATATTTTCATTGTGGGACACCTGGGTAGCTGAGCATCTGACTCTTGATTTCAGCTCAGGTCATGATCCCAGGGTTGTAGGATGGAGCCCCATGTTGGGCTCCACAATGAGTGTGGAGCCTGCTTGGAATTCATTCTCTCTCTCTGTCTCTCTCTGTCCTTTTCCCCAACTCACACTATCTCTCTATCCAAAAATGAAAATAAAAATAAATAAGTAGAATATTTTCATTGCTCCCCTAAAAGACGTCTCAAACCCATTAGCAGTCACTCCCCATTTGCCATTCCCCTAGGTCCTGACAACCACTAACTACTTTCCACCTTGTATATGGGCCTGTTCTGGACATTTTGTGTAAATGGAATCATATAGATATGGTCTTTTGGGACTGGCTTCTTTCATTAGCATAACGCTTTCAAGGGTCATCCATGTTGTGGCATGTGTCAATACTTTATTTATTTTTACTGCCAAATAACATTCCATTGCATAGATTTATCACATTCAGTTGGTCCCTTGCTCAAGTGATGGACAGCCCACTGTTTTAAGGAGGCTGATGGTGAGAGATAGGGGTGGGTCTTTACTTTTAATTCCATATGCTTTTGTAATAGGATTTTCATAGAAAGCAAGTATTCCTCTGTTAAAAGAAATTGGGGGTGGCGGGAGTCAGGGGTAATGAGTATGTCAAACGTTACACAGCTGAAGACCGTCAATGGGAAGCATTCAGAAGTGGCTTGGAGATGCTGTTGGTGACGTTTCGTGCAGAGTGGGCGGGTGATACCAGGTAACTGAGGATGAAAAAGGGCTCAGGGAGACCGGAAGTAGAGATCCAGCACCTTTAACAACCAGAGGAGTGAGAAAAATAGACATATATTGGGGCTTGTGGTTGTAAAAGCTTCTCAAATGTTATTCCTTTTCCTAATTTTAAAGTCCCAAAGAAAGATTTTTCTCAATTTGCTTACTTTGAGGAAATTCTGAAAATAACCAACATTTGCCAGAAATTCCAGAATAATTTGACTTTGCAACTGCTAGTCACTACTTGTATTACTTGGGTAGGTCATCCATTCTTTCTGGAGCACAGTACCAGACTGGAGGCTCAAACAACAGAAATTTACCTCATAGTTCTGTAGGCTGGAAGTCAGAGATCAAGGTGTCTGTCAGCAGGGCTGGTTCCTTCAAAAGCTTCTCTCCTTGGCTTGAGGATGTCCCTCTTCTCCTCATGTCCTCACACAGGCTTCCCTCTGTGCATGTCTGTGTCCTAATCTCTCTTTATAAGGACACCTGTCAGCTTAGGTTAGGGTCCCATCCTAACAACGTCATTTTAACTTGAAATGAGCTCTTTCAAGGTCTTACCTCCAAATAGAGTCTTATTATGAAGTACTAGGGGTGAGAACTTCAACATATGAATTTTTTGAGTAGGGGACACAATTTAGGCTATATCGCCAGTGACCATTTCAGATGGGAGGTAGAGGCAGGTGGTTCCCTACAACTGACGTTGCTCATCTGCACTGTCAAGAGCAGTCCAGGTGGCCACCGCGGGCCACCAAACTTGGCTCTCTCCCTCCCTCCTCAGTCTCAGACGTCATGTCCCATAGTGATACACACAGACACTTCTGAATCCTAAATGTGAATCGACTGCTCCTCATTTATCCTGGGTGTACCCAGCATATTTGAATCATCTTAGGGCCACTCCTATTTCTTTCCTCGCTCATTGACCACTTGAGCTTACAGAGGGTAAGCAAACTGTGAGTTCAAAGCCACAGTGTATATAATGATGTTTGGAGTTTGGGATGTAGACAGGGAACCTCCCTAAAGTATCACAATCTTTATGGTCCTTTGGGGGGAGCCAAGGCATGCCCTGGGAAAAAAAATTCCGCCCAGAGGAAGTTGTCCTCAGAGAGAACTGTGCTCCTAGAGAGATATCCTGTTTACTCTGAGTCATTTCTAAGAGTGTGTCAGCTCATGTTTTTTGGTAATTTGCTAATGACATGGTATCTATTAAATATGTATATAGCAAGGTAAAAATAGGTTGAGCATTTTCTAAATAGCCTCGGCTCAAAGCAAAGTGGTGAAAGAGCTGTTAGTTCTTTTTAAGGCAAAAGAAAGCTGTACTTCATCATCCCCAACCCACCCTTGTACTGCATCCCAGGACAAACAAGAAATGCCCCAATGAAAGAAAATGAAAATGCTGTTCTCGACTGGCTTGCTTCAGAAATATGCCTGGACCCAAGAGTTCCAACTTTTCTGGGACTCATTCTTACAGAGTCTAACCCTTGTGGTTTTTTGGTAGGAGGTAATTTCTGTGCTGGTTATGATTTGAAGGAGCTGGCCCATGGCTCAACCTTGCTCAAATTGGAACAAGATGTCACCAGTGGTCTTGCTCCCACAGTAGGCACTTGAAAATAGATTTGCATTGGGACTGCCAGCTTCCGGGCCTTTCTGTGGGACGTCTGTTAGTTTCCATGACTAGAAATGACACCACCATTCTGTCACTGCATTTCACGTCCCTTGTACCATGTAGGAAGTGTGAGTGTTGTGGGTGTTTTTTTTTCAAGCAATGAAGGGAATGGCAAAGAATTTTTCATAAAAACAAGTGACAAATTTCACTCAAGTTACTGACACATAAAAGGAAAAAATTAGTTTTTGCTTTGAAGCTAACCAGAAACAAATGGCTATGTTTCTCCAAAGGAAAAGCTGGAGTTTAGTTATGATACATCCCCTCCCAGAAATCTAGGAAATTATACATACTGTACCCTCTGTTTATAAGAATATGAATAACATGATTGTGTGCACAGGGTCAGTTGCAGTTCAGATGAGAATTTACTGCTGTTAAATAGAAACTACATAAAGGCAGAAAGAGCTGCTGTTAACCCTTTATTAACATGATCCAAATGTCTTCCTTTTAAGAGACACTTGGATGGAAAGCTCCTTGAAGCCAGGAAATATGTCTTCAATGTCTTTAGATGTCTCCCCATACCCAGCACAGACACCGTGGTGGCACACAGTTGGTATTCAGAGAAAGGTGTGAATCCTATTCGACCAAAGAGAGAAGCAGTGTTTGATTTTTCCATTGAGAAATAGGAGTGGTTTTATTTTAGCTGCACTTCTGAGTCCCTGGTACTGAGCAACTGAGAGCTACAGGAACCTTGAACTTGCTCTCATGTGGGCCACTTCCTTTCACACCTCTCAAAATCAGGTGGTGCTATTAGCAGCTGCCACAATATCTCTACAACAGCAATGGCTGTGTGAGGGGTTTGGTGTTAAGTGTGTCCCATGCCTCCATCCCATTTACTCTCCCAACCACCACCAACTACACTGGGCACTGTCTTCATTTTGGAGATGAGGAGAGTGGGGGCCAGAAAGGGTAAGCAGCCTGAGACCATGTAGTAAGTGGCCTGACCCACACTCAGGCTGGTCTGAGTGCAAAGGCCACCTCTTCCTGCTGCCCTCCATGATTTTTGCAAAGGGATGATGCTTTGTTCCTAAAGCCAAGCAATCTGAAGGACAAATATAGTCATGGTCAAAGAGTTTGGGGACAGCAATTAGCCAGGCTGAGGGGCACTGGGAATGGCAGGCACATCCCTATCCTCCTCCCTCACTCCACTGGAGGGCTCTATTTAACACCTGATTAGCTAGCCAGGCTCCAGCAGGAGAACACCGAAGAAGGCCAGCAAGGAAGAGCATAAAGGAGAGGGGACGCCCTACAGACCAGGGTGCAGGGTACAGAAGACAGGGATAGGGGAGGGAAAGAAGGAGGGAGATGGTGATATGGCCTCCAGCCCTGCCTGCCTGGCCTCTGTGGGAGGAAGGTGGAGCTGCTAAGGGAGAATTGTTTATAAGCACCGCAGGTCTTATTACCAGCTGATGGTGCCCCTTCCTTCTTTTCTCCCTCTGAGTCACACTGCCATACCAGCCACCTGCAGTACCCAAACTGGGTCAGAGGGAATGCATTGCTGTAGAATGAGGGCAAACTTCGGGGTCAGATGAGTCCAGCTGTGATTTGGGGCAGCTGTGGGCAGCTCACTCAATAGCCCTGAGTCCCCCGTGGGGGTAGTAATGCCCACCTCACACAGCTCTGGTGGGAATAGAAAGAGGAGTCTGAGCATGTGAGGGATGTAGGATGCCTGGCACCCCAGGAGTGTCCGATGACTGTTCCTAGTCTACGTTCACCCACCTTCAGCCACCCGGTTGGGTAGATTCCTCCTTATAGTCACCCACCTGAGCCAGCTCAAGGTGGGTCCAACTCCATTCAGGACTGAGTGCTAGAGAGAAGAGGAGCTTCTCCGTACTCTCTTCTCCTGTGTTTCTAATCTGATCCTAGTTTGACAAGTGGTGATAATAAGTTATTGATGGCATAGATGTCAACAGTTCTGTTCCACGTTTCCTGAAGACCAACTACATCCCAGAGGCGGTGGTTTGGATAGAAAAATGCACAGCACATGGCCCCTGCCTTTGGGGACCTTACATGTCAGCTGAAGAGACACACACGTAAGTGAGTTAAATATTGTGTGTTAAATGCTGTGACAACAGCACTCACCACAGAACGCTAAGAAAGCACAGAAAAGAGACGTGAGCATAATCTGGAAGCTGAAGATAACTCTGAGGAAGATGTTGCCTTTGCTGAGTCTTAAAAGAAGAGACAGTTAGCCAGTGTGGTGACCTTGTACTTGTCACCATGACTAAGCTGAAACTACACCCCCCAGAATTCCCTTCCCTGTATGGTTCTGGGTTAGGATTAATCATAAGAGAAGCATGCATGAGGTCCGAAGGTGAATGAGAAGCAGCAGCCATATTTGTGCCCAGAATGTCAACGTAGGGCCAGACATCACTGCCACTCACACTTATGGTTGCAGATCTGTTGACCTGCCCTGTTGGAGTAAGGCAGATGACCAGGTCTGCACCTCCTTCCTCTCCCCCTGGACTTCCTCCTTCAACTTCTCGATGGCTAGGTCAGGTGTGTGTTTAGCTCTGTGATGAAGAATAGCAGCCTCCCTTCTAGCATTGTTGAAATTTGAAGTATGAGAGACCAGCATGGACTCCATTCATTCTTCTGGGCTCCCAGCTTATTATCCATCTGAGTTCTGGTTTGTCCTTGGCTCTCCCCACTTCACATCCATCTTTCCTTCCTTGATGTGAACATGTCCCCATTCCCTCCAGGCTCAGCACCAGATATAGACACAAGAGCTGCACGTAAGCTGTGTAAGCAGCATCCACAGTTGTGTAGGGTCAAATCCCCATAACCCATAATAAACCCCTTGTTCTAGATCACTCCAATAGTTATACTTCTTGGGTGGACCTTGATGGGTTAGCCAATTAAATATGACTGGGGAAAAATGGTGCAGGCAAGAGGAATACAATCAGCAGAGTCATGAAATGGCAGAGTATATGCGGGAACCACAGGTAGCTTGGTGTTTCCAGAAACTAAATGTGAAGCAGAGAGAGGAAGATGGGACCAGAAAGGGTGGAAATGACCAGGCTGTGGAGGAAATTGAATGCCATGCTAGACATTTGGCCAACACAAGAAACATCAGATTGAAGGAAGCTTCTAAATGTGTGGTAAAGCTGTGAACAGTTTGTGTAATCTATCATGCTATTTGTTGTTCTCTGAATAATGTTCCACATGACAAATCTTCTTTAGAATATGCTACTTGCCTTAAGAAATGATGTTTCCACTGTCTGATGGCAAGAATTAGGTAATACTCTATTGCTATAAGATAGGTTATGCTGTCTAATAAAAAAAAAAAAAGCCATGGTTTCCATGGCTTAACATCACAAAGGATTTTTCTCGCCCATGTCATGTTGGTAGGATGGTTTTCTTTGGTGGTTCTTTATCAAGCAGGGTCTGGCGGTTTCAGGATCCTTCTATCTTGTCACTGTGCAATCTTCAAAGTGCTGTTTATAAGACTCCCCAGAGAGGAGAGCTCGTGGACCATGCTGCTGGTGGAGCACTGGTGGGCTGGAAAGTGGCTTGTGTGACTTCCAACAGCCCTCCGTCAGCAGCACCCAGTCCTGTCTCCCCAGCTGCTAGCAAGCTGGGAAATATGGGCCGGGAGGAGGGAAATAAAATGGATCTGGTAAACGCATAACATTGTACGTATTACCCTATCACTTTCAGAGCTTTTATTTACAGCTCAATCCTAGTGACAGCATTAACTGTATTAGCATAAAGATGAGCTTCTTTTTCCATTACACAGGTTTGGTTCTCTGTTCTTGTTTCCTTGCTTTTGTACATTCCAAGATAAAAAAACAATAACTCCAATATTCACATCACAATTAAGTGCTGTTATTCAAACACTTAAAATGACTCCTCTACTTTTATCTAGACAAGATGGTCCTTGTTTAATAAACAACTTTCTTATGGAAAGAGTTTTAGTAGGGGGGATCTTCTCCAGAACATTTTCCTTGGTACACCTGGTTAATAGGGATTATTTGGGTTAGAGAACATCAGCTAATAAAAATGCAGAGTGATTGCTTCTTATGCTTATGCAAATGAACAGAGAAGTTATTGGTGGCTAGGAGCATATCACTCTTCCCATTTCAGATCATCTTTTTTTTTTTAATGTTTATTTATTTTTGAGAGAGAGAGCACAAGTAGGAGAGGGTCAGAGAGAGAGGGAGACACAGAACCTGAAGCAGGCTCCAGGCTCTGAGCTGTCAGCACAAAGCTTGACACAGAGCTTGAACCCATGAACCATGAGATCATGACCTGAGCCAAAGTCGGATGCTTAACCGAGTCACCCAGGCGCCTCCAATTTCAATTCATCTTGAGTCCCCACGGTGATCCTTAATTTTTTAAAAAATTTTTTTCCAAAGATAGATGGCATTTTATTTTATTTTATTTTATTTTATTATTATTATTATTTTTTTTTACAAATAGTTTATTGTCAAATTAGTTTCCACATAACACCCAGTGCTCATCCCCACGAGTGCCCTCCTCCATGCCCATCCCCCCCCCCCCCCTACATCCATCAGTCCTCAGTTTTTGTCAGCATTCAAGAGTCTCTCATGGTTTGCCTCTCTCCCTTTCCCCCACCATTTCCCCCCTTCTTCTCCCCCTTGTTCCTCAGTTAAGTTCCTCCTAATCCTCCTATACGTGCAAACATATGATATTTGTTCTTCTCTGCCTGACTTATTTCGCTCAGCATAACACCCTCAAGGTCCATCCATGTTGCTACACATTGGTGATCCTTAATTTATGGGAAGCTGGCCCAAGCAGAATACCAAACTACTGGTATTTTGATTTATAGGTTTGAATGTATATCCCCATAGATACAGTGTTACAAACGAACCACTGGTCTTACATTTTTTGGCATATGATGGATCAAGTAGGTGAAGTTGAACCACTTATTACATTAGTTGCATCAATTGCTATATTTTAATTTCTAGACAAAGGACTTAAACTTTTGAAAAAGGGCCTTTTCTTTCCAATTTTCAAGGGATCTCAACTGTAAAAGTATCATGTCATAATGTCTCTAAGGGCGAAGTGATAAATGCTTTGAAAACAAGAAGATATTGCATAAAGTAGCATAATGTTTTAATTTCTTGTAGAGAACTTCACATTGTGCATATAGCACTACAATGGTTCATTTTATGTGTCAACTTGGCTAGGCCATGGTACCCAGATATATGGTCAGACATCAGTCTAGATGTCACTGTGAAGGTATTTTTTAGACAAGATTAACATGTAAATCAATAGACTTCGAGTAAAGCAGATTACCCTCCATAGTGAGGGTGGGCCTCATCTGAGAAAAAACTGTGGTCTTCTGTGGAAGAAGACATTTTGCCTCCAGACTGCCTTTGGACCCAAACTGCCGCATCAGTTGTCCCTGGGTCTCTAGCCTGTTGACTGGCCTAACAAATATCAAACTTGCCAACCCTCCCAATTGCATGCATGACCCAGTTCCTTAAAATCTGTGTGAATCCACACATTCTATTGCTTCTAGTTCTCTGGAGAACATTGGCTAATGGAAACGTCTTCAGAGCAAAAGCCAACAGACAATATTTACTAATTTGCCTCTAAAATATTTGGAATTAAACACCTACAAAATACAAATATTTGACAGATACTGATGCACTTGATTAAGAAATCTACTGTTTCTTATTGATTTATTTCTAGGCACCTTCAAATTTCCCCTATTTTCTAGAAGTATTTTGCAACGTGCCCTACTCCTGCATTCTATGCTTGAAGGCGGTGTAGCCAAAATACTCTTAGGTAAAAGAACCCGTAATCCAGGAATACATCCAAGATTGTTCACTCTTAAACCTAGGAGAGGGTTGTTCATACTTTTTGCAAACTCTTAGTTCAACTTTGATAAGGTATTAAATTCGTGTTAGGTACACATTTGATAGATTCCCAGAAACAAAGGAAACTGGCACCAACTGCTGTTAAATAGCATTTAGGACATGAGCCAATGGAAGAAATGAAAATGTAATGTATGATTGAGACTGTGTCTGACCTAGCCCCCTCCGCCCAGGCTTGGCTGGAGTTCTGACGCTCTCTGTGATGTTCTGTATTTGCAAAATGGTTGGGTATTTGAACAAGATGGGTCACACAAAGAATGAAATGTCAGCTTTAGGAAGGTGATTTGTACTGCGTGAGGGAATACCTCCTACACAGTGCCCCCAGAAGGAGCCGTGTCCTGTACCTATAGTAGTGCTTGTGGCAAAGCCAGAGAGCATTCGCGTCTGCCGAAGGAATTAAAAATGAAACAAAACAAGAAGCCATGAAGGATTACATAGAATGGAGGTCAATTCACAGATGTCTGATCCGGGCTACATTTTAAGAAGCGTCCCGTTCTTTTCCACATCGTGTTAGAAATCAGTCAGCTTGAAAAGATTAAAAAGGAAGGGGAGGATTAAAAAGAGGAAAAAATATGGAAAGGCCAAGTTAGGAGTTAAAATCATTCAAATCAAAAAGTGCTCTCTTTTTCTTCCCCTCTTTGAGAAGCTGGGGAGGTGGTGTGTACCTCCTAGAGTAGAATGACCCATCATAAACCTCATCATGTCAAAAAATTTGACTCTAATTTATCATCCACATGAAAGACAAAAGCCATGCAGCTGTGGCTAGGAGTGATATTAGAGGAGCCAAAAATGAAAGCAGACAGCAATATAGGTGTGGATTTAAAACTAGGGCTTTTATTATAGAAGGCACAGATAAGAACAGACAGGCGAACAGAATGGACATTTGCATGTACAAAGGAAATGCAGTTAGCTAAAAAGTAGCACTGATTTAGGGAATAAGGAGCTGTTTTGGTTCCATATAGCCTTCTCATGTGGGATCTTGGTAGAATGACAGTCTGCTTTCTGCCTTTCTATTTATTTTATTTTATTTTTTTTGTTACAGTCTACTTTCTGCCTTTCTATTTTTATTTTATTTTATTTCGTTTCATTTCATTTTGTTTTATTTTATTTTACATTTATTTATTTTTGAGAGACAGAGAGAGACAGTGGGCAAGCAGGGGAGGGGCAGAGAGAGAGGGAGACACAGAATCTGAAGCAGGCTCTAGGTTCTGAGCTGTTGGCACAGAGCCCAACGTGGGGCTCAAAACCACAAATTGCAAGATCATGACCTGAGCCAAAGTCAGACACTCAACCAACCTGGCCCCCCAAGTGCCTCTGCTTTCTGCCTTCTAAAGACAGTAATAACTGTTTTAACTTATACACTTGCAAGGCAGTGGCTCCTGCCTTGAATATTTAGCACCGTGCCTGGGACCCAGTAGGATGCCGTATATGGCTGAAAAATCAGACAATTTCCTCAAGAGATATTCCAAAATTGACATATCAATATTTTGCCTTAATATGCTATAGGATCGTCAGAATTAAGTGCTGGGGAACTTATTCTCAGTCATCCGATTTCTGTTTCTGATTGTATGTCCATGGACAAGACAATAATCTTCCCAGGCCTCAGCTTTGTCATCTGTAGGGTCTTCAGATTCTCTCTGGCATTAAAATTCTTCTTCTGTGAAACTAGCTTTAGGGTACCCAAAGCTTAGACCACTTAAATCTTGTTTTACATTTCAATCCCATTCAATCATAAATATCCAGGCAATATTTAAGTACCTAGTACGAGCAAGAGGCTGCCTTAACTGCTTGAGGTACGTGACTTTGTGAGTATGAAGGCCCGCCCTCGACATCAAGGAGCAGACCCTCGTAAAGGGTGGAAGGCGTGACATGAAGGAAGTGTCAGAAAGTTCTAGAACCTCTCAGGGCAAGTATTATCTCCTTCATACCAAGGTAGCGACATTTTAGAATGAAGGAAGGAGCAGTGTGGTGAAGGAAGGAAAGTTTAACGGAGGCCCACACAGTAGTGAGCTCACTTCTCTCCAAATGAGATGCAGGACAGCTTTCTGAGGGGGGAAACTGAGCGTGTTTGGGGAAGAGTGAGTGTTCCTCTTGAGCAGGATTACAGCATATGTAGATAGGGCAGGGGAGGTAAGATGGGGGCCTTCAAAAACAGAACACAGAGGCTAAACTTAATGGACTCTGAACATCTCTGTGGAAAGACAAGAGAAGATGTATGTGGCAGGGAAGGCAGAAAGCAGTTGAGGAGAGGTAGAGGGACATACCCATCCAGGAAGACCTTGACAATGAGTGGTGATAGGACAGCTTCCTGACACTTCACCTGGTTAGTTACTAGAACATGCTGTGTAAAGGGCACATGGTAAATGAATGTGGCTGTGGGAAGTCTCTGGTACTGAGACTCTGTGCATCTAAGGCTGCTTGCTTGTGTGGCTGGGGTGTCCCCTGCAAGTAGCTTTTGGAGCCTGTTTGTGCCGTCACCATGGTGGGGATTTTCGCTTTTCCTCTTGCCTGATCTTCTGTTGCTTTTTTTTTTTTTTTTTTTGGCTTTTCAGCAGTGGTTTGGTATGTGTCTGGGCAAAATGGCTATAGATGATCTTTCCCCCACCTCCATTCCCCCCACCCCCAATCCCACAAGGACATACCACTTCATAAGGTGGTGTTGGAAATGGGGAAATGATGAGTCCCTCCGGCTTTAATTGTTGACTTTTTGACCCTTTTAAAATTTTATTTTTGTAAGGTAGACAGCAAAACAGATGAGGTTGAGATAAATATTCTTCAGTGCTCATCATAATCATAATAACTAAATGACCATTGCTATTCTACCAGGAAGATAACGCAATAAGGCATTCCACCTCTTGGTTTCATTGCTTATTTTTAACCTGCCTGCTCATTTTTGTTTGTCTAAGCAACTCCTAGCATTTTTTAAGCCTCCTTGAAGTGGCAGACCCCCAAAATTTCACACAGCAAGGGCTTAGGGAATGACCCTGGATAAAAGCGCTGGGGGGCTGGCATTGCATCTCCAGGGTATTTATTTGGGAGTGGCTCAGCTAGGAATCCGAGGGGCCCATGGAAGGCTGTGGACTTCTCCCTCCGAACTGGTCACCTGCTCTGATCTCTCCTTTCTATTTTTGTTTTGAGCCATTGAGCCACTGAATAGCCTTTCCTCATTTTATTACTTTCTTGGTCAGGACTTTTGCCTATCCTTGTCTACTTTTTGGCGAAGTTTCTATGTGTACGTTTGAGTTTTTATCAGAAGGTTTCTACTGGAATCTTCCTTTTTTGTACCTTTTTTCCTATCGCATTTTCATTTACACGATCTTGCCCTTTTGCAGATTAAACAATAGATCCTTCGTGCTTCAGTTTTAGATGTTTGGTTATCTTGACACATGTAATAACAGATGTATCGTGTAACTGTGACTGTCAGAGTTAACTCAGCTTTGCTTGCAACCGCTGTTTTAATGAAATTTGGATTTTTTCAGCTCACACTCTTTCCCACTTGGGGCCTTTTACTTATTTGGAAATATAATATTTGTTACACAGATGAATTACATGGTGTGCCTTTGTGGTGGATAGCTGTGCCTCTAAAGTCACCTTTCTAAGTTCTCAGCATGTTTGAACGTGTTGTTTCTACTGGGGGCAGAAGAGCTCAGCTTTTGGTGGTCACTTCTCTACATAGTTGCTCTAGAACTGATACACTGACAGTTTTCAGCAAGGTTAATGTGTTGCTTTATCTGGCGGGGACCTAAAACACACACACACACACGCACACACACACACACACCACAATGCAAACCTTATGGTTGACAAAGGAAAAATTATGGTGCACAAAGAGAAAACCAGAAAACAAAAAAACAAAGATAAAAGGCAGAGCAAAACCCTCCTCAAAGTAGGCATTTATTTAAAGTTGCTAAACTACACATTTTAGACCCCAAAAATGTTTGTGAAAAGTGCTCTGAAATTATTAGACCACAGGACTTCTTTAGAGTCTGAAAAACATTTTGAGGTTCTGTGGCATGGAACAGGGAGTCGGGGCTGGCCAGGAAGGCGGTCCCATCGGGGACACTGTGATAGCCTAGGAGACAGGAGAGTGGTGGGGAACTGAGGGTCTGTCGCTGCATTTTTATAGAGAATAATTGGGGTGGAAGCCAGGGCGTGATGGAGCTGACAAGGCGGGAGCTTCGTCAGAGAAAGGAGTTTTTGGCTAGCTAGTGTTTCAGACGAGCCCCCAGATTCTGTGTGTGTCGTGGGTGCTGAAGGAGGCAGAGGTGAGGTCGCTGGAGCTGAGGTACTCAGGGACCAATGAGATGGGCAAGCTGCCAGGTGGTCCCCATGGAAGCTAATGTCCCTCAGAAGCTGGCAACTCAGGAGAGAGCAGAACCATGAGCCAGAGAAATATGTGCTCCTTCTCATCGCTCTCCATAAGTAACTGTCCATCCATCTTTCAGGAGCTGCTCATTCAAAAAACAACGTGCCTTAAGTACCAATCAGATGCCAGCCACTACTACGGGAGTTACAAAAATACATCGGGCATGGTTCTGAGCCCCAGGGGGCTGCTGCCTGATCGGGGTGGGGAAACATGTACGTTGCCTCAGACAGAGCTTGCCACTCACAGGACTTCGGGCTGCAGGCTGGCCATGTAAGTGGTGATGTCAGCGGGTGCAGTAAGTGAGACTATTTGGCAAATGCAGCCAAGGGGCTTATTGCTTACCTAGAGGAGGCAGCCGTTACTCCATGTTACCAAATCTTCAATTTTCTTTTTTTTATGCTTATTTATTTATTTATTTATTTATTTATTTTGAGCGGGAGGGGAGGGGTAGAGAGAGAGTGAGAGAATCCCAAGTAGGCTATGCACTGTCATGAACCTTGAGATCATGACTTGATCCTAGAGATCAAGAGTTGGACACTTAACTGACTGAGCCACCCAGGCACCCCCTGATTTTCTTTTTAATGTCAGAAATGGAGATGTAAAGGTGTGCCATCTCCCAACTTTAAAAGTTTAGCAAGTGATTAAAAAATCAAAAGCACAGTATGAGCCAATGATTTGCGAACTCTCTGATTTAAATAACTGGAGCTTCAGGCAATCTTCGGTTCTGGTTCTGGTTCTGGGCCAAATCTGCTGGTGACCTTAAACAAATCATATAACTTCTCTGGACCTCAGTGACCTCATCTATAAAATGGAGCAGTAAGCTGCAGAGGATGAGCTCTGGAGTTTTTCCTACTTCTCTGAGTGTATGAATTCAATTTCTAAATAGGCTTCTAATCAATTTTTGTCCACAAAGAAGGGTTGGGAGGGTTCCTGGATGGCTCAATCAGTTAAGCATCTGACTTTGGCTCTGCTCATAGTTTGTGAATTCGAGCCCCACATTGGGCTCTGTGCTGACAGTAAGGAGCCTACTTAGGATTCTCTCTCTTTCCCTGTCTCTCTGCCCCTCCCCGACTCATATTATCTTTCTGTCTCAAAATAAATAAATACACTCAAAAAAAAAGAAAGGTAGTAAACACATAGACCATATTTTTTATGTTGCTTCTTCTGAAATGTAGTGTCAGCAGAGAGCTGCCACTCTGGAAGAATCCATTATGGTGACCAGTCTTGGCAACCTGGACACCATGGGGCCAGGTTTGGAAGCTGCCATGATGAACTTTGTGTCTCTCACTCTCTCCCATGCTGTAGTCATCAAGGGAGGCAGGCTGGTGTAAAGGAATTGTCCAGACGGACATATGCTGGAATCTGAGACCTTTTTCTTCCTGATAGCCGTGATTGGGAAGGTCCTTTCCCCTCTGTCCCAGATGTCACCAGCTGCAGAGATGGAGAAAAGAATGTCCTCCAATATAAACTGTATGCTTCTCTGGCCAGAAGAGAAACATATCATCCCTTGTATATGTGTCTATTTGTTTTTCTGTTTTGCCTGGAGTGCTACCAAGTTTACTAGAAAGCAAATACCTGGATTGAACTAGCTTAATTCTTTAAGTCAAAGAATTGCTAGGACTAAATTAGAATTTAATGTCATAATGGTAGCTTTTTAAAATTGTACCTCAATGTTCATAGCAGCACTCTCAACAATAGCCAAAACATGGAAAGAGCCTAAGTGTTCATCAATGAACGAATGGATCAAGAAGATGTGGTTTATCTATACCATGGAATACTACATGGCAATGAGAAACAATGAAATCTGGCCACGTGTAGCAACATGGATGGAGCTTGAGGGTGTTATGCTGAGCGAAATAAGTTAGGCAGAGACGGACAAATATCATATGTTTGCACGTATAGGAGGATTAGGAGGAACTTAACAGAGGACCATGGGGGAGAAGAAGGAGAAAAATAGTGGGGGAGAGGGAGAGAGGCAAACCATGAGAGACTCTTGAATGCCGAGAACAAACTGAGGGCAGATGGGGGGGAGGGGAGGGGGGAGATGGGCATGGAGGAGGGCACTTGTGGGGATGAGCACTGGGTGTTATATGGAAACCAACTTGACAATAAACTATTTAAAAAATTAAAAAAATAAAATTGTCTTCAAAATTGCTGTTAGAGGCTTTATTCAAATGATTGCTCAATGTTTCTTATGTGGCGAGCAAAAGCACATCTTCTGTGAAGCATGCTGCAGGCAGTACGGTGGGCTGCCAATTTGCTTCCCACTCAGCTTTTGCTTTGCTGAGTGAGGTGTGCATGGAAGGGCATGAGCTGAATTGTTGGCACCGATCAAGAGGATTTTTAGAAGCTGTGGGTGAAGAATTGGGGAATAGGAGGAGGGGAGGAAAAGAAAACTTAGCTGAAGGGGGAATAGAGAAAAGACCTTGGGATGGACAAGGACAGAGATGGCTAATACAAGTTGGATGAGGTTTTGTCTTGTGCTTGGTGACCTAGTCTTTTTATTTTGTCTCCTCGCAAAACCCTCAGGAAAGTCTTCCTAGTGATTTTCACTCTGTTTTGAGGTGATGAACATTGGCTTCAAGGTGCGCAGGGTGAGCAGAGGCCACATAAATGGTCCAGCCACCCATGGGTTATACTGATAGAAGATTCTTCATGATATTTTCTCACCAAATGGTATTGCCAGGAAACAGTATGTCTTGCCAAATAAAAGTGTATACGTCCTTCTGCCTAATGAGAAAGCAATGATTCATCATATGCTTTATGGGTTTAGCTATGGCTAAACAAGGTTAGAACAAGATTTAGCGCCCCATTGTATAATATCACTAGTTCCTAATACATTGCTTTTTTTTCCTCCCTCTATAATTTCTGATATTTCTTTCCTATGTTTATTTTAATTGTAGGTCTTATATGTTGTAAAGACATTTCAAATCTGTGTTTTAGTTTTAAGTTTTAAGACACTCCAAGTCCAATGTGGGAGCCAAGGAAGGTCTAAACCAGCACCATCCAACTTAACATTCTTCAACAACAGACATGTTTTGTATCTATGCTGAATGCAATTAGCCACATGTGGTCCTTGAGCATTTGAAATGTGGCTAGTGCAGTTGAGGCACTGAATTTTTAATTTCATGTAATTTCAATTGATTTAAATTGAAGTTTAAGTAGTCACCTGTAGCTTACTAACCACCATATTGAAGAGCACAGGCCTAACCATTTATAAATAAATACTTCTGAACATCTGAAAAGGAGTCCTTCTCAAATTTGAATGTTCTTTTTTTCAGAAGATTGATTAACTTAAAAAATCTTTTTGTATAGTAAGGAAAAATTATTGCATTGTATTTGTGTAGTATGGAATTATAAGGAAGGTTAAACCCCTTTAATTTATAAAAGCAACAAAATTAAGGAAGTTCTTTCTATTTCCTGGAGCATTGGTGGTTCCACTATCAATTTCCGTCCCAAATTTTTATTCAATGACTAAACATGATTGCCTAACCATCAGAACTAAGTGATAATTCTTATTTTATTTATTTATTTATATTTTTAAATTTATTTTTAGGGGAGAGAGAGAGAGAGACAGCATGAGCAGGGGAGGGTCAGAGAGAGAGGGAGATACAGACTCTGAAATAGGCTCCAGGCTCTGAGCTGGTAGTCAGCACAGAGCCCGACACAGGGCTCGAACCCACAAACCACGAGATCATGACCTAAGCGAAAGTCAGATGTTTAACCGACTAAGCCACCCAGGCGCCCGGATAATTCTTATTTTAAATAGGAAGTTTGTGGGAGACAGCTTAAAAAATAAATTTTAGTTCCATTTCTTGACCTGGATGGGTGTTTACCCAGGGATTCCCTTTATCACGTTTCAATGTTCTTACATGTTTTTACACACTTTTCTGTATCCATGTTAATTTTCACAATAAAACACACACAAAAATGAAAGTTAGTCTCTTTCATGTTTAGAGGCATAATGTGATAAAATCATAGAAGTGTCCATTTCATAGATTGACTAAGGAAAAATGGGAATTTATTATATAAGAAATGTAGAATTTCAAGTCAGTGAGGGGTGGGGAGAAGTTGAGTTGCTTAACAAATAGTGATGGGAGGATTCTTTTTTTTTTTTAATGTTTTATTTATTTCTAGGAGAGAGAGAGAGAGACAGCGCGAGCAGGGGAGGGTCAGAGAGAGAGGGAGTCACAGACTGAAATAGGCTCCAGGCTCCGAGCTGGCAGTCAGCACAGAGCCCGACGCGGGGCTCGAACCCACAAACAGCGAGATCATGACCTAGGCGAAAGTCGGACGCTTAACCGACTAAGCCACCCAGGCGCCCCGGTGATGGGAGTATTCTTATATATTTAGGATAAACAATGCATTTGACTTCACATTTACTAGGATCAAACTATTGACATTGGAATCCACATTTTTCCCAGTGGGGTTATGTATGTATTTATGTATGCATGTCTTTATTTGTTTAGAGAGCGTGAGCTGGGGAGGTGCAGAGAGAGAACCCTAAGCAGGCTCTGCAGTGTCAGCACAGAGCCCCACATGGGGCTTAATCTCACAAACTATGAGATCACCAGGACCTGAGCCAAAATCAAGAGTTAGAAGCTCAACCGGGCCATGCAGGCACCCTTAACACAGATTTTTAAATGAATGATGTTACATATGCTGTTTAGCTATTCAAGATAAAAGTGTGTCATTTAAATTTGCATTTACATTTGAAATATTTAGTAACAGACCTTGATACCACCCAAGAAGTCAGTTTTACATTCAATTTTAAATAAAGTTGGCAAAAATAAAAATCTCCAAAAGTTAGAGAGCTAGAATGTAGTAGCAAATGAAAGTGACTAAAAAAGCCTAAATTAAAAAAAATATTTTAGGGAAAGATATTAATTAATCTTAAGAAATTTTTTCCATCTTCTACCTGCAGATTTTAACTACTTTCCCCTAATTTTAATCTCAGTAGGTTGAGATCTTTTCCTTAATTGTAACCCCCAAGTCAATTCTAGGCAGATCAGTGTTTACCCAGAATAAAATGAGGTAAAAAAATAATAGAAAACATTGATGATAATTTTTTATAATTTTTGAATGGAAAAAGGCTTTCTAATGATAATACTAAACTCAAGAACCATAGATAAAAATAATCATAAATTTGACTATAAGTTTCAGAAAATCTTTTTCTAGCAGCCAACTTCATAAAGCCAACTTTTTGCTTCATAAAGTAAAAGCACCAACTTATTAACAACATAATGGCAATCAACAGTCTGATTTCCATAAAGCACAAAGAGCTCTTTCAAATTAGTTTTAAAAATACTAACAGAAAAGGAGTAAAGTATCTAAACAGGCAATTCACATAGAAAAGAACATAAATGGTCAATGAATAGAAAACATTCAATATCAATTATTAAAAAGATTCAGATTGAAAAGCAAGTTCATCATTTCTAAGGAAATAGATTCTTTTCATCTATCTTTTTAAAATATTTACTTATTTTTGACAGAGAGAGAGAGAGAGAGAGCGAGCAAGCAGGGGAGGGGCAGAGAGAGGGAGACACAGAATCCCAGGCAGGCTCCAGGCTCTGAGCTGTCAGCACAGAGCCTAAGACAGGGCTCAAACCCATGGACTCACGAGATCATGACCTGAGCTGAAGGTGACTGAGCCACCCAGGTGCCCGGGAAACAGAATCCTTTCAATCAGCCTGCAGAACTATATTAATGTGTCTATTTTTTCCTCAGTTTTAAACCTATTATGTGTACCTTTAACAGAATCTTGGGCAAATGTTCTCTGTGAACATGGCCTCTTCACCAATTTGAATGGCTTTTAAAAAAGAGACAATATTAAGTGCTTACAGGGATGCAGAGACCATTCTCAGTCATTGCTGGTGGGAATGAAAAGTACAGCTATTCAGGGAAAAAACAATGACAGGTTTTTTTAAAAATAAAGTTAAACATATACCAACCATATAATCCAGCAATCCCACTCCTAGATTTTTACCCAAGAGAACTGGAAACTTTTGTTCACATAAAAACTTGTACATGAATGCCAAAAACTGGAAACAACGCAAATGTTCTTCAACTGGTGAATGGATAAACAAACCATAGCACATCCAAATACTGGGATGCTATTCAGAATGGAATAAAAGGGAACAAATTACTGGTTCACGTAACAACGTGGAAGGATCTCAAGTGCCTTGTGCAAAGTGAAAGAAGCCAGACTCAAAAGACTACATTTTATATGATTCTAATTATATGACATTCTGGAAAATGCAAAATTATAGGAACAGATCAGTGGTTGCTAGGGGTGAATGTGGGGGAAGGGTCAAGTACAAAGGGGCAGCACAAGGAAATCTTCCAGGAAGAGAGAGCTGTTCTGTATCTTCATAATGGTGGCCTGACTGCATGCATTTGTCTGACTCATAGATGTGTACACCAAAAGCCATGAATTTGACTATATGTGAATTTAAATTTTAAATTTTTAAAAAATTTAAGATGGAGGCAGTGTAAGCAAGGGAGGGGTAGAGAGAGAGAGAGAGAGAGAGAGAGAGAAAATCCCAAGCAGGCTCCACACTGTCAATACAGAGCCCGCTGCTGGGCTTAAACCCACAAAACTGCAAGGTCATGACCTGAGCTGAAACCGAGTCAGATGCTTAACCTACTGAGCCACCCAGGTACCCCTATACATGCATTTAAAAGGTGAATTAAAAGGTCATGGGTTTCTAAATTAAATATTGGATTGAAAACAAAATGACATTTTTTTAACTTAGATTTGCTTATTCTATGCTCTTTTTTTTTGGAAATAAACTTTTTCTAGATTAATGTATAGCATACACATAAAAATGCACAGATTATAAATGTACAGCTTGATTATAAATGTCACAACTATCATGTACCAAAGTAACCATCACCTGGATCAAAAGATAGAACATCATCAGAGGCCTCTGCTCTACCTCCTTTCTCCCTTCCAGATAGAGCCGATAGTCTAACTTCTAACACAGTAAACTAGTTTGGCCTGTTTTTGAATTTAGGGTAAATAAAATCATATAATGTTGGGATATTACACTTTTAATGGGGTTAGTTACATTTTAAACTAGCGTTCTACATAACTGAATAGAGATATGCCAAGGAACAATGAGGAGACTGAACTGGGTAACCATTATGATTTCTTCTAGGTTTCTTCTTTGGAGGCTGTGAGTCAAGAAAATTGTGAAATATTTTTTGTTTGAAATGCATTTTTGGCCAACAAAACTAACCATACTTTTTAAGCTAATCTAACGGCATTTGGGAAATGCACACCATACTCTTTCTTTACAATATCCAGAATTATATTTTTCCCCAGTATTATATTCCCCAGTGGGGGTAGACATCAGTCTTAAAATTGGCCTGACATACAGATCCTGTTATATGATATCGTTGGTACTTCCCCAAATGATGATCTACGAACTTTTTCTGCTTTGTTCTTTAGAGATCATGCTTGACTTTTGCTCAGCTATATTTAAAGCTGTAAGGAGAAGAGACTTCTTGAAAAATAGGGTAGTGAAGTCTGCTCTAAACTTGAATATTTGGAAAACTCCAGTGAAAGTAAATCCATACAGCAGGTCTAGTCCCAGCTTGATTCCTGGATGATTAGGTCCAAGACGCTTTATGAATGTGTGTGTGTGTGTGTGTGTGTGTGTGTGTGTGTGCATGCACACAAAATTTTGTAGGTGCCCTTTGTGGTGTAACTTAATTATGCTGGTTTTTGTTTTTGTTATTCTTTCCAGTGAGAGAACCTGGAGTATCAGTTTGGAGTTTCTGGGTTGGGACAGGCTTTATTTTCTTAGCAGTAACCAAGCCACAAAAGGGAAAAACAAAACGATCTCTGACAATTAAAAAATGTCTTGAAAAATAATATCAATAACAAATACTAAGTTTTAAGGGTTCAGTGTGTTCCCTAACTGCTTCAAAGCCTAAGTTAAATATTACACACTTAGATCCTTTTTCACAAAGCCTGATGAACCAGCTGCTCTTTCCATTGTCAGAGTCAGCCACAACCACACAGCTCAAGTAAAGGGTGTCCCCTGGCTGGGTGTGACCAGCAAGGCCACCCAAACCAGGATTCCTTGGTCATTATGACTAAAAAGTGCTCCAACGATTGGCTTTTGTGAACAGGACTCAGTGAAAAGACTCTTCAATTGTGTTCCCTCATTTCCCCTGTCCACCTTTGTGTTAGGATTCTAACCCTGGGTTTCTTCCCTCACAGTGAGGGTTTTTATGCAAATAAAATGGTTGTTTTTGGTGGTGGTGATGGTGGTGGTGGTGGTTTCCGAGTTTGAGAACATGGCATAGTTCATGTATGTAATTATAAACAGCCCCCAAAGAACTCAATACAAATTGGGGCTGAGGGTCTATGATTACAATCAGAGAATGTTGGTATTGAAAGTCTACTTCTTTTCATTCAGCATATCAGTTACTGGGCTCAAGAAAGTACATGGCTTGCTTAAGTTTCCATTGGTATGATTTTCTAATCAAGCACTCTTTCCCTGATTTACTTTTTATTCTCCCAAACACACCAAAATAGTTTGGGATTACTGCTGTGGAAACATGTACATTGGTGTAGTGTCTCGAAATTTTAGTTCGGATATTTAGTTAAAGGGATTTAGTGAGCCATGTAATGGGATAGTCTGACGGAGGGTGGACTTTAGGAATGGACTGATTTCATAGCTCAGTGTTGTGTTCCAAGACAAGGCATCTACCCCATTTTCCCATTTTCCTGTGTAGCCTTCCTTGGTGTCATCTCTTTACAGTTATAAGATGGTTGCCATGAACTCCCATCAGCATCCAAAGCATGAGTGAGGGGTCATTCTAGAAACTCCCAAAAGACCACATCAAACTACTCCTCCCATCTCATTGGCCTCAGTGGCTGATGGGTCTGTTCCTGGACCTGACCTGTGGTCAGGGGATCAGGTTATGCTGACTAACTTAACTCTGAGTCATATGTACTGTTCTGAAATCACATCCTTCTAAAGCATGCGTCCGGCACTGATGGAAACGTGGACAACAGAATCGAGGTAGCTGCCAAGAAAGGGGAAATACTGGTAAGGAGGTGACCTCAATGCTAACTAAGGTTGTAAATATCAGAAATCAACCTGATTACTAGCTTGAGTAAAGGGTGGGAAGGAATTACATGGACATAGGTGTGTCTTGTAGAACCCAACGACAAGAAAGAGTATGGCTGGGGGATGGGTCAGGAGTCAAGAACCTAAGAGCCATCAGACACCATCCAAACTGTTACTTCTCCCTTTCTCTCCTTACTCCCCCCTCCCCCCCCCTTCTCTCTCTCTGGTTTTTATCTCATCCCAGGAGATTTATTGTTTGTCTAGAGAACGTCAGATCCTGTGCCTCAGTGCAGATGGCAGAAGATGGCTATCTCTCAACTGAATTTTTACATTCTTCCACCTTCAGTCACATAAACAGAGACTGACTAGCGTCTCTGATTTCCAGTCCCTCATTCCTGGGAGAATCTGTTTTGGCAGCTCGGCTCAGGCACCTGGCCTGATAGAGGTGGGACATACTGGTCCAGGCTGCAGGGACCCGCCTGTGTGGTGTGGGGCAAGATGGGGCATGTCGCCTGGTCAGTGGCTCTTAGAGAAGCCAGGCCAAGAGGGCACCCCGAAGGCCCCCCTAGCCACGGGAGTTTAGGAGCTGGATGATGGTTGCCTGCCAAGGCGCTCCTGGTACTAGGGAGCAGTGGCTGGGGAAATACCTGCCCAAGGGAGATGTCTTTTGCCAGTTAACCCACCTCTACTGCGGCCAGAGTTCTCAGGTCTGGAGTACAGAGAAAGAGATGCTCAGAGGGGAACACACAGACCGCATGGGGCGGAGGGGTGGGGTGGGCACGGGCAAGGAGAGAATCCTTACCTCTAAAAAATTTCTGAAATTTGAGAAAATTTTACTTTGCAACCAGAAAACTGAAAAGAGATATTTGCTGAATCACAGGGAAACTTTTCTAGGGTTCGAAGCTAAAAACTGGCCGTGTAGGCAATAGTCCATCCACAGGGATCTCTTTCAAACCCAGATCTCTGCCTTGATGATCTCTTCGAGAGCCTTGATGATCTCTTTGTGAGCTGGGCAGCTTCCTCCTGAGATAGCACATTCCCAGGGTTCTCAGACTGAGGTGTCCTGCCTTGTTTACTTTTGTTAGCCCCACCCTTTTCTCCGGGAAGGTGAGTCACCGGCTGGGATGGCAATGTCTGAAGTCTGAGACCAGTCAGACATGCCTCTTTGGGGGGCTTAAAACTGTCAATTGCAGTGTGCGGTTGTTTTGACCTTACCCTGGAGGATAAAGCTATCAGAGAGGTCTTCTCTGTTTTACTGTTTTACAACTTCCTCCTGAACCTAGAACAATAGCCTTATAAACCTTACGTGCGCCTATTGCAGGGGAAGGGAAGTGAATACAGCGGTTGGCGCCTTTTATGTTATCTCATTGAAGGCAGGCTGGGGTTGTTGGATTTTACAAGGGACACGTTTCAAGAGGCTCTCGCTCCAAGTGAAGCCAAACTCCCCAGTGGAATGGGATGGTCCTTAGGGACCTCAGTCTAACAGTGGGCATGTGGGGGAAGAGACTCACGTTAGCAAAAATCTAAGGGGTTAAGCACACAAAGAAACTCCAAGGTAGACCTCATTAAGGAAGAACTGCTAAAACCCAAAAAGGGCTGACAGCAGAGGAGGGAAGAGAAGGGAGATCTGAAACAGGAGAGGGTGAAATCAATAGCTGCCATTGTTAAGCCTTAACTGAGATTTTATTGCTTTGGATACTTGTGACCAATGACAAGAGCTGGCCATTTTTTTTTTTTTTTTTAGAGAGAGAGAGCGAGCGAGCAAGCAAGCAGGAGAGGGGCAGAGAGAGGGAGAGAGAGGATTCCAATCAGGCTCTGCCTTGTCAGCATGATGCCTGTTGTGGGGCTTGAACCCATGAATCATGAGATCATGACCTGAGCTGACTGAAATTAAGAGTCGGGTGCTTAACTGACTGAGCCACCCAGATGCCCCTGGGAAGTGATTTTTTTGTTCTGTTTTTTTTATAGCTTCTTGGACTTTACAAAGCTTTTTCCCCCCCACATTCATGATATGGTTTCACCCCAAAGCTCTGTTCTGAGGTAGGCATCCTAGGCATCGTTCCCATTTTGTAAATGATGTGAGGCTTGCTAGTCACCTGCCAACAAGCTTTACAGCTGGGATACAGTCAGGTTTTCTGATGTATTATGCTGTCTGTCTCAGCACTCTGTCACAATTAAGGAGGCACCTCAGCCTTTATCGTCACCCTTTATTCTCACAATGGCCCGGTAACACAGGTGACTTCATCCTATTATGCAAATGAGCAATTCAGGCAAATTGACAATAACATTTGACATATGCTGAGTCCTTATTACGTGTCTGGCTCTGCACTAAGTTCCCCACCCTATTATCTCCTTGACATTTACCCCAATTTCAGGATCCTCGGTTTTAAAAGTGGGGAAACTGAGGTTTGGAAAGGCTAGGAAATGTGCCAAAGGTGCTGCAGCCCGAGTTCCCACGCGAGCAGACGGACTCTGACCCTGCCTTCTTCACCAATCCGCCAAGGACGTCCGCACAGGCCGTTGCCCGGCCTCCAATGCCGGCCTTCCAAGCTCAGCAAGTAGAGCTGCATGATCTACTCACGCCCCAGCCCAGCTCATTCAAGGCACTCATTTCACAGACATTTAAGGAGTCCCCAGGAGGCTCCAGGCACTTTGCCAAGAGATGAGGAAGAAAACTTGCCTCAAATACGCTTGTGTGCTCCCGGAGCTCGAGGACCGATGTGGGGGTGGGACTGCGATATTCACACCATGGTAAGTGCTGTGCCCAGTGTGGAAGGCGGGAGGGGGCACCTGCACTGAGCACTGGAGGCATTAATGTGTGTGGAGGTTGTCTTTGGTGAGCCCCTGGGTACAGTGCTGACAGCCTGTAATACTTTTAGTTCATACAAATGTTTGAATTTTTGGTTTTAAGTTAGAAAAAAATTAACTTTTAGGTTGAAGAATTTGTCTTACTATGTAATCTTTGTCCTTACACCAAGGCAGTATATATACACATACTATATAATAGAGATAATGATTGTATATAATATGTATTATATAGAGAATGGAGAAGGGACCAGAAGGGCAGAAATGCCTGGGGTCCATGAGACTTATGTCCCTGCTTATACTAATCCATCATGAGGCAGAGTCCTTGCCTGGGTCTTTGACTGGGTTCCACTATGAGCTATGTGACATGTGCCCCTGCAATCCAACTTGCAGTTCTGCTAAGAGAATTCTATTCATTACCTATCAAGGGCGGGCTCAGTTTCATGTGGTTACCTAATTTTTACAGCTAAATGGGGCTGCTCTGCAGCAACCCATTTACTTGCATGATGGGCCTGGCGAGGGGGGCCTTGCCTACACTTTATCATCCTATGCTCCCCATTCTTGAAAATATATTTTTTAATCTTAAAAAGCACCTTTTCTCTTGTTAGAGCTTTGCCTACAGGTTTTTCTCTTGATGGAGGATATCTTAAATGTCTGAATCTGGTTAAGCCTTAGCTAGTAGGAGGTAGGCAAGAAAGAGAGGAAGGCACCGGAAGCCAACATCCAAGGTGTGGGATGTGCAACGGGGTGATTGTGGGGGTCCTCAAGGACTTGGGAAGATAGAACTTAGAGGTATGCCACAGGGGGACTGCTCTCTAGCATTATGAAGTCTGAGGCTCTCTTTCACACAGAGCAAACCAGAACACAAAAATGCCTTCTGGAAGGATAGTGCCTGCTAATGTTCTAGCTTTCTGAGAAGCAGCCATTACTTGAGCTCTTGAGATCTACCCTTAGCCTTTGCACTTTCTTCCCAGTGTTCTATCTGGAGATACCCAAGGGCACAGGCTACTTGGGTTCATTGGCCTGTTGAAGGCATTGGACCCATCTTGCCAGAGTGCCTCCCAGTGTTTTGGAAACAGGTGAGTTGGGTTGGTCAAAACCAACATGACTAATGGCAAAGGTTACCAGGCTTTGGGTCAAGTTTCTATGACCATAAAGAGAAGAGTCATTGTCTGTCCTTGCTAGGAAATTGGTGTGTGCCAAGTTTATCCTTCACATGTGTTGCTAGTGGTATTCCTAACAATAATTAATAATTAAGGCAATAATTCATGTTTGGATCCCCTGGAAGTTTGTTTTTTCTTTTACTCAACCATTAGCTTGTGTGACAAGAATAAAACTGAAATCTGACTAAGTCACCACTACTTACTCATTATTACACCTTAATGGCTTCCTGCTGTTCTGGGGAGAAAGACTCAAATGTTTATTTAGTGGCTACTGGTCCCTATGCAGTCACTGTGTTGCCCAGCTCGCCAGCTTCTTACCTTGACCCCAGGTCCTTCGGGGGCTCTGCTGTGCCCTCAGGCTTCCCAGACCTGCTTCTAGTTCCTCAGATGGAGGGGCTCTGCACCAGGAAGCAGTCCTCCACCTGGATCGCTTTCTGATCACTCTCCACTCCCAACGGACTGCGGCTTGCCCTTCCCATCTCTGATCAACTGTGACTTACTTGGAGGTGCCTTTCTGGACCTCCATGATCCTCAGCCCTCTCAACATTATGCTCTACCAAATGAGATGGTCTCCCAAGGAGTCCTTACCACGATTGCTTTGCTGAACTCATTTTCTGATGCTCTGATTCAGGCCAGTCTTTCCAACTAGATCCCCTGTCACAAGGGCTGATGCCACTTACCTCTGTATTTTGATGCCTAGAGTACAATAGGTATCAAATGAACCTATGTGAATGAGCGACAGAATGTCCTCTGACATTTTGACAAAAATGAATGAAAAAGAAATCAGGGTAAAACAAACCCTTGCTGAGAGGTTACCAAACAAAGCATTTCTTTAGAGGAAAATAGGCTTATCACTACGGTGCCTAAATTATTCATATAACACACAGGTTTTTTGTTTTTTGTTTTTTTTTTGGAGAATCCCATAGCTAAACCTCACATACAAAATGATAGATGGCTATTATGTATTTTTTCCTTCTCTGTATTTTTCTTAATGGAAGCAAGTGGAACTTTCCAAATATCACTGTATGATTGGAAAAAGTGAAGCAGTCTGTAGTGCCATTTTGAGGGGAGGAGGGGAAAGAAGGGGAAAAGATTCTGAAAAGGGCTTATGTTTTCTAATCAAAGTCAGATGTAGAACTGATTTTATGTTGCTTGAGTAACGAGCATCATTTTCTCCATTAGTGGTCTGGTCTAGCATGGGATGTTCAGAGGAAGTCCCCTGAAGATACACGTGTTCTTTTAATGCTGTATATTTTATCCGTCAGCAGTCCGCTCACTCTGGCTTTCAGTAGAGCAGAAACAAACACTTTGGGCAGACCTAACACAACTCTGAATAAGAACCTGCTTGAGAAAGATTTCCCTTACAAGCGAAATGTTACATTTCCACTCAACAGAAAGGTACTGCTGTGTGGCCATAAAAAGCTGGCCCAACCCCTGTAACCTTTGCAGCTAGCCATGTTATTTTTGGTTCATGCCAACATGGATCACAGCTGTGACTCAAAAGAGCCACTGAATCAAGAATTCAAAGAGTTTAAAGAACAGCAAATTCAAAAATGACTTTTTTTTTCTTATGGTGTCATTATGAAACATTTCTAGTAGTTTACCTTTTCAAATTTACCAACTCCGTACAGATGAGCTCAGTTGTTGTTTGGCAGATGAAATTCTGAGCTGCGTCAGCATGCTTCCCCAAATCCCACTGCAGACTGGAGATGATGAAGCTTTCCTTTCTGGGGTGTTTGTTTTACGTAAGTAGTGACTTACTTTTCAGAGGTAAAAAAAAAAAATCTGTGTTGATGTATTTCTGCCTCAAATAAACCAAAAATAGGATTGGAGTTTGATTTAAATGTTTGCAATTCCCCATTTGAAGAGGACGAAAAGCCCCTATCAATGGGTCCTGTTTTAGTTTTAGTTTTTTCCTTAAACTGTATGAATTAAATGAAGCCACGAGCTCAGAACTAACCGACTGGAAAACAGACGTGAACTTGAGTAGACGATATATTAGTATATTTATCAGCATCCTTTAGAGTCTGGGCTTCATTTTATTAATTACTCCTTAAACTTGAAGAATATCCCAGTTTTCCCCTTGGAGGGTGGATAGGAAGGAGGACACAGAAGAAACAATAAAACTTGTCCCTTATCTGCTAACTATGATTTTTTTTAAGCTTTGTGGTCAAACTTAAGCATTCTAAGGACGAAAGTAAGTAGGAAGGTGTTATTTGCTAGATTAGGTCATTAATCAAATGTTTCATAGACCCCAGGAAAAAGACAACACATCTGATCACTTTTCTCTTTGGGAAAATAGCTCCAGATTCTGGGTTGTATAGTTAGGCTCTTGCTTAAGCTTGCTGTTGAGAAAATGCTATCTGTAGCAAATGCTGCCCTGAGACCAGATTCAGCTCTTTATTTGGGTAGTCCAATGTAAGTTTCAAATGTGGGAACACGATTTTGGAGCTTTCCTTCCAATAGCAGGGGTGTTTGCCTAGAAGAAATTATATTTCTGTGCTACCCTTTAGATGGGGTAGGGAGTCACTGCTATAAGATAAATAGATAAGCCCCTCAGGTTCTGTGTCCAGGGACACCCGCCCCCCCCCCCCCGACCCTCCCCACTTCCTAGGCTCTGTACAGGGCAAACAGAAGGCACTCTGCTGAGTGAAAGTCTCATCTTGGATTGGTCCAAGACAAGTTCGGTCCATGGCAGCCGCTAGTCCTCTTTAAGTTAAACCGATGGAGTTTCCTCTTCCTTTGGCCCAGTGCTCTTGTTTTTAGCATGTTCCTACCCATACTTGAAAACTAGAAAAAGTAAACTGAGTTGGGAAATAGTTCCTATTTTTAACAAAGATTAACAGGACTTTTGAGTGAGGAAAGACTGCAAAAATCATGTAAGTTTACCATCTTGTTTATAGAGTACAGAAAGTAGCCCAGAGAGGTTAAGAAGCTTGCCTAAAGTTACACAGCTAATATGTGGCAAAATTGGTATTCACAGCCCAGGTTCAGTGTGTCCTTGAGCAGATTTATTCAAAGAACTGCTTCCAAGATGTTGGATTTATAATTCTTAAGACCAAGTAAATTATTTATATCATAAATGCCATGAGAGAAAACCCTGCGATTATTGAGTAAACACTAAGACTATTAATATCAATTGGAGTTGTGACTATTTAAAGAAAAATAAAGTGTTGACTGTATCCTTATGTGTATAATGATTTTTAAATTATTTCTTCAGTTGAATTCAGTTTGGCAAAGCAATTAACATTGAAAGATGGGTTAGTGAACTGAAGTTTTATTTACTGACTTTCTATAAACAAGTGAACCCTGAAACGTTAATCCCTAGAAATGAAGATTCATTTGTTACCAGCAGATGTTAGGAGCCCAACAAATATTAATTGAATGATTGGATAAGAACTACAGTGTTGTGGACATTAGCATTTGACTGCAGACACGTTATTAAAGGTGTACAGAACACAATATTGGGGGTGCCCCGGTCGCTCAGTCAGTTAAGCATCTGACTCTCGATTTCAGCCCGGTCGTGATCTTGCAGTTTGTGAAATCAAGCCCCACGTCTGACTCTGCACTGACAGTACACGGCCTACTTGGGATTCTCTCTCTTCCTCTCTCTCTCTGTCCCTCCCCAGTTCTCTCTCTCTTTCTCAAAAAAAAAAAAAAAAAAGACAGCACGGTGTTAAACAAGTCAGACCAAATCTTCATACTGCCTGATTTCATTTGTATGAAGTACCCAAGCAGGCAAAATTATTTAAACTGTTAGAAGTCAGTGTTGTGGTTATCCTTAGGAAGAGTAGTTGCTGGAATGGGGTTTGTCATATTTCCTTGATCTGGGCGCTGTACATGTGATCAGTTTGTAAACTTTCATCGAATTGTGCATTACAACATACGCACTTTATTGAATATACATTTTCTGAATGTATATGCCCTTTTCTGAATATATGCCTATGTGAATATGTATTCAATAAAAAGTTTAAAAATATATATAACATTTTATCTTAGAAACAGAGCGGGTTAATAAATGTTTAGCACTTGGGAGAAATCCCCATAGAATGAGTTAAAAAAACAAATAGAAGTTGGGGTGAGGGTTTTACTTTCCATAATGCTGTAAAATGTGCAACTCTTACCCTGTCACAGAATAAATAGAACCTTGACTTTGCTCTTCAGAATTTATGCAGCTGCCTCTATGGACGTTTGACAGTTTTATCACGTACTGGGCAGTTACAAGCATGTTTTAGACATCAGGATGATACTTGTAAATGCTGGTAGGGCTTACATATCCATGGTCTTGTAAAACTGAAAAAAATTTCAGCCACCATAAACCACTATGCTGGTCTATTGAATTATTCTGTCAGCTTTATGAGAAAGCACTTTTAACATAATTGACTAAACACAGAGTGTTGAAGGATGACCTTTCTAAATTAGCAAGTCAGTTTTGGAAAGTCACACCTAAATAAATACCACTTAAAGAGAGAATATATTTAACGTATTAATGTGTATCAAATGAAATTTTTAAAAGAGACAGTTGATGCCCATCAAAGTTGGCATAAGACTAGAAATCACAGTCTGACTTCCAAATGCC
The DNA here is from genome assembly GCF_003009895.1 of Hyaena hyaena. NCBI lineage: Eukaryota > Metazoa > Chordata > Mammalia > Carnivora > Hyaenidae > Hyaena > Hyaena hyaena. Next base: position 968,928 of record NW_024081121.1, read on the forward strand.
CCCCACCCTTTTGGTTGAATAAGAATATCCTGTGAGGCATTTAAGGGAAAGAAAACAGGGATCATTGGTGGCTCCATCAGTGAAGCAGCTGACTCTTGATTTTGGCTCAGGTCATGATCTTGTGGGTTCATGAGTTCAAGCCCCACATGGGGCTTGCTGCTATCATCGTGGAGCCCTCTTCAGATCTTCTGTCCCTTTCTCTCTCGGCTCCTTCTCCTCCCTCTCTCAAAAGTAAGTACATGTTAAAAAGATTATAAAAGAAAACAGAGGAATCCTTTTATTTAAGATATTTGTTCCTTCAACTTTTTTTTTAAATGTTTATTATTTTTGAGAGAGAAAGAGGGAGAGAGACAGAACGTAAGCAAAGGATGGGCAGAGAGAGAGGGAGACACAGAATCAGAATTCCAGGCTCTGAGCTGTCAGCACAGAGCACGACGCGGGGCTCAAACTCATGAACTGTGAGATCATGACCTGAGCTGAAGTCATACACTTAACTGACTGAGCCACCCAGGGGCCCCTGTTTCTTTAACTTTCAATGGCCCAGTTCCTTGCATTTATCAACATATACTAAATTGAGGATGACTTCATATTCCAACATGTTGGTCTCAATAAGTTAATCCAATCAATGCATCAAAAAATACACCTTAAAAAAAACAGAGACTTGCATGGTTTCTCCTCAACAGAATGTGTAGTATGTACTTCTAGGTGAATCAAAAAATAGATGTGAACTAGAGCCAAGCAACAGGCCAGTACTTTTACAAGACTTTAACAACTTAAAAGCCGATTCTTGCAACACTTAGACAAACTTAAAGGCATATTCATTTGTAAGAAAAACTAATGAGGAAATAGGACGTCTGTAAAGAATTAAATCTAGCAGCAGCATCATATTAGTAACTATGCTTATTTAGCACTTTACAGTTTACAAAGCACTTTTCCCATTTTTTTTTCTTTATTCAATCCTCACAATAAGTCTATTAACACTAGTTAAGTGTGATTGTTAGCTCTATTTTACAAAGGAGGAAACTGTGACCCAGAGGGCAGAGCCAGAACTGGCTTCCTGTGTCCCCACCTGGGTTACATCCTTTCTTCTACACGATATCATCCTGTGACCAGAAGTGGGGGAGATTTTTTTCTTATTATTATTTTTTTTTTTGCAAATGATATGATATCATTAATATACTGAGAATATTATTTTAAAATGTACAAAGTCATTTCAAAATAATACTTTATTTTAGGGGCACCTGAGTGGCTCAATTGGTTAAGCATCCAGCTCTTGAATTCGGCTTAGGTCATCATTTCACGGTTTGTGAGTTCGACCCCCACGTCAGGCTCTGTGCTGACAGTGTGGAGCCTGCTTGGGATACTGTCTCTCTCTTTGTCTGCCCCTCCCTTTCTTGTGCTTTCTCTCTTTCTCTCAAAATAAATAAGCTTAAAAATAATCCATTATTTTATTTAACAGATATTTGTTGAGCCCCTCCTGGAAGCCATGACAATGCTGGCTTCTGGAAGAAAATTCCCACAGGCCCTGACTTCCTGGAGGTGGCAGAGTTATTGACATGACACACAATCATGCACAAATAGAAAAATAGTTGAAGCTATGATAAATATTACAATGAAAATCGAGAGAGGGTTATGTGAGATTTTTACAGCAAGTCCAATTTAGACTTGGAAAGGCCTCTTTGAGAAAGTAACATTTAAGTATTAAAGTAGGATGCACCGAGGTGAAGAGTCGGGGTGAGGGAGAAAAGAGTATTCCAGGTAGAGGGAACAAAATGTGCCAAGACCTTGAGGCAGGAGATTAGCCACCTTCTCAGAAGTGGAAGGAGTTCAGGGTGACAGGAGGGTAGTGAGCATTGGAGGGAGGGGTACAACTTAAAAATATTTTTTAAGTTTATTTATTTATTTTTAGAGAGACAGAGACAGCATGAGTTGGGGGAGAGGGAGAGCGAGAGAACCCAACTTTCTGCTGACAACACAGAGTCTGACATGAGGCTCAAACTCACAAAACCACAAGATCATGACCTGAGCTGAAATCAAGAGTTGGATACCTAGTGGACTGAGCCACCTAGACATCCCGGGAGGGGCACAATTTTGAGGCTGGAGAGCTGGGCAAGATTTCTGGAGGCCTTTGGAAGATTTGAGCAGGGGTACAGTTTGCATTTCAGACGATCATGGCTGCTGTAGGAGAATGGATTGGAGGAAGGGAAACAATAAAGCCAAGAGAGGGGGGGTTTCATAAAAGCCAAGAGATGAAAGTGTTTTAAGAACAAGGAAGAGGTCAAGTTAATGGCTTTGATGCATTTCCAAAGTTGTTCCTGCATTTGACATTGTGGAGGCAGGGAGTGACTCTGCATAGTGGGGGTGGAAGCTGGATTAAGGTGGTTGACATGGAGGCAGCATACACAGACTGGACTTTATAGGAGCTTAGCCACCCAGGGAAGGGGAAAGATGGGGAGGAAACTGGAGGGAGTGTGTGTTGGGTGGGAACTGAAGGGAAGGTCTTGAAAGTGGAACATAAGAACGCATTTGGGCACAATAAGGAAAGTCGTCTACCAGGAAGGGGTCGATTGCTGGTGATAGTGGTGTATATCTGAGGGAGAGGACGTCAGATGGACATGTGCTGTTGGCTGATCAAAGGAGCAAAGTCCCTGGGAAGCCACAAGAGGATGTGACCAAGTGCACACGGAGCATTCAGCACTATTTTACACCATCCCTGGAAGAGGAGGGGAGCCCCCTCCTTCGTTGTGACAAGGAAGGAAGAAGTAGAAAAATGAGTCTAAAAATTCAATGTGGGAAAGTGATGACATTTTTTCCCCAGTAGATTCTTCCCCCAGTCCTTTATGGTGTGTGAAGCAAGGTCATAGTGAAGAGAAAAAGGGCAGTGGGAGTCACAGCAGATTGAAGAGTTATGAACCTGGCATTGCCTGGAGATGGACAGAAGGGTCCATAGGCAGTGTCTGGGGGAAACTGCTGACCGTGGTCTTGATAACCAGTCTCCATCCTGGGTGATTTCCTCAAACAGTGTTTGGGCCTCATCTAGGTTTGGGAGAATATTGGAAAAGTTATTGGTTAATTTAGATAATTGACACCTTGTAGTTATGTATACTTTCAAAGATGCTTATGGTTTCTATCAAAATGGTAGATGTGAATAGTATGACCCAAAAGTAACTGAATTCACACGTGTTCAGTGGCCTGGACAGAGTATTTCTGGTTTCTAGATTTCTGTTGTTGGGAGGAAAAGCAGAGATTTAGGCAAATAATTGAAATTACTTACTTACTTTATTTATTTTTGCCTATTTCACCCATCCCTCCCCCACCTCCCCTCTGCTAACCATCAGTTTGTTCTCTATAGTTAAGAGTCTGGTTTTTTTGTTTATCTTTTTTTCTTTGTTCGTTTTGTTTTTTAGATTCCACATATGAGTGAAATCATATGGTATTTGTCTTTCTCTGTCTGACTTACTTCATTTAGCATTATATTCTCTAGATCCACCCATGTTATTGCAAGATCTCATTCTCTCTTTTTTTTTTTTTTTTTTTTTGGCTCAGTGATATTCCCAATAGACACTTGGGTTGCTTCCATAATTGGGCTAATGTAAAGAATGGAAATTTAGATGTTGGAAATTTCTGACTACTAAATTCTACTGAAGTATTACATACGTCATTGGACTGGTAAATAAAATTTAGCAAGTCCCGGGTTAATTTAGAAGTGTCCATCTCTAGAATTCATGGTCATCTCAGGTTTTTCACGGTCATCTCAGGATGCAAAACCATAGGAAGCTCTCAATGTCACCCTCCTGCCCCTTCTCTGAGTTTAAGTGGAAGCCCCATCACCTGCTCTTGCCCCACACACCACACTCTCTTGACCCCACAGCCTCCTCCAGCTTTTATTGTCTCTCTTCTTTCCTTTCCAGTAGACCTTCCTCTCCTCCTGCCCTCTCTACTCCTTCACCTTCCATAACTCTCCTCCACTTTCTACTCCAGCCTCCACTCCTCAGCTCTTTACTCCCCAAGATCTCATGTGACATTCTGGTGGTTACATCAAGTTGAAACTCTTCAAATGCCATCTTACTTGACCTCTCCTGTAGCATTTTCACTATGTGATCTCCTTAGTAAATTCTATGACACTATTCTCCCCCAGTTTCCTACCAACCTCAGTGGTAAATTCTTTGTGAGGGGTGTGTGTGTGTGTGTGTGTGTGTGTGTGTGTGTGGTTTCCTCTTCCTCTTCCCACTTCTAGAATATCTGTGGCCCCTAGAACTCTGTCCCAAGTCCTATTATCACTTTACACTTAACCCATTCATACTCATGGCTCCAACTTCCAAATCAACATCTCCAGACAGGTTGACACTAAGGAACACTCCTTCATGTCCAACTAGACTGCTCAAACTCAGTAGGTCCCATAAAGACCTGAAATTTAGTAGGTCCAAAGCAGAATTTTCCATCTTCTCCTGCTGAGCTCTCTGTCTTTGCAAATATTATCCACCAGCTCCCTCAATTCAAAAACCAATGGGCCATTGTAAATGTCCCCACCTCTCTCTTCCTGTGCATATAATTACTCACAAAGACCTGTCTGGTCTCTAACCTAGACCTCTTTTACCTCTGTTCACACCACACATCATAGCCACTATTGCTGTAACATAAGCCCTTCTCCCCTCTCACTCTCACTTGAGACATGTTGTCTTATTTCTAGATGCATCTCCATAATCTACTTGCCACACTGCCAGAGTTACCTTCCTAACATGCAAATTGGATCTTGTCAACTCTTCCAAAAAATTTGTCAGTGATTTTGCATCACTTATACTGCATAATTTTTACTCTTTAGAAAGGCATTATAGGTCTCTTTTTGTGTCTTTAGCCTCATCTTTTGACTCAGGCATCAAAGTCCTTGCAAATCAAGCATATGGATCTACTTATCTGTGACCATGGTCTTTTATGCTATTGAAAGGTCTCTTGACTTTTGCATATGCTATTCTCTTTCCTTGGAATACCCTCCAATGATTGTTTGCCACACAGAGTGAGACATTTACTATTTTCCTGGCTCAGTAACTGCCATTCCAAAGTAGAGGATAGAGAAACCTAAGTGCCAGCAGCTGCCCACATTTAGAAACAGACACTCCGTCATGGATTATTAAAGAGGTTGCAGAAGCTTCCCTACAATCCTCAGCCATGGTTCCCATACCCCTAAGGAGGACACAAAAGGGGAAATCAATGGAGTCAGGAGTCACTGGCCGGGTAGGGGAATGCATGCCTTTCTACACCCTCTTGTTGGAGGTGGGGATCTGTTTCTCACAAAGCCAAGTACATGCAAGGAACATCAAGAGAATCATTTGTAGAGGTGGGAGAATTGCAAGAAGAGAAGGTTGATGTCTCACTCCTTGGCTTCATGCTTCTGAAGTGGAAACCTGTTGTTCCACTCTGATGCTGCTATAGAACCAGAGGGGAGCATGACGAAGGGATTTGTGGGAGAGCCTGACACGTGTTTCCTAGAGTTTAGGAGCATACGTACCTATAGAAATGGGGTCTCCTCTGCCTGAAATTTCTAAGGTGAGAGGCTTTCTAACTTTTGCCAGCAGGGTGAGCAAGGACTGTAGTTTGACCTGCTTTGCATGAAGAAGATGGATGTTGGGGAACCTCAGTGTAGTTGTCTTTGGCCTTTAAGGGTTGTGGGAAAGGACTTCAGTGGCTTCCATGTCTCAATATAAAGGAGCACAGAAGTTAGATGAGAGGCAAGAAAGAGGGCTCTCCAGGAAGCATCTGGGCCAGTAGGGATGCCCAACTTGGGGAGGTGATTGAGAGTGTAGACCACTGTTGGAGATGAAGAGACACATGGTTCCCCCTTTATGAAGGAATTCTCAGTAGTGGAGGAGGTAGGAGTAAACCTGAACACCAACCCCCAAATGACATATACTGGTATAAAGCCACTATGTTAGCAGAAGATACCAGCCTCAGATAAGTCAGAGTGGATCAAAGATTCTCCCCATCACCACCACCAGTAAGACATCAGTTGCTTAGGATAACCTCTGCTTTCTTGTCTGCTTCTCCTAGTCCTTACTGCTGAAGGATGTAGACTCAGAAAGAGAGGGGAAAGACCCTGTTCCCTAGACTGTACCCTTCTGTCCAGTTCAAGATGCTGGCACAGGAGGGGGTATAGCTTTAAATTGCACACACACCCTCACATGCATGCAGATGCACACAGAAGTTTAGTAGTCAAGAAAATATATTTGGAAATAACAATAATCATTCCAGTGCTTGAGCATTTCTGTAGGTCTGCCTATCCCAGGCTTTCTTAAACACTTAATAAATTTAAATTATAAAATTGAAAAAAAATTATAAAACTGATACAACTCTAGCAGGAGCACAGGAGATATTTTGCAAACTTGAACTAACATGGTGAAAAAGTATTGTCTCACTGATAAATTAATCCCCCCCAAAAATCATTCCAAATGTATTCCCATCAATTAAAACATTCGAGATATTGAAGAAACAAAAACAAAGTATCAAAGACATTGACTGTTAAGCAAGATAGATCAATTATCATCAAATCAAGGCAATTATAAATTTAGAAACATTCATATCAATCAGTAAGCAAATTAAATCCATTCAGTCATACACAAAACAACCACACTAAAAAATTCTCAGCATTTACTGATCGGGCACACAAGTTTTTTTTTTTTTTTTTTTTTTTTTTTTTTACAAATAGTTTATTGTCAAATTAGTTTCTACATAACACTCAGTGCTCATCCCCAAAGCGGGCACACAAGTTTTAAAGGCAGATTATCAAGAATGAAGAAACACAACTTGATAATGTCGTTAGAGATGTTTCTTATTGTTATATCTTAAATGAATTTTAGAGAAAATAAAAAAGAGCATATGTTTTTGGTTTTGTTTTGGCAGACTTCTAAAGAATATGCCAAGAAGCTATAGTATTCTGTGGGATACCCTTGGTGAAACATTATTATAAGGTTTAGACTGCTGGTTATCCAACCTGTAAACTACACAGTGGGGCTTGGGGTGCTCCTTCAAAATTGTAGTCAGACATTTTAATAAAGAGACTGGAATGTTAAACTGTACAGGCTTTTAAACTGAAAGTGAGTGGCAAGCTGTGTTAAGGACTGGGCAATGAGGACTCAAGAGAGCAAAGCTAAATGCATAGACTCGAAAAAAATAGAAAACATCTTACATTTTTACCCTACTGAGCTGAGACATTCTCTTCTTCTTCTTCTTCTTCTTCTTCTTCTTCTTCTTCTTCTTCTTCTTCTTCTTTTTAAAGATTTTATTTGTAAGTAATTTCCACACCCCACATGGCACTCGAATTCACAACCCTGAGATCAGAAGCCACATGCTCTTCCGACTGAGCCAGCCAGGCACCCCCTGACTTGAGACTTTTTTTTTAAATTTATTTTGAGAGAGAGAGAGAGAGAATGAGAGTCAGGGGTGAAGGGACAGAGAAAGAGAGAGAAAGAGAGCAAAAGAATCTCCAGAAGGCTCTGCACTGTCAGCACAGAGCCTGATGTGGGGCTTGAATTCATGAACCATGAGATCATGACCTGAGCCAAAGTCAAGAGTCAGATGCTCAACTGACTAAGCCACCCAAGTATTCCCTGAGTTGAGACTTCTTCATAAGTGGGTTTTTAACAGTGTCAATCCTAACCGTAATTCTCTAGTTAACTGAATTTCACATTGTTCCAGACTCCTGTTCCTTGTTTTCTTTCGTTTTCATTTTTTATTGCTGTATAACAAATCATCCCAAAATCCAGCATCTTCAAACAACAAAGGTTTATTGTCTCACAGTTTTTGTTGTTAGGAATTTGGGTGCATCTCAGCTGGGAGCCGCAGACTTGAGGGTCTTTCATGCATTTGTAGTCAAACTGCCAGCCTGGGCTGCAGTTTCTTCTGAAGGCTCAATTGAAGACGAAGCCCTTCCAACCTCACTTATGTAGTTCTTGGCAGGTCTTTATGGGCTGTTGAACTGAAGGCCGCAGTTCCATGCTGGCTGTTGGCCAGAGGCCTCCCTCTGCATCTTAGCAGGTGGGCCTCCCCACAGGGCAGCTCACAACATGGCAGCTTGCTTCATTCAGAATGAGTGGGAGTGTTCAAGAGGCAACCATATTCTTGTCATAACCCAATCTCAAAAGGAACATCCCATCACTGCCATTTTGCATTCATTAAAAGTTAGTAAGCCCAGCTCACACTCAAGGGGAGGAGATTACACAAGTTCATGAAAAGCAGGAGGTAAGGTTATTGGGAGCCAACTTAATGGCTTCCTACCAGATTCTCTCTCCTCGCACCACAAGGTCTCTCCACTCTCTGCCTCTTATAACTCTTACCTGATGACTTGGCCTCTCTTCTTTAAGAAAATAGATCATAAGTTGCTTTTTATCTTCTTGCAACCAAGTCTCCCACTTTCTTCATTTTCAGTCAAGTTCTCCATCTTTCCTATTGTTATCACTGACAAACTTTCCTTCTTCCTACCACCCCATCTTGTCACAAGTACAAAGAAAAATGTCCCTATGCTTCTTGTCCTCCTCAAGCTATCATCTTATTGTTCTACTTCCCATATTGCTACATCCAAGGAGCACTTCCCTATTTCTGATTGCATTTGACATGGCTAACTATTGCTATCCTCCTCCTTTCTGGATCTCCATGATACTAATGTTTTCATTGTGACATAGTTTTTCTAATCATTCCGGCCACTTCTTTTCAGTCTCTTTTGTTGGCTTCTCTTATATCTGCACTAGAAATGTTGATGTTTCCCAGAGCTCAGCTCTGTGTCTTCCTTATCTCCTTCTTTCCATAAGTGACCTCTCCCTTTCCTGTGGTTTTAAATATTACTTAACGTGTAGATGAATTTGTTCAGCCAATGCATCCTCTGAATTTTCCATTTGGAAATCTCAAGGGGACCTCAGACTTAATGTCTATAACAGAACTTCTGTTTTCTAAATTCTCTCTCTAACTTATTTCTCTCCCAAACTCCCCACCTCAGTAAATGGAGCCGCCAGCCCCTTGGTTTGCTCAGATATAAATCCTTGATTCCTCTCCTTCCGCAGTCCCTCGTTCCAATCTATCACCAAGTTCTATACTTTTTCTACTTCCAAACATACAACCAATGCATCTGTTTGTTCTCCAGTATCTGCCCTAACCTAAGCCACCATCTTGTCACCTGGCTTACTAGAGTACTAGAGTTGTCCCCTTCTGGCCTTCCTGCTCTGCAAAGCAGTCAATTAAATAGTTTAGAATACTATATTGGATATGTTTCTCTTGGATAAAAGCCCCTCGTGCTCCCCTTATTCTTTGTAAAATCTAAATTTCTCAAAATTCTTTATGATATGTCTTTTGCTTATCTTGTCAATGTCAGATCATTGTGTTTACCCTGCACGTACTACATGCCAGCTGCATTGACTTTCATCATTTCTTTTTTAAATTTATTCACATTGAGAGAGAGAGAGAATAGGGGAGGGGCGGAGAGAGAGGGAGAGAGAGAATCCCAAGCAGGCTCTATGCTGTCAGTGCAGAGCTGGACACAGGGCTTGCCTCACCAACTGTGAGATTGTGACCTGAGCCGAAATCAAGAGTCAGACACTGAACTGACTGAGCCACCAGATGCCCTGGCTTTCATTTCTTATGTGCACTGAATTCCTTATTTCCAGGCCTTTGCATATGCTGCTCCTTCAGCCCATAATGCTTTCTTTTACTTTCCCCCCATAGTTGGCTCATGCATTTGTCAAAACTAATAATTACAGATTTATTAATTTATTTATGTACCTACTTTGTCATACACATAAGGACAAAGCCCATATCTGCTTTGTTCACACTTGTATACTCAGCACCAAGCACTTTGTAAGTACTTCAATAACTATTAGCATAAATGAATAATCTACCTGTTGTGCTCAAAGCCTCAACTGAAAACCCATCTTCATTTTTTTAAAAATTTTTAATGTTTTTTATTTATTTCTAAGAGAGAGAGACAGCATGAGCAGGGGAGGGTCAGAGAGAGAGGGAAACACAGAATCTGAAACAGGCTCCGGGCTCTGAGCTAGCTGTCAGCACAGAGTGTGACGTGGGGCTTGAACCCATGAACTGTGAGATCATGACCTGAGCTGAAGTCAGACGCTCAACTGACTGAGCCACCCAGGTACCCCTGAAAAACTATCTTCTTAACAACTTTTCCAGGCCATGGAGCCTTCCCACATTCCTCAGGCTGATCCAGGACTCCTATGTATTATTTATAAACATTACATACCTCCACTGGTGGCAGTTGCCATGACATGTTGAGAATTCCTTGCACATCCATCTCCACCATAGACCATAAACTCCTTGAGGGCAGGAAGTTTGTCTTTTTATTCCTAAAACCCAACAGCTTCTTTACAGTGCCTGCTGTATACGCAACAGGTGCTTGACACATGCTTGCCAAATGATGTACTGCAAGTCCTTGACAACAGCCTACTTTGGCCCATGGGTGAGAAGAAGAAAGCTCTTTTCCTGGCTCAGGGACAAATCCCAGGCCCCTGACTGCTCTTCCAGTTCCCTCCATCTCCCCTCCCCACCCACACCTGCAGCATTGTCAAGGCTGAGCTCTTTGGGAAGTGCCCCTTTGAGGCCCTGAACTTTTGCTGAGTGAAACAGAGAGTAGGAAAGGAAAGAACATGGAAGTCTTCTTTAAATCAGTTTTAATGAGGTGTAATTAATATTTAAAAGGCTGTACATATTTAATATATACGATTCAATGGGTTTGGACATATGCATACACCCATGGAGCTATCACCACCAATCAAGGTACTAGACATATCCATCACCTTCAAAAAGTGCCTTTTGTTCCTCCTGTCCTTTTATTTTCTTTTGTAAAAATATTTATGAGGAAATCTACTCTCAGCAATTTTTTTAAATATTAAATTTATTTATTTATTTTGAGGCAGAGAGGGAGAGTGCAAGTAGAGGAGGGGCAGAGAGAGAGAGAGAGAGCGCATCCCAAGCAGGCTCTGCACTGTCAGCACTGAGCCAGATGTGGGGCTCAATCCCATGAACTGTGAGATCATGACCTGAGCAAAGATTAAGAGTTGGATGCTTAGCTGAGCCACCCAGTTGCCCCTTGAAGAAAATGTGTCTTGAGTAGCCCTGCCAAAAAGTAAGGGAAAATGACATAGAGCAAGGGTAATTATAGTACGATGCTTTACAAGGTGCACAGGCTTCTGAAAACTTGTTAAGTGATAATATCACCATTTTCTTAATTTAATAAGTAGGGTTTTTATTTCTCTTCAGCTCACTTCTAATGACAGGGACAGATCCCATTGTTTCCATGGCAAAGTGCTTGGCTGACAGGAGCCCCATTCTGCTGATGTTGTCTGGAAGAGCTTCCTTTTACCGAATCTGGGGAGTCTGAATTTGAAACAGGTGGATGTATGCATTTGAAAGAATCTATTCCAGATGCCAGCAGATTCAGTTCGGTGAGGATATGAAGGAAAACTATGAGAACAAGTGTCCTATTCACATCTTAGGAAAATAAATGTTTTACTAATCCTTAAATAACATTTTACTCTGAGGTGTATTGGCAAATTTTAGTTTTATTTCTGTATGAACGTCTCATTTTTATGGGTGTGATTTAAGTAGTGGAGGTAACTGCTAAAATTAGTTTCAGTGATCCCATGCAAATGTCCGTGTAGGAAGAGAATAGTACATATAGTTTTAAAGCCCTGACGTTTTAGTTATATTTAATGAATAATTTAGTACTTATTACTATTGGCTACAATTTAGTTTAACTAGTGTAAACACACATACTTTTCTATGTTATGGGGTCTTTTCATGGTTGAGAAAGTATGCAACCAGGAAGGTGTCCTACATGTTCTCTTTTCCCAGCCAAGGCCTTAACTGATGGAATTCTATCATTAAGCACACGCTTATTGGCCACTTTACCATGTACCAAGCACTGTGCTAAGTGCCGACACACAACAGAGCTTATAGTCTAGATTTCTATGAGAAAGTGATGTGTAGTGGATTCTCACCTACACACATCACACTGGATATCTCGACACTGGCTTACGAGTTAGCTATTGGTTACCTGTTCTGCCTGCAACCCCAGTTTACTTAATAAATTCACTAACCTCCATATGAAATTTGGAAAAAACAATGTCATACAAAAGCCCAAACAGCAGTTTCTACTTATTTCTGGAATATGCCATATGGACCATATACTTGAATAGATTTGTCTTACTCAGGTAACAGGAAAAATGAACATGTACCCATTAACAGGGAGGAGGGACCACACTTATTATGCAGTCGTTGGAGGAAACCATCCTGGAACTAACATTTTACAGTAGAAAATCAGTATGTGGGTGTATATTTTATTTATTTATTTATTTATTTATTTATTTATAAAAAGTTAAATGTTTTCATTTATTTTTGAGAGAGAGAGAGCATGAGCAAGTGTGGGGCAGAGAGAGAGAGAGAGAGAGAGAGAGAGAGAGAGAATCCCAAGCAGGCTCCAGGCTCTAAGCTGTCAGCACAGAGCCTGAAACCGGGCTCGAACTCACAAACTGTGAGATCATGACCTGAGCCGAAGTCAGATGCTTAACCAACTGAGCTACCCAGGTGCCCCAACATGTGGGTGTCAAAAGTTGGCTCCAAGAAATTCTCCCCATCCTGAAGGCTGCCGTCTCCCTCTAAAAGACCTGATAGTCAGTCTGGACTGGGGAAGACTCTTCTGTCCCTCAGTCAGCACTAGCAGGGACAATAGGGAACTCAACAGCACCAGGTAAACCATGCAGATCAAAATAACACTACAAATCTGAAAATTGCATTACCATTGGATCCATGGCTACAAAAGTAGGCCAGGACCTATATGGTAAACCTACACAGTGCAGCTGCCTGATAAAAGGTTTAACCAGGACCCAGAGGCTCCCCATGTAACAGACCAAATGTCCAGGATACAGTTACTTTTAAAAAAAAAATCGCCTGTCATATGAAGAAACAAGACAATCCTGACTTAAATGAGAAAAGACATTCAGCTGACCCCATCCTCGAGATCAATCAGATGTTGAATTATCCCACATTATCCCAAATCATCAAGGATTTAAAAGCAGCTGTCGTGAAACATGTTTCATCAATCAATTACAAATTCTCTGGAAATAAATGAAAAAGTTGAAAGTTTCACCAAAGAAGGAGAAGTTATAAAAAAATAAAGAACCAAATGGAAGTTTTAGAAGTGAAAGAAGATACTTACAGAAATAAAACACTCCCCGGATTGGACTAAAGACACACATTACTTATTGCATCCTAAGATTAAAGCTATAGGAATAATTTTTAAAATAAACCTTTTATTTTACTATAATTGAAAAATTACAGAAAATTTGCCAAGTTAGTACAAGGAGTTCCTATAAACCCTACACCCAATGCTTCCGATTATTAACATCTTACATTATCATGGTGTGTTTGTCACAACTAATGAACCAATGTTGATATATTGCTATCAGTGAAACTCCATATTTTACTCAGATTCCATTAGCTTTTACCTAATGTCCTTTATTTGTGCTCCAATATTCCACCCAGAATACTACATTTATAGGAGTCCTTATAATATTAGTGTTAGTGACCAAACTTTGTGTCTTAGAAGAGATTTTATGTTCAAAGGAGGAGCTGCTATATTACTACAAAGGGAATCTCTTTGCAAGGCTATTGGGGGGCTTGTCTTGAAGCTGTTCTTGGGTGGCACACTGTGTTTTTATTCTGATCGGCTTTTGTAGCGTGGGTGCTGAAGGAGATGGGGTGCTTGAAGCCCCTCAGACCACCTCTTTATTGTGGTCAGTGTATTAACCCACAGTCACCAGAACATGAACAGTCTTCTCCTCCATCCACAGCAAATTCACACTACTACCCCAGGCCTTGTGCAACGGGGGAAGCCACACTTTGCTGGCACAGTCCCGGGGAAGAAGTTTGGCACTGGGGTCTGCTTTCGAAATAAGTCCAGAATCTAACCACCTTTCTCTCTCCACTGCTTCCCTCTGAAGTCCCTTATGAGCTGCCATCTTCTCTTGCCTGAACATTAACAAGAATTTCTTCATTGCTCCCCCTGCTTCTGCCCTGGCAATGCTAGGGTATATTCTCAACACAGTGGCCTAAGAGACTCTGTTAAAATTTAATTCAGTGCAGGGGCGCCTGGGTGGCTTAATCGGTTGAGCGTCCGACTTTCGCTTAGGTCATGATCTCACAGTTCGTGGGTTCGAGCCCTGCATCGGGCTCTGTGCTGACTGCCAGCTCGGAGCCTGGAGGCTATTTCAGAGTCTGTGACTCCCTCTCTCTCTGACCCTCCCCTGCTCACACTGTCTCTCTCTCTCTTTCCTAGAAATAAATAAAAATTAAAAAAAATTTTCTAAAAAAAAATTTAATTCAATGCATGCCACTGTGCTCAAAACCTTATCCAATGACCTTCTCATGCTTGTTGTTATTGGTGGTGGTGGCCCTTAATTTTTTTAAATTTTTTAATGTCTATTTATTTATTTTGAGAGTGAGAGAAAGAGAGCGGGAGCAGGGGAATGGCAGACAGAGAGGGAGACACAGAATCTGAAGCAGGCTCTAGGCTCTGAGCTGTCAGCACAGAGCCCAACACGGGGCTCTAACCCACGAACAGTGAGATCATGACCTGAGCTGAGGTCAGACGCTTAACCAACTGGGCCAACCAGGTGCCCTGCTCTTAATTGTTTTTTTAGTCAAACTTTTTATTGCACTGTAACCACATATGTACAGAAAAGAGTACAAACCATACGTATGCCACTCAATGAATTGTTAAAATTGACTACTCCTGTGGAATTACCACCCAGGTAAAGAAATAGAGTAATTTTAGGGAACTCCACCCTTTGGTTTCATTCAATTATTATTCTTGCTCTTCTCCCCAGAAGCTACCACTAACCAGACTTCTATATTAGTTCAGTCAGTGTGGTTTGTTTCTGAATTTTATGTAAGTAGAGTTACAGTATGTGTTCCTTTGTGCCTGATATCTTCTCCTCTACATCATATCTGTGAGGTTTGTCCATGTTGTTGTACCATCTTGTGTTTCTTAAAATCTGAAGCTTTGGGGCACCTGAGTGGCTCAGTTGGTTAAGTGTCTGACTTTTGGTCTCAGCTTAGGTCATGATCTCACGGTTCGTGAGTTCAAGCCCCGAGTTGGGCTCTGCACTGGTGGCGTGGAGCCTGATTGGAATTACATCAATCTTTCTCTCTGTCCTTTCCCTGCTTGCTACGTTTTTCTTTCCCTCTCTCTAGAAATAAATAAAATAAACTTTAAAAAAAGTTAAGCCTTTATAAGGATGCCTGGGGTAGCATAGGACTCCAATTCCGACCATCCTTGGAAGTCGTTCCTACTAAGTTCCTACTATTATCTCCTCTGGTTTCGTTTGACCTAAGACTCACCAGGCATGTGCCTGCCTCCAGGTCTTTGCACTTACTATTTTCATTGCTCTGGAAATTCTTTCTTCAGATATCCTCAGGGCTGGCTCTCTTTACTCTGACACATCTTCACTCAAGTGTTTGCCTTCTCAGTGAAGATTGCTCAGGAGACCATCCACATACTCCCTATCCTCTCTTCCTGGCTTGGTTTTTTTTTTCTACGGCATTTACCACCATATTATATACATATTTGTTTCTTCTTTGTTGTGAAACAAAATACCACCAGGGTAGTGGCTTAAAACAGACCTATTATCCCATAGTTCTGTAGGTTGGAAGTGGAAACCCAAGTGCATTAGGTTTTAGAAGTCCATTAGGCTTGGCTACTTTCTTGGCCCTGGGTCCCACCAGGTCAAAATCAAGGTGTCAGCTGCCTGGGGCTTTTATCTGGGAGTCTCTGGATGAGAAGCCAGGCTTTTCAGGTTGTGGAAAGAATTCAGAGTCAAGACTGAGGTCACTGTTTTCTAGTCAGCTTCTAGAAGCCACCCGTATTCCCTGGCTTGTGGCCCCTTTAGGCTGACACATCTCTTCTGCCTTCCTTTTTGGCTTAAAATACATGTTTTTCAATGTTTATTTATTTTTGACAGAGACAGAGACAGAATGTGAGTGGGGGAGGGGCAGAGAGAGGGGGGAACACAGAGTCTGAAGCAGGCTCCAGGCTCTGGGCTGTCAGCACACAGCCTGATGCGGGGCTTGAACTCGCAGACCGGACAGCAATATCATGGCTGGAGTTGAAGTCAGATGCCCGACCGACTGAACCACCCACACGTCCCTCATTTTTGACTTTTAAGGACGCTTGTGATTACGTTGGGGCCACTTGGATAATCCAGGATAATCTTCCTAATTTAACATTACCTCTTTGACAATCTTAACTCCATCTGCAACGTCCCCTTTGCAATATGAGGTCACATATTCATAGGTGTAATACTATAGGTAAGAATCATGGAGACAACATCCTGTCTACTACAATATATTTTCTTAGTTATTTCATTGGTCATTCATCTTCCCCTTCTAGAATCTATGAAGGCAGGAAGCTTTGCCTGACACATACTAGGCATTCAAATATTTGTTGAATGAATGAATGAATGAATGCAGCCTGGGTGGTTAGTGTCAATATCTACTTTCCCATTGGTACACATCTTCTTATACTTTCTCTTCTCTTTTAGAGATAGTCTTTTGACTTTTATTGAAACCTGATTTTATACAGTAAGTGTTGTTTTCCCTGAGCCCTACACACCAGTGCTTACAGCTCTGCTAGGTAAGGCAATTGGCAGCCACAATAATGTCATATTTTCATGAAGCCTCCTAGTTGCCACAAGAGACACATGGAGTACAGAGGGGACCCCGGAATGGAGTCAAGGTCAGAGGCTAGCACAGTCTGGGAAGCCTCAGGCACTCCTCCGTGGAGCCAAGTGTCCAATGACTTCTTGGAACAGAACTCTTCAGGGATAGTAGAACTAGTCATGGGAAGGTCTTGAGCATTGTTTTGCTCAGTAAAAAAAAGTTTAAGACTCAGTCCGCTCCTGCCGATTATCCAACGAAACATTTAAAAACCAATTAATCATTTGGATGTTTCTAAAGACTCTGTTGCTTAATATTATGTAGACAGCCTAAGTCCTAGGACGATAAAAGTCTGAGCTTGGCCAAAATGTTTGAAGCACACACAAGTAACAGATTTGCCTTTTGGGTTACGGTGTGGAAAAAAAAAAATCTCTGGAAACAGATTTATGTATTAGTTTTTCTCTTTGCCACCAGATGTCCTTCACGAGTAGGAAAATATGATGGCTACAATGATATTTTGAAGTGTGAATGCCCAACATTTTTGAATAGTTGACAGAGAAAGGAAAGTGTGAGTGAATGTAAATGTTACCACAGACTTTTGGATGAGACATGTATTTTGAAGGCTGCCTTACAGGTGTAGCTTTCAGAAGCAATATTTATTTAACTCTCAAATTTTAATTTCTCACACTTGGCACACATTTACTTACCATATTTCCTTTTCACTCAACTCCAAATGGATATTCTTCAAATCAGAGCAAATTATTCTACTGAGAAATTAATATTAAGGATCAGGGTTTCTGGGTGGCTCAGTCGGTTGAGCATCTGACTTCGGCTCAGGTCATGATCTCACGGTTCATGGGTTCGAGCCCCACGTCAGACTCTGTGCTGACAGCTCAGAGCCTGGAGCCTGCTTGGGATTCTGTGTCTCCCTCTCTCTCAGCCCCTCTCCCCATTCACACTCTGTCTCTCTCTCAAAAATAAATGAACATTAAAAAGCTTTATAAGGGGCTCCTGGGTGGCTCAGTTGGTTGAGCATCCGACTTCGGCTCAGGTCATGATCTCACCGTTCGGGGTTCGAGCCCAGCGTCGGGCTCTGTGCTGATGGCCAACTCAGAGCCTGGAGCCTGTTTCAGATTCTGTGTCTCCCTCTCTCTCTGACCCTCTCCTGCTCACGCTGTCTCTCTCTCTCAGAAATAAATTAAAAAAAAACTTTTTTTAAAAAAAGAAATTATTATTAAGGAATAATCAAATCCTTAGACTAATATTAAAGATTAAAATTTGACATTTTAAGTGTGGGTTCCAAAGGATTCAAGGTGACCAGACCTCAGGCTTTTTAACACAAGAGCGACGTACCTTATGACACTTAAGTTCATCATAGAAGCAGCTTGCATACATCTCCAAGACAGTTGAAAGGGGGCAATGCGTGATTTAGGATAAAAGCAAAGATGACAACTGCAGTTTATTGCTAATAATTAATTCAAAGCAAAGTGTATAGAATATTTAACATAAATTAAGAAACAGCATCTTTTTTTAAGGTTATTTATTTTGAGAGAGAGTGAGGGAAGGGCAGAGAGAGAGGGAGAGAGTGAGAGTGGGGGGGAGGGTGGAAGAGAGAGAGAGAGAGAGAGAGAGAGAGAGAGAGAATCCCAAGCAGGCTCTGCACTGTTAGCACGGAGCCTGTTGCAGGGCTTAAACCCATGAACCATGAGATCATGACCCGAGCTGAAATGTAGAGTCTGGCACTTAACTGACTGAGCCACCCAGGTGCACCAAGAAACAACGTCTTTTAAAAATGGAAATTATTTGGCCATGTGTGTTTTAAATGTAGAACAGAAAAATGCCATTTTAAAGACTTTGTTGTATGAATAGCCCTGTTCATTAATCACACCTGAGTACGAGACTCTCGCCCTCTGCCCGCCATCACTGAAGTCACGGGATAAACCTGTGCTTTTTGGTGAGGATTCCTCATTCCTTCATTAAATGGGCGGGAGTGGGACAGGCAACCTATTTCCAGAAAACTGAAGGCCATCTGCAAGAGATGTCAGCCAAGCAACCAGATGTTTGATGTGGATTGGCTCCCACATCCGGCTTCTTGACCGAATTCCTCTTCTTTCCACCCAGATGTTTTGGAGACACATCCAGAGAACTTAATGAAGGTTGTTCCGGCACAGAGGAAGGGGCGGTAATATGTTGGTGTCCTGCAGGGGGCGAAGTTACCTCTGATTTTCTCCAGTCTGTTCACAGATTCCAGCAAACTCCAAAGTCAAACCTGCCCTTCTCCCTTCACTCCATCCCTCGTGAATCACATCTGGACAAAGTCCAGGTCCCTAACCTGAGACTTCTCAGGGGGTTCTGGAGGGGTCAGAGAAGTGGGGAATGGGTGAGGTAGTGGTGAGAGGTTCTTATACACACAGAGTTCCAGCTGCCTTGGAAAAGCAGTGGTCCCAAATTTTTAGGTTATAAAAATGTTAGAACTGCTTCCTTTTATCCCCCTTTGCCCCAGGATATAATCCAAAGGTGTTTCCTGGTGTTTTCAAGCAAACACATGAGCCTGTTGGGAGTAGCAGACATGAGGAGAGCACACCCTCTTTTGTGGTCGTCAGCTGAATGTCACTGCCCTTAGGATCACTGTCATTTTTCATTTCACATAGTTTCCCTCTGGCTCTTGAGAGAGCTTGTGTTTATCATATAGAAGCACCCTCACCACCTCCTTTTTCTAGCACCATTCAGCAGGAACTTAGAGGCCACCTTGTTGGGGATGGGAAGTGCACGGCAGACCTGAATCACACCTGAATCAGGCATCATTAACTGCCATTTTTGACCCAGGTCACAAGGTCCATCTACTTCTAACCAAGTGTCAAACCAAAGGGGAAGACGGTACGTGTGTATGCCTGTGTGTTCTCTGCTAGACCATACGTGCATAGACAGTAAGTGCACATACAATAGATGGGTTACAACTTGCTTTTGCATTTTACATGGCACAGCCCTATCTAGGTGCCCTTGGCTATGCCCAAGGTTTTTCCAGTTTTGAAGTGCTTTCCCCATGGCCCTAATAGGTTAGAGCTGCTTTTACCCTGCTTGCGTCTCAGATGCCTTAAGATGAAGTTGTGACTATGTTTGAGAAAGGAGAAGGACCTTGGCAGGAAGCCTACATATACTCGCTAAGATTTCAGATCTTTTGATCAGAGCTCTTGGCTGTTGTGATTTTATGTACTGCGATGATTTTATGTCTAAACAAGTCCCATACAGGAGGAACAGGTGATGGAGGCTTTTAAATTCTAAGGATCCTGGCAGCCCAGACCAAGTAGTGATATATTTTCATTTCAGATGAAAAGAATCCCTGCAGATGGTTAAAGACTGGCCCTCACTGTTGACATTGTGGTGCCTGAGGTCAATGGCTATGGGATCTTTGTAGAACCTAGGACCACACTTGCAGAATTAAACTTGAATTGAGAAATTAAATTTGTAGAATTAAAGACTAAATGATCTCTCTGGGCCAAGAGAGAATGAGAAAGAGTAATCCAGTGGGTGGAAGGGGGTGAAGAACCTCACCCATGAAAAACAGATTCTTTGAAATAAGACAGAAATGCTTATCAGATTTTGATCAGTAGAAACCCCATGATCTCATAAGTCCATGAGTCCCATAGTTTATAGCTCTTTGGTCTGGCTCAGAAATGCCTTGGACCATGTGAACTAAGACTGTCAGGCCAGCAAAGTGAAGTTTTTGTTTTCTAATCCGTATTTTGCCTCCTAATCCGTACACTTTTCACCAAGTAAAAGATCCTAGTGTTTTAAGTGAATGTGTTTGAAGGGTCTGGATGTAGATTACTGGGCATTCTTGGATAGCATGAGGGCACGTGGATTTGCATCCAGAATGGCAGGTGGTGGTGGTGTTTGGATTGAGGGGGCCAAGTCTATGATTGAGAAGTGTGCCCGTCATGCAAGTGTAATGCAGACATGTGTCTTCTCTGCCTGGCTCTTGTCTAATGCTCCTGGTAACCTGGTTTTCCTTGCCCTGTTACACTGAGTGAGAACTCGCCAGGCCCCTTCCTGAGCTGGAATTATCTGTCCCACCTCTCCTCAGGTTTTATCTAGCATCATGAAAGCTCTATTGTATTTCAATACACTAACATGAAAAGTTCACAGAAAAACTGGAGAAGCACTGAAACATTTCCAAGAAGACAGAGGGTGGCTTTTCTGTTATATTATCTGACTACCCCTTTTTCTTTAAGGTGCTGTCTTAAGAAGCCAGGCCAAGGCCGAAATGAGATAAATCAAAATATTTGGCCCCAAACCCTCGGGATGCCTGCTCTGGCTTAAATATGGTCCTGTCTGTGGCCCATTTGTGAGCAGAGGGTGTGTCCTAGCTTTCAGCAGCTGCCTTGGGAGTCATGTGTCCGCTGAATGCCTATGTTATGTCAGTAAGAGGAACTATTCCTGTACCTCTATTAATACAAGTGGTATTGATTTGACAGTTGATTTTGCTTTTACTTAGTTACAACATCAAGTCACGCCTTTTATATTATTGTAAAACACAGGTTTAAGTTAGGGTGTCGATTAGATCGTCCTCACTAGCGATGACCTGTTTGCCTTTTCTACCTCGCGCCTACTTCGGGCGCCTCCAAGAGTTCTCTTTACTTGAAACCTACGCGCCGCCGAGGCAACGCCTCCCGGGAGAGGGAGGGTGAAAGAAGGGGGCGGGCCTATTTAAATCCTGGCGAGACGCGCCTCTTCATTGGCCGCCAGCCTGTCTGTTACCCAAGAGGGCCGAGACTCTCCGGGGCTGGAGTGCGGTACCTGAGCTAGACGCGCACCAGAC
Organism: Hyaena hyaena; assembly: GCF_003009895.1. NCBI lineage: Eukaryota > Metazoa > Chordata > Mammalia > Carnivora > Hyaenidae > Hyaena > Hyaena hyaena. The sequence continues at coordinate 990,457 of NW_024081121.1, forward strand.
AGCCCACGTTGGCCGCGGCGGGGAGCGCAGCGCGGAGAGGCGGGAGTCCGCGAATCCTCGCGCCGACGCCGCCGTCCCTGCTCCGCGCGCGGGTCCAGTTCCCTCCCATCCCCTCTGCGAGCGGTGTTTGCGGGGCAGTCGGGAGAGCTCGGAACGGAAAGCAAGAGCCTTGCCGCCTCCGCTCGGGGGGTAGAGCGGCGCGCAAAGATTTTCGAGTGGGGGGAGCGACAGTGCCTGAGGGCGGAGGGCGCGGAGTTTGCGAGCGGGAAGGAAGTTAAGCCTCGCGGAGAAGACTGGCATCTCGGGACGCCTTGTCGCCACAGCCTGGGCCCCACGGCGGAGTAAACTTCACCGCGGCTGTGCGAGCCAAGAGGAGGCGTGCGCGGGGATGATGCCGGGCATCCCCCACAGCTGGTGAGCCGCCCGGTCGCCCCGGAACGCGCGGGACAGCGCACGTGCGCGGGCAGCGAGGCCCGAGAGTGACCGCGCCGTGACCCGCCCAGGGGCCGGGGCGCCGGCTGCAGCGCAGCCCCGACTCGGACGCACCTGGCCCGGACCTTGCTCCTCCAGAGACCTGAGCCGGAGCGTGGGGCTCCCCTCCAAGTGATTCTCCCGGTGACAGCCCCCGTCGCCGCCCCTCCAGCCTGGGCAACTGGGGGCGCCCCGGAGGACGATGAGAGATAAGGACTGAGGGCCAGGAAGGGGAAGCGAGCCCGCCGAGAGGTGGCGGGGGCTGCTCACGCCAAGGGCCACAGCGGCCGCGCTCCGGCCTCGCTCCGCCGCTCCACGCCTCGCGGGGCCCCCGGGGCCAGCCCGGCCGGGCGGGGATGCTGGGGCGGAGGGCGCAGTGGCTGTGCTGGTGGTGGGGGCTGCTGTGCAGCTGCTGCGGGCCCCCGCCGCTGCGGGCCCCCCTGCCCGCCGCCGCCGCCGCCGCCGGCGGGGGGGCGCTGCTGGGGGACGGCGGGAGCCCGGGCCACGCGGAGCCGCCGCCGCCGCCGCCGCCGCAGTCCTCCTCCTCCGGCTTCCTCTACCGGCGGCTCAAGACGCACGAGAAGCGCGAGATGCAGAAGGAGATCCTCTCGGTGCTGGGGCTCCCGCACCGGCCCCGGCCCCTGCACGGCCTCCAGCAGCCGCAGCCCGCTGAGCTCCCGCAGCAGCAGCCTCGCGGGGAGCCCCCTCCCGGGCGGCTGAAGTCTGCGCCCCTCTTCATGCTGGATCTGTACAACTCCTTGGCAGCCGCCGACGAGGAGGACTGGGCGTCGAGCGAAGAGAGGCGGCAGCCCGGGCCGCGAGGAGGGGCGGGCTCGTCCCAGCCGCGGCAGCCGCCCCCCGGCGCGGCGCACGCGGGCAACGGCAGGAGCCTCCTGGCCGCGGGACCCGGCGGCGGCACGGCCCCACTGACCAGTGCGCAGGACAGCGCCTTCCTCAACGACGCGGACATGGTCATGAGCTTCGTGAACCTGGGTAAGGAGTTAGGGTAGCGTCGCGACGAGAACGCCCTCCGCGGAACGGTCTCCCGGGCCCGGGGAGGGAGGCGGGGGCGTGGGGGAGCCCCGGGGACGCGAGCGCACCTGCGCGGCGGTGGGCTGCACGTGCGCTCCCCGCGCCGCGGGCCGGGGCGCGCGCTCGGGCCGCGGCGGGCGAGCGGGCGGGGGCGCGCCGGGGCGTGGGGCTCGAGGAGAGCGGCGTCCCAGCTCCCTCCGCGCTTTTTCCAAGAACGCCCGGCGGGGGCCAGGTTCGCTCGACTTGAGCAGAAAAGTCCCGCCCGAGTGCAGCCAGCTGGGAAGGAGAAGGCTCTTCAACACCCCTTCCCCTCCTGCTTTTATTTTGCACCCTTAAAGCTCTGAGTACCAGTTTCCCCACCGGGACTTTTAGGGAATCGGATCGCAACTGAGAACTTTGGACGCTTGACGTGACTGTGTTAAGTGGTATCCAGGGAATTGGCGGCGGAGGAGGGTTGCAGAGGAAGGTGTCTAAAGGACCTCAAGGCACGCCAGACGGGGCTCTAGGGGGTTTGGGACCGGATCCCCAGCGCAGTTGGGGTAACCCATCCAGGCGCTAGCTCACATGCCTTTGGCCTGTGCCCTCCAAAGGCTGAACTTTTGATAACTGCTGCCCAAGCCGCGCGGGCAGAGAAAGGGTGCGGGTTAGGGGCCGGGGTTGGGCGCTGAGCTGGTCTGAACTGGTTGCCAGGCAACAGAATGGAAATTCAAGGGCGGCTAAATCGGGCTCCGCCACAAATGTTCTGTGGCAAACCCGGACGGAGTCACATAGCCTTTTTTTCCCCTGAGTTTTCTCATCTGTAAATGAGAACGGTGTAAAGAAGACTTTTTCTCAGGATCCGTGCCTCCGATTTGGACTACTCTTCATTCATAAACTCTCACTCAGCCTAGTGTAGACCAAGGGATGTAGGGGACGCGTTCTAGACAGGGAGAAAAGGGGATGCAGGAGCCATGCCAGAGTTGGGGTCTCCGCGGAGGTCCTTAACCGTGTGAGACGCGTGGCCCTGCCCAGGGCCCAAAGTGGGTTATCAGACACTTGTCAAAGCCACGTCAAAGACGTCTGTCGTTTGACATTACTGAGTGATGACCATGTGAAATATTTTGGCGAGTTCTTTACAAGAGTGTCTATGAGATGATTCTCAACTCTGCTGAGCCTTGGAGGAAGAAAGGAGCGGGGGCCTAAGGGGGAGGTCCGATTGGCCTCCAACTGGTGCAGAAATCCTCCTGGGAAATTCATGAAACAGAATCTCACAGGGAGTGGAGGCTCCAGGCCTGCCAGTCTTGCTACTTGCAGTGCTAGGAGTTCTGATTGGACAGGAATTTCCCCCATTTATTGGGACCACAGCCAAGGTTGAGCCATCTCCAGGAAGCATTCTGAGGCTTCTCAGCGCAGTCAATAAAGTTGGTGGGGGAGGGGCGGTGCTGAGGACCGGATCTCTTCCATATTCTACTTGAGGGCTTCTCCGGGTTTAGTGAATTCCACCACTTGCCATCTGCCTCACCATCTCCCTCCCCTCAGTTTCTTGACAGCTTTGGGGAAATGTTTTGTTGCCTCTTGGGGGTAGTCCCAATTTGGCCAAAGTGGAGAATGAACTTCTGGCTCCTTCACCGAGAATCATGTTATAGTCTCCAAAAACGGTTCCTGGGCGTAGACCATGGTTCTAACCTTGGTTGGCCATTAACATCACCTGGGGACACTTAAAGGCCTAAAGGATGCTGGGACTGCTCCCCAGAGCAATTAGATCAGACTCTGTGAGGGTGGGATCTGACATTTTCTTTTTCCTTTCCTCCCCTCCCCTCCCCTCCCCTCCCCTCTCCTTCCTTCTCCTTTCCTTTCCTTAGCCTTTGGTTTTTCTAATGTGCTACCATGGTCAAGAAGCACCGAGACAGGAGATCCTGATGTCTGAAGGAAATCAGATCGTCCCAGTGAGAAGAACAATGCTTCCTTGTGTTAGTGGCTCCCAAATGTTGCTGCACATTAGAATCACCTGGGGGCCCTTAAAAATCCTGATGCTCAGGTGGAACCCCCTCAGTTAAATCAATGTGCAGGGTGGAAGCCAGGTATCCGGAGTTTCAGAGATCGCACAGGTGAATCCCTTGTTTGGGAACCACTGCCTTAGGTGGTATTTGAACTTGTTACAGTTGGCTAGAGGCAAAGTTTGTAAAGGGCAGCGACTTTTAATGTGCTTTAGGACCTCTGAGTTCTCATTCCTTGCTTGTCTGACCTTTCCTAGCCTACAGGTGTACATTGGCTCTGAGTTGCACTGCTTGAAGTCTGCTGTCCACCAATCCTGCTAAGGTGATGGTTGAACATAGTATCTCTTAACATAAGGGAAACTTCAAGGTCCAAAAAGTAGCACTGCAAAATTCCAAGAGAATTCAGTAGTAGTGTAATTTCAGGCCTGGGATAGGCTAATCTGAAACTGGAAGAGGTTCCTGGGAAGGGAACTTTGCCCCAAGCCCCTCTGATCATAGCACTAGGCTTTCTGACTACACGTCCTAACTGTCTGTAGTTCCAGTCCTGGACTCCACATCGGCAGTTAGAGGGGGAAACCTTTTCCAGGTAAGTAGAACCCAAGTCCCAAACCATGCCACCTGCCAGTCCCGAAGTTCTATTTAATCTGAATCCATTTAGCAGTAAGAAGGAGGATTTCATAATGAGAGGCTAAAATGTGATTTTAAAAAATCTGATCATAGCTCTGAGCATAAAGACAGTTTACTGGAAGAAAGTACTTTAATTGTTTGGCAATGTGGATTCTTTAAATCAGGATGTTGGGAGAATTCTGCAGATTTCCACGTCCATGGCATGTTTGCTGCTGCATTACATGACTCATTTGTTAAAGAACCTATAAAAAGATACACGTTTTAAAGTACTTTCATACCTAGTGAGTTAGGTTAGGTTTATAAACAAAGTATAAGAGAAAGTGTTACATGGTGGCAAACTTCTTCCCTGGGACCTGGGAATAATTTACTCATGAAATACACTTGAAACACTCTTAACCTTGTGAGCCAGAGTGGCTATCAGGAAGTGTGAATCCACAGAAATCAGTTTTTCCCACGTATCCCAAATGCTGGTCATTGGACTAGCTCACTACTGTTTCTACTGACTGTTTTAAACTCTCTCTGGCTGAATAGGCTGGAGACGTGTGCAGCCTCCCTAGCACGAACCAGCTGGTGTGCAGGCTGCCTGGACTAGCCTGGTGCACTCGTGAACCTGCATTCACAGATGCCATTTTCTACTTGTTTTCTAAGGCTAAAAATGTCTTGGCAATCTAATAAGCAAGCCTGCCAATTTGGTGACCTTGGAGAAGTATCCTGAAATATCCTTTAGCTCTTAAAACTCACCTTCTTAGAAAAGCCTTCTCTAACCCCTCTATAGAAATTAGTGCCCTCCTCACCCCCACTCACTTCTTTACTGTCACAATACCCTGTTTATTTCCTTGGTTGCACTTATCACAAGGAGTATTTTTACAGAAGGTGCTTAATAAAGATTGAATTAATGAAAACAAACCTAGCCTTCATTTAAAAGTCTTATTTTTTTATTTTTACAAATAGTTTACTGTCAGGTTGGTTTCCATATAACACCCAGTGCTCATCCCCACAAGTGCCCTCCTCCATGCCCATCTCCCCCCCGCCCCCATCCATCAGTCCTCAGTTTGTTCTCAGCATTCAAGAGTCTCTCATGGTTTGCCACTCTCCCTTTCCCCCACCATTTAAAATTCTTATTTCACTAATCTGGAAGACCTGATCATTTAGAAATGGTATACCTGATTTTTATTAAGTCAAAGTCATTTGAAGTAAAGACATTTAGGACATTGAGGTTGATGGTATTCGATGTATATCATAATACTTGAATAATATCTCTTTAATTAGTTACCTATGTGCATCACATTTGAGAGTAGTGGAAGGGTTTCTGTAAATCTCTGCATTTCAGACTTCATTTAGTTTGAATTAATGAGGTGTTGATCTCCAGATGCTAGGGTAAAATGAAATAAAAAACCCCCTCAAATTATGCTCAGAAAAGGGAATCAGTATGTATTAGTACAAGTAACAAGAAACTTATTGTACTAAAAATACTGGCAATCTTCTGAACAAAATTACCCTCGGGAAACGTAAATTAGAAGAAAAATGGAATACTCCCTACTTGTATTTGTAACCAGATACACTGTACTGTCTTTTTCTCATAAACATAGGATCAGTGGTACTATTTTTCATTTAGGCTATCTGTACTTACGAAGATTTTTTGTTAGCAGAAAATAAATCCCTGCCTGCAAGTTACTCACAGCAAATATAATTTGGAGAATTTGTTTGCAAAAGTGTGATTCAAAGAAGCAGTTGATGTTCTAAAGAAATTTCAAATAGCAAATGTGAAATTCAGTGGTATTTCAGCAAAAAAAAAAAAAAGTTGTACAAAGTGTTCTTAAACTCAGATCAAAGGGCAAGCAGATATCATTGTTTAGACCTCAGATGGTGTTTCCTCTGGTTGTCCTTCTAAGAATGGGTATAAATCCTTTTTAAATGTGCTGAATCATGCTTAGTTCCTCTACTTAAGAGCTTACCTCTGATTAGCATGTGGGAAGAATTCCTACTGATATAAAAAAAAAAAAATGTGTGGGGAGGGGAGCAAGACCGAGTTCAGCACTTTATTCAACATGTCTGTGTTATCTTCAGAGTTTAGCTACTTTATTCTTTATTTTTATTTATTAATGTTTATTTTTGAGAGACAGAGCATGAGCAGGGGAGGGGCAGAGGGAGAGAGAGAGAGAGAGAGAGACAGAATCCGAAGCAGGCTCCAGGCTCTGAGCTGTCAGCACAGAGCCCAACATGGGGCTCGAACCCACGAACTGAGAGATCATGACCTGAGCCAAAGTCAGACACTTAACTCACTGAGCCACCCAGGTGCCCCCAGAGTTTAGCTATTTTAAATGTTGGAGTTCAAAGTAATATTATACTTGGATGTGGGGGTGGATACTGGGTATCAAAGGTGTATAGCCAACTCCGAGGTGATAGCCCTATCATCTTGGCTCACCCCTCCTCTGTTGGAGGAGTTGAGTTAGGGAAGAAGAAAAGGGTAAAAATCTCTTGGATGATTCACCAGCTGTCTCTCTCTCTCACTTTTTTTTCCCCACAAGTTGGTCCTTTACTCTGTGCTTCCTCCCATTGTGTATTTAAAAATGAATGAATCCATCGAATGCTTATTTTTTTCATAATATAAAGCCTTTGTTGCTTTCTCTTAAGTCACCTCCTATCCTTTGGTGCTTCCAGTGGTGGGAAAGAAAGCAGGCAATATAGATTTTAATCAGGTGATTGTGTTCCTGACTAGAAGCTTCTGTGAATACCTAAGTAAAAGTAGTAGAAATCAGTATAGAAACTCTCTAAGAGATGAGCAGTTTACAGCTGTTACACATTAATCTTTCAGTCCCACCCTCCCTTGTGGTCACCTCACAACCCAACCAGGTGCCCGGGAACATGGCTGCCCTGGCTGCAGGGTATCACCCAGGGGCTGATGCGGGGGGCAGCTGCAGACTTCTCTTGTGTTCTTCACAAAAAGCTGACACGTTCTTTGTTTTCATCATGACAGCTCAGCTGCTTTTATTCAAGCACATTCTCTCCTCTTATAACACCCTTACTGCCTCTCTAACACCCTGACTGTGCTCTCTCTGGAAACTTGGAAGCCAGAAAATGGCTCCAGTCTTCCCTGGAATATAGGAAAGTGGTGACAATTGAATTAAGGAGAAGGAAAACCATTCTCATTGTAGTGAAAAATAGACTCACTAAAGAACCAGGACTATCACCCTCTGAAGTTTTTGAGAATGCTAGAAATTCTCAGAACTCAGAGGGGTTCCTGTTCATCTTTCACTGGAAGCATTGGATTTTCCAGCAGTTCACTGAAGTTGATTGGATTTTTTGTTCCGTTACTAGTGTTTGGAAAATACTGTTTTCTATCATCCCTCCCACCCCCTTAAATGTATAGTATTACAGTCCTCTGTGGATAAAGTTAGAATCTGGAGCTGGCTGGGGACCACCGCTCCCTTCCAGAACGTTTTCTCTGGGGAAACATACCCGGGGAACAGACACCCCATTTTAAAGCTGAGCTTTCCCTATCATTGACAGGAAGTTTGGGATTATTGGTAAATTTGGTATCCATAGCTCATAGAATTTAGAACTCTAAAGATTTTTGCACATCGTCTAATCACGTACGTTTGCAGTTCAATTTGATTTATTCAGGACTGTTTCCACATCACTGCTGTTACATCTTAAGGCTGAGGGACAACCACAGAGGGATCCTAACCCATCAGAGGAACAGGGCTGTGGAGCCCTCTGTCAGGCAGGGGTGGATAATTAAGGAGAAATTACAAAAGCTTGCCAGAGCACTGCCCTGGGCGAGAAGTGGGGAAGCCCAGATCTGGAAACTTGCGGTTTTCTCTTCGTGGGTAGCATTCTCTCCTAGAACTCTGCTTTTAGAAAAGAAAAAGCAGTGCCTATCTATAAATATCACCTTGTTTGGCATGCTGAAGCATGGCGGACCCCAAAGAATTGTTTTCTGCTCTCAGAGTGAGTTGAAAACCAGGTTGCTGTGAGTGGCATTGTTCCACTGATGTCTGCAGGCCACCGATTGTCTTCCTGCCCTTCCGTGTCCATTATGAAAATGATCGGGACCATAATAGAAATGATATCTAGATGACATCAGGTAATTCCTTGATGGGTCCCCACGGCCTTGTTATCTCTAATTCAGTCCCAGATGACTGGTAGAAGACTCCCCTCCAAGCATTTTTGCAGAATAAGGCTCTGGTTCCGAGCAGGAGAGCCTCATTGACTTTCAGGTTCATGGGCATACGCCCTTGATTACGGATCCTGCTGCATAGGTTGGGATTGTCCCAGGCCTGAAATGTCCTGGCTCTGTGTTGCTGATTTTATGTTCAGATTGTTTTCTCATCATCACAGAGCTCGGTAGGGGTGGGGGTGGGGGTGGCGTGGGTGGGCGAGTGCAGTCGCTTTATTGCAGGCAGAAAACAGTGTCTCAGAAGCAGAGCCAAGCCATGAGCCCTCTGCATGCTGAACTTTGATATCCGCCTTGATCCTTATTATGACACTCCTGCCACTTACCCTTTTCACCTTGTCCAGAATGTGACTTCCAGCCTTAAACATCTGTGTGTGTTGATTGTTGTTCCTGTGTTTACAGTCTTGTTGGTTTCCTGTGCATGAATGTGGGCTGGCAAAACATTCTGATGTGTGTATTAGAGCATGAACTAACCATATCATTGGTGTGAGTTATTTTATGTGCTGATTAGGTTGGAAGATTTTTATAATTGGCCTTGCTTAAATCTCTGAGACCGGTTATTTTCTCTCCCCTCTTTCAAATCTATGAATTACATTTAAGTATCCTAAAGACAGAGAACTTTGCAAACTACAGAATTAAGGACTAAAAGTTTTACTTGACTTTGTTTTTCAAGATTTTATTTGAACACTCTCATGTAAGAGTGTGTTAACAGAGAAGCTGTACATTAAAAAAAATACACTTCACTTTTGTAGAGCAGTTGGAGGTCTAGAGCATAATTGAGTAGAAAGTCTAGAGATTTCCCGTCTACTCTCTGCCTTCGTGTGAATAACTTCCGCTGGTGTTCACATCCCACACCTGAGTGGTGCATTTGTTACGCTTGAACCGACCTTGATTGTCAGCACCCAGAGTTCATTGTTCACATTAGGGTTCACACTTGCTGTTGTACATTTGCTGGGTTTGGACCGATATATGAGGACATGTATCTAACATTACATGGTTGTTTCCCTGCCCTAAAACTCCTCCGTGGAGATGTTGTCTGTGTAACCAGAAAAACAAATCAATGAGAATATGAAAACTCAAAATATGCAGAGCTTGTGGGGAGAAAAATAAAATGCCTTTGTTGAATAATGTTTTGTTTCAGTGGTTTTACCACATTGGTGTATAACTAAGTAATTTTGATGGACTCTATAGGCCTTATTTTGTGCTTCTGTGTGTTGACCCCAAATCCATTTAGAAATCCTTCCCCCTCCACTTTTTTTTTTTTTTAGTCTGGGAGTTTAAAAATCTTTTTTCCTCCACATACTTTCATTGAGGTGTCTGTCACCATAGTACCTAGACAATCCCTTAGGCAGAGATATGAGCGATTAAATTTCTCCCTGGCTTGTGCCCTGTTTGATCCAAGCTCTGTAGGATTTGGGGGAGTCAAGCCTGAAGAATGAACAAGAATTATAGGAATTCTGTGCTTGTAAATTATTGAAATTTGGGGGATGGTTAGGGGAGGGCTGAAGTTTTTTTCTTCCTTTCTGAAAACGTATTAAAACGTAGTATGCCTTTGGATTGAGAACTCACAAAAATATGCTTTACTGACCCTAGAGGCAGGATCCGGGGACCTTAAAAGGTTTCCTTAGGAGAGACTGTTTAGATCAGATTAAAACTAAATTAATAGAGACTCCATAAATCCAGAGGTCTTTATAAGTGATCTATAGATTAGGCTTGTTTGCTTTGAACTGTTTTCTATGAGATAGGGCTACACAGATTAATGGTAAATAAGAAAAGGCAATGTTAATATGAGCAAGGAACATGGTAACTCTAAAAGAGTGCAATTAAACAAATAGCAATTTATTTGAGATATTTGGGGAACTTGTGGGCACTTTTTTTACAAGCATTATACAGATGAGACACTTCATGAATTCTCACCACTTCTCATACAACTCTCCATTTTAGTGGGGGTATATTCTGACTGAATTTTAGCTAAATCCCATTGCTCCCCACCCTTTCCCCGAAGAAACCTCCCAAAAAGAAGGACGATCTTGGGGCCGTGGCTGTATTCATGGGCTTGAGAAAACTGGCTTTGGCCATAACCCCTGAATTAGGATGTGCTGTGGTTTAACTATCCCTCTCATAGGATAGAAGCTTGATCAAGGCCTAACTGAAATGATACCGTAGGGTATTAGGACTAAGACTCAGGGTAGGTCATAGGAGGACAGAGGTACTGCAACTAAAGATATTTGGAGAATTGCATTTCTGCCAGGGGGACTCTGAAGGAAGTCCTTTATATTTTTATGGGGTCCGTTTAGGGTGGAATCCCTGAACCTCAGCTTTGGGAACCGCTGCCACAAATCTGACACCTTTGTTATTTCATTGGCTTAATTGAGGCTGTTGACCTACTGTTATGCAGGCACATTTGTGTCATCATTATAAGATGTGGAATCTAACATAGCTGCAGGCTATGCAGCTGGTCCCCAGGGCAGGTAGTCCCCAGGGCAGATTGGTTTCCCTCTTTCTCTCTTTTCCCTTCTTTACTTCCCATTAGTGAATTTAGCAACTCCGTTGCATTTATTGCCTGTTTCCTATCTGTTCTTTACTCATAGTGTTGGTGCCCTTGGCTGTCACTGACCAACACAGCAGATTGTACGCATCTCCATGGAGCATTGGTTTTACACCACCACAATGACTCCTTGCCCTCTAGAATGGTTAAGTTGATGGTTTTCTTGATGATGCTGGACAGTGCTTATAGCCACTTCAATACAGAACTGAGGAAGGAGCACGTGGTTAAGAGTTAGGAAGCTTGAATTTTTCCTCTAGTCTTAGTGCTATCCCTTTTAATCATACCTTGTTCAAGCCAAGTAACCAAATTTATTTGTTTCTTTCCTTGTAATGGATCTTATTTGTAAAACATGGCAACATTGGCTAGGTCAGCATTTTCCAAATAGTGTTTCAGGGAACACTATGTCTCCAGGATGTTCTGCAGAAGATCATGGAGAATATCATTTATATCCTAGTCCTCTCTGAGATTTATGAGTCTATCAGCATGTTAAAGCTTGGACATGGGGCGCCTGGGTGGCTCAGTTGGTTGAGCATATGATTTCACCTCAGGTCATGATCTCACGGTTCGTGGGCCCCGGCCCCGCATTGGGCTCTGTTCTGACAGCTGGCTCAGAGCCTGGAGCCTGCTTCAGATTCTGTGTCTCCTTCTCTCTCTGCCCCTCCCCTGTTCAAGCTCTGTTTCTGTCTCTTAATAATAAATAAATGTAAAAAAAATTTTTTTTTTTTAAAACCTCGGAGAAGCCCAGGAGTGATGTCTGCTGATTTGCTTGAAGAAGAGCATTTTCTTTGAATTGACTTTTGCTCTGTAATCACTTTTTGTGTCTGCCTTGGGCCTCTGTGCCCCCTAGATCCACTCCTGACCCTTTCCTTGGTCTTCTGTGGGTTGTGGGTGGGACCCCAGGCAGCTGCTTTTCTAGTTGTTCCTTGCTTTTCTGTGACTCCAGCTCTCTCTGGATGGGCTACCTTGTTATTCCACCTCTAGCCAGTGGCCCCAGGCTCTCTCCTTCCTGAGGATGGAAGTGGCTTCGTGCTGCTAATCTGTGGGCTGACTCACCATCACCTGTTTGGCTCCTTGGCTCTCCCAACTGCTGTCCATGCTGCCAGTTCCCTGCATTAAATTCCCTCTGTTGTAAACACTTGCAGGGATTTTACAAGTTTCGGTTGGACTCTGATGGCTAGGACTTCTTAGTCCAGTGAAACACAGAGAACCTCCAGATTAGATATTGTTGGCACTCTATCCTGAGAGTGTTCCCTGTTTGTGTTTCTCTGAGTGATTCTTTAGTTTTTATTTAACAGCTTTCTTAAGGAACAATCGACATAGAATAAGCTGCTTTTTTAAAAAGTACAATTTGATGAGCTTTGACATATACATGTACCTATGAAACCATCACCACAATCAAGATGCTGAACATATTCTGAGCTGTTCTTCTAAACAATTGCCTATGCCAGGGAATGAAATAATCCTCACACACAGGAACTTCAGTGAAAATTCCCATTTTTCACGGATGACATTGCTCTTCATGCATTCATCTTACAAGCTCTGAGCACCCTTCAAGGAATTTGCTGAAGATGTTTGTGAGTGGTTATCTTGGATCAAAGAAACTTGGGGTCAAGTTTTCCTGGGGTCAAACTTGCTTTTTGCAGCTGTGATGGGCTTTTATCCTATATATCACCTCCCATATTTATTTTAGGAAATAATAATAAAAATAAGTTGAATATCTTTTTCCAATTTTGAAATCAAGCATGTAGGGGTACTTTTGGGTTGTTAGTGATCCTATTGACATCTTGTTTCTAAATACTCAAGTTTAAAAGATTTGATCCTTCTGGAAAACATCACAAAGATGCTTTCCTGTGTTTCTGTTTTAAATTCTGGCAATTTGCGTAGGGCACAAGTCCAAGAAATTTAAGAAAGTAGACTCCAGTTTACCCCCAACTTTTCCCCCATGCTCATCCTTCTCCAAATGTTCTGTAAACTGACGTGGAAACTGCATTTTTTTTTTTTTTTGCAAGAAAACATAAGTATTGTATTTCTTTATGGTGTTTGCCTGGAAGAATGACTGATGTCATGTATAATCCTATTATCTCCCACAAGGCAAAAACTGAGACTTTAATATTGAACGTTAGTAGACAGGAAGATAGAGTAGAATTTAAAGAGAATTATTTAGAGCAGCATTAATGTTCCTAATAGCAGCAGTCAGGTAATGGAAGTGTGTCATGAAGTTCCCTGACTGCGCTCTGACTCCCGACCAGGGGAAGCTGCTCTTGCCTTTCCACTCACTTTCTTCTTTTCTCTAGACATCTACCCCCATCATGCTGCTGTCCCAGGTCTTCATCTTGGCTCCACAAGACTTTTGTCACTTTGACACTTTTTTTTTCCTCTATAGTCCTCTTGAAAAATTCTCTCCTTAACTTCTGTAATGCTGCTTGTTCCCTCTTCATTCTTTTTCTATCCTGCACACACCTGCTGTGTTTTAGGACATTTCCTGAAAAGCAGCAAAAGATCCAGAAGGTTTGGCAGGTGGCACTAAACGTCCATATGGGGCCAGGACAGCCACAGGGTTTGGGGTGGGGGGTAGGGAGCACACACTCAGGCACAGGATTCAGGAGACAGGCGGCCACAGGGCAGGATAACAGGTGGGCACTAGGTTTTCAGGTGACAGTGGTACGGTGGCTTAGTGGTTGAGTTGGTCACAGTGATGGGGAGCCCTGCAGCTGCTGTAGTCAGAGGGCCAGATGTCCGCTGTAGAGAAGTCCACCAGCGCTGAGCAACTGTTCATGAGTTCCCTTCTCTTTCTCTGCCCTGTGTATTCAGAGTGTGTCCAGGGGCAATGTGGCATCAGAATCATGTGGTGCTGCCTTTGCATGAGAACTAGTTGTTGTTGTTGTTGTTGTTTTTTAAGTTTCTGTGGGCATATACTTTTGTAAGATCCACCAAAAATGAGTTACTAGAGAAGTGAAATGGCAAAACCCCCTTCCCCCCAATACATACAAATCAAGCCTCAGTCTTTAATTATTGGATTCCATTGGTATGAATGATCAAATTGCTGTCAAAACTGAACAGCCTCCACTTCTTTACTCGTTGTGGGCTGGTGACGGTGGCTCAGCACAGACCTAGTGTATTTATCACCGAGCAGCTTCTTGGACCCTGTCCTGTGTGGGGATTCGGTGTGGGAATCTATGTCAGCACACTGGCCGGGAGGAGTGAGCAGCCCGGGAGGAGCACCCGGGAGCCAGGCACCAGGTGCAGCATTGATCTCCGCCCTCTTCCCACATCCAGCCAATTTCCAGGCTTACTGTTGCTGCTCCTGAGATCTCTCACTTCCACCCTGTTGCTCCATTCTTTCCTGCACAAGGTCTCCATGATGTTGGCATAGACTTGTGTGCTGTCTTCTCTGCAGCTAACCCACCTTCCTCGCCCTGGCTGGTCCTCTCGCTCTACCTGCTCTACCTCCTCCACCCCTTCCCTGGACCCTCTCGGGGTCCTGGGTGCCAGCCTGACTCCCGCCCCTTCCAGCTTTACCTCCAGCACTTGTGCGCGGTCCCCTTAAACTCACTAACTGCTGCATGGCTTCCTCCTCCCTGCCTTTCTCTCAGGACTCTTAACATTGACATCGCACCACCGCCCATTTCCACATCCTCCATTCTGTCTGTTCTCTGAGCCCTGGTTCGAGTGCCATGCTGTCATGGGGACCTTTCTGACATCTGCTCACCCACAGGCCATGACTCTTTGGAAGAATGTTTGGAGCCTGGTGACTGGGGACTTTCCTTAGCACAGAGCACCAGTCACGTGTTTGCAGATGAGCTCCGTGTGGCTCACAGGAAGGATCTGGGAACCTTGAATTCCAGTGTCAGCTCAGCCATCCACCAGCTGTGTGGATTCATGCAAATCACCTTCACCAAATTCTTGGATTCTTGATCATGTAATATTTTATTCACCCCCACCCCTCCACCTGTAGGTAACTAACATGGTGTCTTACCTTCCTTGATCCTGAATAAATGCCCTCTGGATGAATGACCGTCAGTTTGTCCAAAATAAAATGGGGGTATGCATATCTTCTTTCTTTCTCTCTCTCTCACTAATGACATCAAACACTCAAATAAGAGAATTATAAACTGTGAAACGCTGTGCAGAGATGAGGAATGCTCCTTCTTTCTGTTCACAAAAGCACTTCTAAAAAGGAATCTTGCCGTCTCCTCTCAGGGTTTATGTTCTGTTACTTTCTAGATGGTGTAGGGAAAAAAAGTCCTCTGGAAGAAGAAAGATTATTTCCCCTCTATCTGATGTCATTTTGACTTTAATATGTATTAATAGGAGAAAGAATGGTTGCTGAGTCTAAATTTAAATTTCTGGTTGCATCCCATAGAAAGTTTTCTTGCCCTCGAGGAGGCAGGACTCCGGCAGGTGCTGATCCAAAAATATGTATCTTGTCAGCCTCTACTGTAGGCTCGATGGCTTGGCTTACATCACGAAGGTGTTAGACACTCTGTTTACATAAGGGCTGAGGAGGTGACATAATGTCTATTGAGGCAAAGTCACTTAGCTCCCCATTAGGCAACAGGGAGCATTTAAAACCCGAAAACAGATCAAAGTCATAGGAAGGGTTGAGATACCCCTGCCCAGGAGCAGCAAGGTCTGGCCCCAGGGGGAGGGTGGTCTCTTGGGTTCGTTGCCGGAATGGTAGGGCATTATTGCACCACTGTATTTCCAGACCTTTGGTGAAATGAATCTCAGCTCTGAGCAGCCGATCCAGAGAGACTGCTTAAGTGGGCACAAGTATGTCCAAATAGGTTGGAAAAAATGTCAAATTAGAGTAAGCACCTACAAGATGTGATGTTTCTCCTTTTATAGACGGTTATAAAAATTATTTAAAATTAAACAGCTCTTCAGTACTTAAATTATGTGTAATGAGACAGGTAGGTCCTGGAACAGAAAACATTTTCCCCCTGTATCCCACTTAAATTTTGCTCTCCCTCCTAAAGTATGCAAGACATAAACACTTTTGTTTCCAGGATACATATTAGCCTTAGGATGAGGGGAGATATATTAGCTCTAGGGAGGGAGACGGAGTTGATACAGGCCATAAAAGTAGCAGATCCTGTTCTGCTTCACATTTTATTTGATGAATTGCAAGAATGTAGCCAAGAGGGATATGAAATAACCTCAGATTCCTATTTGTAAGTGATAATCTTGTATATTTTATAACTTTAAGACCTGTATAAAGGTAGAGGAAAGTATATTGTACAGTATATATTTCCCTTACCTGGTCCCCACCCAATTAGGTAGGTTTTTTTCCTTAGCGTTATTGAAGTATAATTGACAAATAGAAATTATATATATTTAAGGTATACATCATGATGATTTGGTAGAAGTCACTATGAGATGGTCACCACACTCAAACTAATTGACATATCCATCACATCATATAGTGACTATTATCTTTGTATGTGTGGTGAGAAACCTGACTACTGTTCTAGCACATTCCAGGTATATAGCACAGTATTAACTGTGGTCACCATGCTATCTATAGATCTCTAGAACTCACCATGAGTAACAGACTTTGTATCCTTTGACCAACATCGTTCTATTTCTCGGCTCCCCTCACCTGTTCCCTGAGCCATAGCTTCTTTGAGTTTGACTATTTTATTTTTCATTAAACTTTTAAAAAATGTTTATTTTTGAGAGACAGAGACAGAGACAGGGAGAGAGTGTGAGTGGGAGAGGGCAGAGAGAGGGGAGACACCGAATTCAAAGCAGGCTCGAGGCTCTGAGCTGTTAGTATAGAGACTGATGCAGGGCTCGAGCTCACGAACCGTGAGATCATGACCGGAGCTGAAGTTGGACATTTAACAGACTGAGCCACTCAAGCACCCAAATTTGACTATTTTAGATTCCATATATAAGCGATACAGAATTTGTCTTTCTGTGTCTGACTTATGTCACTAAGCGTAATGTTCTCCAGGTTCATCTATGGTGTGCCAGGGTTTCCTATTTTAAGGCTGAATAATACTCTATTGTGTATGCCACATTGTTTCTATCCATTCATCTGTCCATGGACACTTAGATTGTTTCCACATCTTGCCTGGTTCATTTTTTATTTTTATTTTTTGGCTCTGTTTAGGAATAAGTACTAGTGTATATGTTGTGTTATTCAGGACTTAGGAGGTTAAGCTGTCTTGGCTATTGTAATATCTACCCTCTTACATTTTCCTATTTGGCTGGCTCTTGTTAGAATTCTGGTTTATCTTGTGTCTGTAGTACATCCTCTAATTTCTTTTCTCTCAGTGTGAGATGACATGGGACACTTTTCTGAAGCGAATGAGTCATCCCTTCAACGTTTTTTTTTCACCTGTGTGACGTAGAAATGCTTGCTCATTCTCATGCACTTGATCTGTCCCTCTCATTAGGTATTATATTTCTGTGACCCTTCTGGTGCTTGGGGCCTGGCTCATAGGAAGCTGAACTCAGAATTGAAACTTGTCTTGAGGTGCCACCTTGCATCATTAAAACCACAGAGACAACCGGGATAGCCCTGTTAATGCTCCAAAAATAAAATATGTCACCAGAACATTTTGCTGGAATGAGGGATTTATTTCCATGATTCTCTAAGGTCAACTATGGTACATGCTTTTTCCTACTAGACAGCAAACATGGTTTACCAAACTATTACCTAAGTGCTTTTCATTTACAATTCCACAATGAATTTTGGCTTCCTTCATGTTGATCTCTGCAAATGTTTTGATTTACTTCTACACCTTTTCTGAGGAAGCAAATTCCAAGTTGCAATTCACTGTTTAATTCTGGCCAACATTTTATTGTGAAAAATTTCAAACAAATAGAGAAGTGGAAAGATTTTACGGTGATTATCTATATGTCCCTCCCCCCAACGCAAAAAAGATGTATTTATAAAAGGATCCCATCTAGCCCATAAAAACAAAAGTATATAGGTTCTATTGTCACATCCTTTTACATTCTGGGAAATCCAGTGACAGTGTCCCTCTAACCAAACAATCTGAAGCACCGGGTAACACACCCTGATGAGAACGTTCCTTAAACCCAGGAGTGTCGTCAGTATTAGAAATGACAGATTTAATGTGGTTGTCTGGTATGTTGACGGAGCTCTCTCAACCCATCAGGCCAAGAGCAGATTCCAGTAGGAAAGGGAGTTGTGGCCTCCAGAGAAAGAGGTAGATGTATGGCACCTAACCCTGACCCCAAACAATATGACGGTGTCTGTGATAGAGCTAAAAGCAGAATATTACGGGAATGCCAAGGAGGATGTGATTAATTTATGGAGGGACATGATTTAGGCTGAGGGTAGAAAGAAGAGTTGGCTTCCTGTTGGTGGAGGTAGGAGGCACTGGCCTTCCGAACTGAGGAAACCAGGTGGGGGATGATGGCGGGGCGTTGGGTGTGGTGAGGTCTGAGGTGCTGGGTCCAGGGGCAGGTACGTCCAGAGGTAGTATGGGACTTGGTGGAGGAGGAGGTTGAAAAGGTGAGCTCTAAGACCAGACCGTGAGGGGCACTGAAGCAGTTCTGAGGAGTTTGGACTTGATTTTGTAGGCAGCGAGGAGCTATTTACAGCTTTTCAGTCAGGCTGTGGCATGGCTGATGTGTGCTTAGGAAGGTATTTCTGGTAGCAGTGCAGAAGAGGCTGCAAATGGGGAGACCAGCTAGGGCATTTTTGCAGTTGTCTGGGTAGTTTCCCCCTTCCCCCCCATTTAATATGTATCTGCAGCATCTGATGGACTTTTTGAAATTTTAAAAGTGTTTTGCATTTTTTCTTTCCTTTAGTTAGGTTTAGAATGTTTAATAAAGAAAGGAAATTAGGTGACAAATTCATGAATAGCACTTAAGAGATTAAAACTTGTGGAAAAAGTGCTACTTCCAGTAATGATACTCTGAAGGGTTGGGATTTAAATAGATATTTAAATAGACTTAACCTGGTCTTCCTGGAACCCTTTCCCTCATTTCTCCTTCAATTAAAAATAGCAATTTGTGAGCCTAGAAGTGTGGTCAAGGTGCCGAGAATGTTTCCATGTTTGAAACTAATCGGCTCAAGGGGAGGCTGGAGAGCTGTGGACCAAGCCTTGTTCACAGGCTTCTCAGCCTGATGGGACTGACCAGATCGAAATTCAGCTCGCTTCGCCACCCAATTTGTCTCCATTCTGTTGGCCAACCCACACCTGTAGCAGGTAGCGTGAAAACTCCCTCCTCCTCTCCTGGGGCTGGGAATTAGCCAGTGCCAATTCAAGCAGGTAACAAGCTTTTCTCCTTTCGACTTCCCTAATTGAACACGTAAGGACCTGCTCCTATGAATTTTTGGTCACAGTATACAGTTCACAAAATGTCATTACCTCGATACATGAAACCCAGGACAACCATGTGTATGAGAGATGGGTTAGAGAGATGTGACCACAGTCAGTGTTTGTACATGTGGGTGGGGTTTGGGCTGCTGTAGTATTTGCCCCTGGTGTTAGCCTAGAAATATGTTACCTTATGTGGCAAAAGGGTATTAAGATTGCTGAACAGCTGGGGCGACTGGGTGGCTTAGTCAGTTAAGCGTCTGACTTTCGCTTAGGTCATGATCTTGTGGTTCGTGGGTTTGAGTCCCGCGTCGGGCTCTGTGCTGACTGCCAGCTCAGAGCCTGGAGCCTGCTTAAGAGTCTGTATCTCCCTCTCTCTCTGACCCTCCCCTGCTCACACTGTCTCTCTCTCTCCTAGAAATAAATAAAATTAAAAAAAAAAGATTGCTGAACAGCTGACCTTAAACTAGGGAGATTATCCTAGATGATTACTCACACGGACCCTTAAAAACAAAAGAGGAAGGCAGAAGAGCCAGAGAGATGCAGTGGGAGAAGAGGCCAGAGGGGCTCACTCCCCTGTTGCTGGCTTTGAAGATGGAGGAAAGAGCCTCAAGCCAAGGGCTTCAGTGGCCTGGGCCCTCAGCCCACAGCCAGCCAGGAAATGGGGACACCAGTTCTATGACCGCAAGGAGCCAAATTCTGCCAACAACTCGAATGAGCCTAGAAACAGATTCTCCCCTGGAGCTTTCCAGAAAGGAGAGTGCTTCTGCCGACACTTTGGTTTGAGCCCAGTGAGACCCATGTCTGACTTCTGACCTATGGAACTGTGGTTGTTTCGAGCTGCTAAGTTTGCGGTCATTTGTTAAGGCAGCAATAAAAAATGGATGTGGTGTTTTCTCTAGAGGGCTTTGATGCCCTTCTTGTTCCCTTGGAAATCCCTTAAGTTAGCGATGGGATGGTGGTTATTCTGGAGTGGGGGTGGGGTTACACCAATAGTTGCTGAAGACACACTGCCTGTGTTTGAATATGGGCTTTTCCCCTTAGTTGGGTGGCATTAGCTCAGTGTCTTCTCCGTGTTCCGGTTTTGTCACCTGTATAAACAGGAAATAATAATTGCACTTAGTTCTTAGGGTGGCTGTGAGGATTCATTGAGATGCTACAAGTCACAAGCTTAGCACAGTACTTGTTGCATCGTAAGTGCTTGGTTATAAGGTATTGGATTTGTTTACAACAAGGGACCATTACAAAAAAAATCTTTATGTTCTTTGCCTGTCATACTATTTAACATATCCTCTTCTAATATTAAGGAGAGGAAACCGTAAAAAAACTGGGAAACATCAGGTAGTAAACATTAAGTTCTGGTCTCTGGAACTTTAGGTAACATTTATGAGAGCTTTGTAAAGCTAAAGCACTATGCCAATGTAAGGTAAAATAAAGCAGGACATTTGGGGGCTCTACCAATTGTGTGGATCACAAATACCCTATGAGTTAGCCTAGTGCCTGTAGTCAGCTTTTGAGTGGTTGGAGATGTTTGCCATTGTTAAGCCTGCCTATGCTGAATGATGAAGATTCCCTGTCAGTGTCAACATGGATGATCAACATGTACTGAGAGATGCTCCAGTTCCGTAGGGCTATAATTTTGGAATGCCACAGTCACATTTCCATAGTCTTATTATTGAGCCTATTGATGGCTCTCAACTGCAATTAATGGCCCTTGATTTCAAGTGTGCTACTGTGTTATGATGTCCTAATGCTGGTATCCACAGAGGATGAGCCTGTGGGGGAAGAGAAATATTGGAAATCCCTACATCATTTAGCCAAATCAGAGATCCTAGTAAAATAGGGAAAATGTCTAGTTCCATCACTTTTGAATTCCCTCCTTGATGCCAAGGCCTTCTGTCCTTCAGGGTAAGAGCTTGTAACATCCTATAGACACTCATTGACCACTGTGTGCTTCATCTACTGAAGGCATCCATGGATAAGCCACTATGCCTCCACTGGGGAGCAGTGGGATAGGTATTTCTTTTCTTTTTTTTTTTTTTTAAACGTTTTATTTCTGAGAGAGAGAGAGGCAGAGTGAGCAGGGGAGGGTCAGAGAGAGAGGGAGACAAAGAATCTGAAACAGGCTCCAGGCTCTGAGCTGTCAGCACAGAGCCTGACGCGGGGCTCGAACCCACGAACCGTGAGATCATGACCTGAGCCAAAGTCGGATGCTTAACCGACTGAGCCACCAGGCGCCCCGGGATAGGTATTTCATGTTATTGATACGCTTTTCAGAGTATGAAGCTGTGCTTAGATCAAATGGCCAGCATCAGGGAAATTCAGGGATTTTTTTTTTCCTCTCTAACTGGTATTTTAGGAATACTGAGATGCTGTAAATGGTCATGTTTTCATATTCTTTGGTCACTAGGAAACTCAGAACTATTAGTATTGATTGTATGGTATTTATTTTCCTATATTAGCCCTATCTTCTTGCCTTCCCCATGTCCTCTTTTATTTCTATTTCCGCATCTGCTTAATGTATATTCTATAAAAGTGTATTTCTGTAAATTGTCTCAAGTCTGTTTTTAGAATTAAGGGAGAAACAAATTACTGCTCAAGATCAATAAGTTGTCAAGGAAACCATTGTCTGTCATCAGGGATCCAGGAGGTCCCACGCCTATTCTGTGACCATGCCTTTGGGACTCTATGGAAGTGGCCTACACCCTGGTATGTCACCCTGAGTGTAGGGCTGGAGTGGTTATGTGTCACACACGGTCCTGAGGGCACATGGGGCAATGTGACATTCCCTGGCTGATTAACTTTGAAGGCAGGCTTGACTTGACATTAAATTTTAAGTGTAGCCCGTGGAAAACTGGCATCGGAATCATTTGAGGAACTGATTTAAAATACACAATCGTAGGCCTCCCTCCTAGAAGGTTTGGTTAGTATGTCTGCTGTGAGACTGAGAAATCTGCATGTTAAGTTATTTTTAATCAAGTGGTTCATGGACCAGACTTTGAGCAGCACTGCCTCACAGGGGTGGGTAGGATTTAAAGAGACAAGGGTGGAGGTACCTGGGTGGCTCAGTTGGTTGGGCATCCGACTTCAGCTTAGGTCATGATCTCCCAGTTGGGGAGTTCAAGCCTCACATCAGGTTCTGTGCTGACAGCTCAGAGCCTGGAGCCTGCTTCAGATTCTGGGTCTCCTCTGTCTCTCTCTCTCTCTCTCTCTCAAAAAGAAACAAACATAAAAATTTTTTTAACTAAAGAAAGAGACGAGGGGTAGTACTCCTCGGATGCTAGAGCTAGCCCAAAAAGGGTACAGATCACTGCATTGGGTGCGGACAGGTGATAGGAGGGGGAGCTGAAGTGTGGACACCATGTGTGTTGAGATCACTTTTCCTATTGTCTGTCCATCCCCTTGAACACTGGGGTCCCTGTTGTGTGCTAGCTGCTTTGCCAAGTGCCAAGGACACTAAAATACATTGGCCGTACTCTGCCAGCAGCAGGGAAGGGAGAGGCTGGTGTGTAGCTAACAGGACTTCTGGAGTGTAGCTGGCACTATGATAGAGATCTACGGAGTGTATCAATTAGGGAATGATAAGGACAGGAGGAAGAAGCAGAGGGATCCTGAAACAAAGTCGTGCAGGTGTTTTTCTTCCAAGTTCCTGAAATCGTACAATGCGGTGATTCAGCTTGAGATTCCCCACAGCGACTTCTGCAGTAGTATGTCATTTTTATGGGCCAGTTTCCTTGGGTTCTCCCTGCCTTTCTGCTGCTTAACTAAGGGAACTATATAAATATAGGGACCTAGGTATATCTTGAGATTTTTCCAGGTGGTTCTAGAATTTGAAATTTAGAAAAAAATGAAACTATCTTTGATTGTTAAAAATTCTCTGTTCTTTAAAAACAAAGTTAATATTCTTTATTGGAAAGAGGAACTTAATAAATGGCAAGTTTTTTAATAACCTGGCCGCTATTGATTTCCTTTTAAGTCCCATATCCAAGGTCATCCAACAATTGGAGGTTTTATGTCAGGTAAGCTTCCTCCACTCCTGCCCCCAATTCTGCCATGTCTGAGCTCTAATTCTCTCCATCTTGCAACCTTGAGTGCCTTCTCGAACAGCATCAGCTATAATGGTGGATGGATCCACGTCAGGACGCTGCTTAAGTTATTCTTAACTTAGAGCCAGAATGAAAATGCTCAACTTGCTGGTCCTTGCCTACAACCCAAAGCCTCGAATGTTGTTGGATTACTCTGTTCTCAGCCACATTAAGCTCCGTGCCTTTGATGTTGCATAAAGGCGGACTTGACCAAGTGGAATCGCCTCCCGCTGATATTTAGGTGAAAGCCAACACCATAAAAATGAATATTTTGCTGAGAGTGCTTGCTCTGCTACCTGCGAGTCCAGCCAGTCCTCCTGCCAAATTGGTCAAAGAATTGGCCTGAGAATCGCAAAAAATGTTCCTCTGGAAGAGGAATGGAGGCCAGATCAATCTCATGGGGCTCTCTAACTAACACATAGTAGACATGTCAAACACATTAATTGGAAACTTAAAAAAAAAAAAAACCCTCTGAATTTGCCATATTGTGAAAGCAGTTTGGTTAAGAAATGAAAAACAATGATGAATCTTGGACTTTTTAAGCCTTACCTTATTTCTCCAGTAGCCCACCCACCTGGATTTCTAGAAAACAATACTCACTGTTGTTCTAAAAGATCCTAACAGGGCAGCAGATATTTAAGAGTATGTAATTGTGTTGACACACACATTCTCTGCCCAAGAGTAAGGTTGCAGAAAGCTTTGGCAATCTGGATTACACAGAGACATTATTAAATTATATTTACAAATCTCTGTGGAGCAATCTTAGCATGTGAAGAGCTATAATGGCCACAGAATTAGACATGGCTTCTGTCCAGCAGAGTCACTTCTGTGGGCCCATTACAGACAGACTGGCCACCAGAAGATAACCAGGGCTCTCCTTTTCAAGATGCATGTTTTCTTTAGATTCTCTTAGGAATAATGTAAGATGTTTTTCTTTGCGAGTCAAGTGAGACTATTTTTCAAGAAGTCTAATGCGGACTTCTGTGCAATGATACCTGAAATGGTGCAGAATCTCAGAAGTGATTCAAGAAACTGTTTGAGTGGTGCCTGCATCCCTTTTACCACAGTTCTGAGGTGGTGAGTGTCTCTAAGAGTCACTTAAATCCTTCCCATTACAGGAAACTCACTACTTCCACAAAGACACTTCATTTAAATTTTGTACTGTGATAGGTGATAGCTGTCTGCTCAGTTTTTCCACCTCCTTAAAATTCTTGGTACATGCTAATTCTTCTATAACAAGGGTTGGAAAACTTTTTTCTTAAAGAACTAGATAGTAAATATTTTTGGCTTTGCGAGCGTGGTGTTTGTCATCCCTATTCAACTCTGCTGCAGTACTGAAGACGGAATAATTAATAAATGAGAGGCTGTATTCCAGTTAAACTACATTTACCAACCCAGGTGTCTGGCTCATGGGCTATGGTTTTCTGGCTTCTGTTCTAGAGCTATGGAATCTAGGTCCTGAATGTGAATTACTGACACTTTAAATTCTAGTCTGATTTTCATCTAGAAATCAATAATTCTGCTTGATGAATTATTGGAAGGTCCTTCTAAAGTCTTTAAGTCCTAGAAATGAATTTGTAAGTGGAATTATCTCCTGTTCTAAGTGTGCACTATATTATTATGGAATTTAAGATCATTTTCTCCTGTCTGAAAAGGGGTAATTTTAATACTACATAATTTTTCACGTCAGGAAGCCGTAACTTCAAGAAAGCTCTCTTAGTGTTCAATCGTTGAGCTTTTTTGGTTGGGAGTTGGCAATATGGAGATGAGGAAGATGCAAGTGGACAAAATTCTTAGCCCCAAAAGTGTGGCATATTTTTATGGTTCTGAATACAACTATCCTCTGAGAGCTATGGATTACAGTTTAGATGGATACACAGGCGACAGCTACGTGATTTCTTCTTTACTGATTAGCCTCTTCTGTAGGGCCATGGTAGTTCCAGAGTATTGTCTGCTGGGCACAATAAACACCTTTACCTGTAGCTCAGAGGATCAAGAAGCAAGGCCAGCCAGGAGTCAGAGTCTGTCACACTGCAGAAGCAGGTAATATTAAGCACAGAACCTCATTTTTAAGATTTTTGCGTTATATATGGTAAGAGCACTGCTGTTGAGAAAAAATACTGGTCAGAGTCCAAAGTAATTTTAGGCATTAAATAAAAGGATTCAGAACATTTTAAGTAATGGTTATTAAAGCCAGTCTTGACCTCAATCATGCACCTGCTACTTAATTGATCAAATGGTCACTGGCAGGCCCTGTCTCATCCATATTAAGTAACTTTGCCCTAATCACCCACCGGTGTTTTCTTGGCATTTTTTCTCTAGAGAGAAAAAGTACACGAGAGAAGGCTAAAATACAGATTTGGTGGGAGTAATTGTTCCTGACTAAAATGAGCTTATGTATTTGGAGGGCATGGTTCTTGTTCCCCGCTACTGAAAGTGGTTTGCCTCACTTGTTAGAAATGCATCAGCTCAAGGCCCTGTGCTGTATCTTTTGATTCAGAATCTCCTAAGACCCCTAGGTGATTTGCAAGCCCATTAAAGTTTGAGAGCCACTGGCCTCAGTCAACAGCCTTCTTCACAGAGGTAACACAGCAAGATGATCTTGGTTTTAGAAACACCCATAATTACGAAGAGCCTGAGTTGCTTTTAGAGAGATAAGGTGGAGGAAAGATGTCCTACTTCCGAAGGCATTGACACTTTGCCCAGGAATCTACAAAATAAAACTATTCTGAGTGCCAAAGTTAGAACTACTCTCATCACTCTGGTATGTGGATTCTTTTCTAAATAAGCATTAAATGGTATAGATTTTCCTCTAACCACCAGTGTTTCTTATGTTGTGTTTTCACTTGCATACATTTCAAAACATTTTTAAAAATGTCCCTTGTGTGTTCTTCTTTGACCTGTTGATTACTTACAAGTATGCAGTTTGAAACATTTGAGGATTTACTGATGTCCAGCTTAATTCCACTGTAATCAGAGAACACTGTATTATTTCAGTAATTGTGAATTTGAATATTGTTTCAGGACCACAGTATTGTCTCATCTTTGTGACCATTTCCTGTGCATTTAAAAAAGAATATACATTATGTCCTTGTTGGGTGGAGCATTCAGTAAATAGCAGGTGGGTCAAGGTGGTTGATGGTGTTGTTCAAGCCTTCTGTATCTCTACTAGCGTTCTTTCTTTTTTTTTCCCCTTAAAATATTACATTTTTAATTTGAATCATCACCTTGTGTTTTAATATTTTGTAAATTCCTTAAAACACCCCCTGCCACTTAAATTTTTGGCAATAGGCGAAGAATTATTCCACAGATTACTTGCTAACTGTCAAGGGCCAAAAATACCTTAAAATTGGTGATATTTGGCTTTTACTACCCCAATATAGTGATCAGTTTTACAATTACTAACAGGACAATTAGAGATTATGTGCTTCCTGATATATGCAATATGATGTACATATTTTTTAATAGTTTATTGTCAAGTTGGTTTCCATTCAATTTGTTCTGTTGATTCCTGGATGTTGAACTCTTCAACAAAAATCATGGATTGTCTACTTTTCAGTGATAGCATTTTTTCTTGTATTTGAGAATATGCATTCAGGATTTTTATGTCTTGATGAGTTGGACTCTTTAGCATTTATGAAATGTCTTTATTATCCCTGGTTGTATTCTGTTGTGATGCCATCTTGTATCTGAAATTAATATGGCTTGTCCTTGTCCTTTTAACAGGTCTGTGTCTTTATTCTTTATATACAAATTGGATTTCTTGTAAATAGCACAGAGTTAGAGCTTGTTGTTTTTTAAATGATCTGGTTATTTCTGCCTTTTAACTGGAGTGTTCAGACCATTTGCATTTAATATGGTTATGGACATGATTGAGTTTAAATATACAATTTTGCTATTTGTTTTCTGATTGTACCCTCTGTTCTTTGTCTCCCCCCCCCTTCTTTGCCTTCTTTTGGATTGTGTACTTTTTATGATTTTATCTCCATTCTCCATTACTGGAATTCATACTTTTTTTTTTTTTTTTTTTTTTTTTTTAGTAATTCCTGTAGGGTTTTCAGTATATATATCACACTGATCACATTCTACCTTTAAGTAATGTTTTAACACTTCACATGTAGTGGGAAAACTTTACCAAGTATACCTCAATTTCCCCCTCCTGTCCTTTGTACTATGTTGTCATACATATTACATCTACATGTGTTACAGATCCTTTAATAGTCCTTTTTTAAATTGGAAGAAATTAATTATGTTTTTGAAAATTTAAACAAACTTTTAAAAGTTTTTATATTTATACATTTCTCGTGTTCTTTACTTCTTTGCGTAGATCAGAATTTCCATCTGGAATCATTTTCCTTCTGTGTGAAGAACTTTGTTTTTAACGTTTCATGTAGTATAGGTGTACTGGTGATAAATTCAGTCTTTATTTGTCAGAGAAAGACTATCTCCATTTTTGAAAAAAATTCACTTTCAAAATCTTATTCTATTTCACAGCATTTCTTTCTGCACTTTGAAGATCTCATTCTATTGACTTTTATCCTGAATGGCTTGATTGAGCAGTCTTCTGTCATTCTTTGTTCCTCTGTATGTAATGTTTTCTTTTATCTGGCTTATTTTTAAGGTTTTCACTTTATCACTGTTTTTCAGCAATTTTATTATTGTATGCCTTGGTGTTATTTTATGTTTCTCCTATTTGAAGTTTCCTGGATCTGCGAGTTTAGAGTTTTCTTCGAATTCAGAAAAATTTGTCCATTACTTCTTCAAATAAGTTTTCCATCTTTCCCTTTTCGTCCCCTCCTTCTGGGACTCAAATGGAAGAAATACTAGACTGTTTTGTTATCCAACATTTTCCTGAACACTGCCCATTTATTTTCAGTCATTTTATTTTCTCCTGTGCCGTCTTGTTTGGTATAGTTTCCATTGCTATGATTTCAACTTCACTAATATTTTGTTCTTCAGTGCCTAAACTGCTGTCAATCTTCTCCAGTGTTTTTTTTAATTTGATTTCTAGAAGTTTCATTTGGATATTTTATATCTTCCATTCTATTTATTTCCTCCTCATATTGATATATTTCTTTGCATCCTTGAGTATATTGTTAAGATAACAACTATTTAAGGCCCTTGTATACTAACTCTGTTATCTCATTTCTGAGTCTGTTCATATTGATTGATTTTTTTCTTTGGGTTATGAGTTATACTTCTCCATGTCTTTGTATGCCTACTGATTTTTGATTCAGTGTTGTGGGTCAGATCTTCTATTCTTTTAAGAAAATTTAGATCTTATTCTGGTGTGTAGTTAAGTAACTTGTGGATCTGTTTGAGGATCCTTTTGGGGTTTACTTTTAAGCTTTGTTATGGTAGATCCAGACCAGTCTTTATTTTAGGAATAACCTATCCCATGAATAAGAGCACATTCTTTTTCAGAATTCTACCCAACTTCCCATAAGATGTTTCTACACTCTGGTTCTTGGGCACAAAAAAATTTCCCTAGTCATGTGTGGGTTCTAGAGGTAATTTTTTTTTTTCCCTATTGCTTTCACATGGTTCTTTGGCTGCCTTGGAGGTTTTCCTCATACATGAGCAGTTCAGAACTCCACTAAAGGCTCTAAAGGACCCCTTTGAAAATCTGTGGAGCGTGTGTGCGTGCGTGAGTGCGTGTGCGTGTGTGTGTGTGTGTGTGTGTGTAACTCTCTTCTGGTATTTAGCCCTGCAAATTTACCTACCTTGGCTTCCTCAAACTTCAGTCTCTGTCTCCAAAACCTAGTGAGTTTACTGGGTTCTATTTTGTCCCTCTGCCCTTGAAATCTCTCCCCTCATAGTGATCTGGGATAATTGTAGGGCTCAAATCATTTGTTTCATAACTTTTATTCTGTTTCTAATAGGTTTATGGTGGGAGGGCAATTCCATATCAGTGGATTGCTATGGGTGGAAGAGGAAGTTCTATAATATGCTGTATTAATTTTCTAGAGCTTCCATCACAAAGTACCACAAACTGGGTGGCTTTGGACAGCAGAAATTTATTCTCTCATAGTTATAGAGGCTACAAGTCTGAAATCAAGGTATCAGGGAAGCTGAGTGTCCCCACCCCCACCTCATGTTTCTAGATGAGAATCTGTTCTATGCCTTTCTCTTAGCTTCTGGTGTTACTGGCAGTTCTTGGCATTCCTTTGCTTATGGAAGCATCACTCCAGTCTTTGCCTCCGCCATTATGTGGCCTTCTGTCTCTTTCTTGTCTCTTCATATCTTCTTATAAGGACATTGCTCATATTGCATTAAGGGCCTACTTGACTCTAGTATGACCTTGTCTTAACTGATTATATCTTCAAGGACTTTGTTTCCAAATAAGAAATCATTCTACAGTTCTGGGAAGGACATGACTTTTGGGGGGTTACTGTCCAACCCAATACATTGGGCTGCTGTGAGTCCCCAGAGTTCCTTTGATCCCTTGAAGCTGTGAAAGAGCTCAGAGGAAAAGGGGCTCACACCAGTTATTACTCTTGATAAGGAAAATCTTTATGTGGAAACAAGGCCAGTTTCAAAGATACTGTCTGCTTCTTTTCCAGACCTCTCCCTTATGTGGGAGCCACCTACCCAGCAATCGGCCAGTGTTGTTTTATAGCTACACAGTGCACCCCAAGCTTCATCTTTATAGCTCTTTCTGCACTCCTGCCCTTTGAAGGATCACTGCACTGCAGAGCAGGGAGAAAAATCCCATCTAGCATTCACCTCCATTCTTTCCACAGCCATGGTCATACCTGCTGGTCACTACTCCTTACTCTGCTAACAGGGCCATTCTCTGAAGGTTCACACATTTCAGAATCCTGCCTGCAACGATCTTTGTAAGTTTCCTTTGTGACCTCTTTCCTTAGGAGTGGCTCCTTTTTCTGATCAAAGTTCTACAGATGAGAAACAGAATCATGGTAAATTCTTCTTTCTAGTTAGAGAAGAATGCTCACGCATAGGGAAAACACCAACCAAATACACAACATTTTTCACAAACATTTCACATATTGCCCTACAGAGTTATAGCTCAGCTTCCTTTTTGGAAAGATGATAATCTGTGCAGGTTCTAGCATCTTTGTGAACTCGTACTCGAGAGCATGAAAGCAAGTTGAGTGGCCACCACATTTAGGTAAGTGATATCCCTACTGCCACGCAGGGAGCTGAGTAAGGGCACAGGGATTCTCACTCACAGCCAGAAATTACTGGCAGCATCAGGAATAGATTCAGTGAATTTGGGCTGAGGACTCACCACCAGGCACTTTTTTAGAGACCAAGAAACTCTTCTGCGTTTCTATTCAGTCCTAGCAGGACCTTACTAGATTTGTGTTTTGGAAAATGGCCATACCGACAACTATGGTTTGCAACCAAGCCTATTCAAAACCAGATCAACAGGACCCCTGTCTTCCCTACTCGGCCTTGCGGTCTTGGTGTGTTAATTTTGACTTCTTGTGAATAGCTGTGGTGGTGGTGGCCAGAAGGTGAAGGTTTAGGATACTTTAGAGGGGTTGGTCATAGGGGGCCAGTTGCCAAACATGACGCATTAGAAAAATGCAGCCTTTGGGTCAGGCTGTGCCTAGCAGTTTTGTTACCCAGTCTTGTCTTTGACCTAGCCACAAACCCCTTCACCCTTTCAGTACCCACCTTCCATGTGCTCCTGTGTGCAGCAGGAGACAGAGCCCATGTTCCTTCTCTGCTTGTTCACCCTGTCCACAGGTGCATCTGTGGATAGAGGTGTCTCCTGTCTGACCAACATGAGCCCGTCTGTTTACTTATCAGTGCTTCCCAGTAGACCAAGAGCTTTTAAGGGCAGAAACTGTAATTTTTGTGTATCTCCAAGGACACAGTCTGGCACATTATAGCCGTTGAATTATCTTCTGAATGGTTAAATGGTACAAAGGAGGCTTTCCTTTTGCAGACTATCATTCTCTCTGCTGGCTTTGGGACTCAGTCACTGAATCAAGAGGTAGTCCCTGAAGCTATGTACTTTTTAAATCCCTCATGATCACGTAAGTATCCTCAACACTAGCAGTACCTTCAATCTTCCCAGGAGCCTGTGTCCCTAGGAAGGTCATAAATTGCCACAGAATAATTCCACCAGATGAGTTTTTCCAGATATTTCCTTGAGCAGCTGGAGCTAGAGAGGACCTGTCAGAGCACGAATGAATAACAACAACAGAAAACACAAGCTATGTGCTGTAGACAGTTTGAACTCTGCCACCACTCAGGATGCTGAAATCCAGAACACTTTGTTTCTAGTTTTAGTTTTGCCACTACCTACCTGGTGACCTTAAACTTACCTGCCTTGGTAATAAAACACAAGCTCTTTAAGGTTCTTCTACCTCTAAACTCTTGCCTTGAATTTGCTTTGAAATTTAAATAAAAGACCCCTCCCATGGGATGAGACAAATCAGATTTTAAAAGTTTGAAGTACAAGAACAAAGAAATCTGTTCCACACACCAGACTCCATTCTTATTTTTAAGAAATCAGAATTTCAACATTTTTTTATGCTGGTGTGATTGAGCCCTAGTGAAACTGACACAGAAAATGCAAAATTACAATTTTTTTGGCCCTTTTCCTGAGTATCTTTGTCAGCCTGCATATGGATTAAGGGAGTCAGAGTAGAGTGAGGAACACCATTTTCATACCTGACATTGCTGTTGGATGACCTTGGGCAAGTCACTGAACTCTCCTGGACCATGGTGTTTTCACAAGCAAAAACAGATGCCCAGTGAATAAAAGATACAAATCAAAGTAAAAGTCTGGAATGGATAAAACACTTCTCTGTGAAATGAGCATTATCTTAATGGGGCCTTCCAAATGTGTTTTCTTTGCCTAATGCTATAATTAGTGGGTGGAAAATCTCCAGTAAATTTTGTAAAATTGACATTTATAAGTATAGTCTTTCTCCTCAGATCAATAATGCCAGCGGATCTGAATGGCAATGGCACATTTTGTTTGCATGGTCAATTTGGCCTTTGCCATTGAATGCTAAAGTTACAATGTCAAATGATATATTCTTAACGATTCAAACTATCTCCTCTTCTTCAAAGTTTTTCTCTGTAACATTTATTCAGGACCATCTTTGGATTCCTTATATACACAGCTGTTTTATGAGACTATGTTGGAGCTTATGACTCAGATTACTGTTACCAAAATGTTTGTGAAATCACTTCTTAAGTCATATATTTGCATCATGTACAACCTGTTTGACAATCAAAACATTATGCCCTTCAGCACTTGGCTGGTCATTATAGTAAGTTTTCCAGTCGAGTGTTCCAACTAATATAATTGGGCAGTAGACAGGAGGAGCACATTATATTATTTTAACACAGAATTCCAAATGCATTTCTCTTTTTGTAAGATTGAGGAGGACATCTGATATTCTGTAATAGACTCAGTGTGATCAGTTAATAGCACAGAAAATTCCAGAACAGCTGAGGGATAACCAAGCCCAGCCATGGTTGCTGTTGAGTGGAGGCCACTGGGGTGGGAGAATGGATTGGGCTGAGGCACAGACACAGCCACTGACATGCTGAGCTGAGCCACGGGCACCTCTCTCTCCATCTTGGATACCTGCTATTGCTGGCTCTCCTTTGCTCTTGGCCGACCTTCAAGGCCCATGTCAAGTTGTACCTCTTTCATGAAGTCTTGACTGAGCCCTTCCGAACTGAAGCCAATGCCCATTCCTTGGAGTCTTCTTAGCATTTTATGTGTACTTCATCACTGCTCAGCCATCATTTGTTTTTTTTACCACCCCTACTTGTCTATAACCTTCTTGAGGGTAAGAACAGTGTCTTGCTCACCTTGGATTTGTCACAGGAAAGAGGATGTGTTTTCACTAGGATGTGAGTAGCCATGTCTTAATGAAACATTATGTGTTCTTTTTCAAAGGACATGTCTGGACCTAGCCAGTGACTTCCTGGGCCAACAGTTGGTTTCAAGGTTTCAGATTTGCTTTAATAATGACTTGTCTCTCACAGGGTTACCAGGTATCTATTGCTAAGGTGTGGTGTATGGGATTTGAACCCTGATGCAGTAGTCCTTGCCCTTGCGGACATGACAACATGTCAGGGCAGATGAGATGAATATATAATAAAAGGTACGATATAAGTATATTCTAAATGCTAGCTGAGTGAAATGGTTGTTAGAGACTGTAGAAATGTACCATCATCCATGGCATACTAAGTATTCTTTAACATTATAGTGTCTATAACAATTCTGATTTAATCAAAACATGCAACTCGATGTGCATGTCTGGGTGTGTGTCTATCCATTTCAAATGTTTCTCCAGTGGCCACAGTGTCCCAGTGAGACCTGGAATGTGCATCCATATCCTCCCGGTTCCCCTTGAGGGGACACGCTGTGAGGTGACAGAGGGAATCTTGGGAGTTGGCTTGTTGGCGAAGCTGCCTGGCGGCCCAGTTAGGCAGCCGGCTGAGGTGTGTTGTGCAATCATGGCATCCTAGGAGTCTAGAAGAGAAGCCTTTGAGCGACTCTGAGATTTAGCCCCAACCCCATAAAATGGGACTGTGTGTGCAAGGCTCCACTTCCCACCTGAGCTCTGATGTCCTGTGTGTGTTTGCGCCCCACACTCTGCTTCGCAGATTCCCGAAACTAAGATTGGGTACATTAGTTGGCTTTTAGAAACCCGTGTTTTGAAGTATAAAGCCTGCATGTCAGAAGCAAATTTAGGACTTGGAAAAAGTTCGCTGATATTTTCAGCTTCCGTTCTCTGTAGCCTACCCCAGGGGAGAAATAATGTAAAAATCTCAGAGAAATGAAAGCACAAGACACCCTTTTACTTTGAAACCAGAGGACAGTAAGTATTTATTTTGAAAAGTAATGATAAAGCTCCATAGTTTTTTGGACAATAATGGCTCTCTTCTAGATGACTTTATTTTTAAAAAGTTGTGAAGAGGGAGGGCGCTCTCATGGGAATTAAAAAAAAACAAAACCAAAAAACATCAAAACCAAAGAGTATTTTTTCTGAACAGAAGAAGTTTCAAGAAAACAGTGACGTTTTCTTTTGTGTCCCAGACTTCTATCATCATCCTTTTAAAACCCACTCAATATGAAGGCTAGTGGCTTTCATGCAAAAAGCCATCTGCTCTGGGGAACAATGTACCAGATAAGAAAGTGTGGTTTGTGGTCTTTGACAGGCAGGTTGGCTCACTCATGCGCAGGCACAACCTCTCATAGATTCCAAGGGCTTACTTACTAGGCTGTTGTGTCTGAAAAGTGGGGACCCTGTCCCTCCGTTGTAAGGCAATGGTTGGTTCAGATGGCCATGGAGGTGTGGCCTCCGGGCCCTGCTTAAAGGCAGAAACTATGTCTGTTCTAGAGAATGTAGAGCAGATCATACAAGGCTCCCCTACGAGGTGACTTTCTCTCTGCCCACCCTCTTGGCTCACGCCCATGGCAAGTTACAATTGGACTACAAGGCTGGCTATATTGTGTACTCTGGAGGGGAAGATGCCAAAAGAAAAACTCTGCTGGGTCAAGCGTGTGTGTCCTGCGTTCAGTTCTAGTCCTGTAAACAAACACAGCTGTTGAGCGAAGGATCTGTCCTCAGAAATGGTGAAACAAACCGCGGTGCCCTGCCAGAGAGCCCACAGCAGGGGAGAGAAGTGATGTGTCAGGGCCCCTGAGGAGCGGGGCCGCGGGACAGGGCATCTGCTGTGTGTTCCCGGATAAGCTGGGTGTGAGGAGAGACCGTTGTGTGTTTCCAGCTAAGACGGTTAAAGTATTCAGAACGATTAGTGTGGGAAGGCTTTGGGGGGAAAGGGAGTCTGAAATTTCATCCGCTTTGCTCAGATTTAACCTCTGTTTCATATGCAAGCCCTTGGATGTCCTTTCCTGGAGGTGATGGAAGGGAGTTTTTATCTTTCTCCACTTATTCTTGTTTTAAAATGACCTGCAGCTTTGAGAAAAAGCCATTAGACAATTGTGGGCCCAACAGCCTCTATTTGTAAGTTCTTCCCACTAGAAATAAGTCTTGGACCACACTCCTATGTCTGTGTTCTTTACTGCCCAAATGTGGGCTCATGGCATGCTCTCTATAATGTGCAGCACACACTGTTAGGATGGACTCTCCCGTGGGTCACTGGTCTGCTCTGGTGACCTCACGGCAGAGGTCAGATTTCTGCATTAGGGTGAACTCGGGGTCTGGTAACCCACCACAGCAGCAGTAGGGAAGAGTGAAGCCAGGAGGCATTTATTTAGTATGTGGAGGTCTTGTCGTCTTGGCCATTGACAGCTTGTGGGGTTCTATACATGCCCTCATTTATTTAATAGACGTTTGTTAAATACTTCCTGCATACAAGTAATGAGTTGACTTCAAGACCAAGTCTTCTCTCAGTAGTGGTAGACTTGTGACAGGTTTGAATTTTGTCTCATTCCCCGTTGATCTGCCCCTCCCCTTCTTCCCTGCAGTATCATTTTTTCAGTGAGCTGCTATCCTCAGTTCTCAGGTTTTTTTTAATGTTTATTTTTGAGAGAGAGAGAGAGGCAGAGAGGGAGGGAGGGAGAGGGAGAGGAGAGAGCATGGGCAGGGGAGGGGCAGAGAGAGGAAGAGAGAAAATCCCAGGTAGACTCCGCACTGTCAGCACAGAACCCGATACAGGAGCTTGAACTCACGAGCCGCAAATCATGACCTGAGCCGAAGTCAGACACTCAGCTGACTGAGCCCCCCAGCTAACCACCCCCCCCGCCCCAGCTCTTGGTTTTAAAGTGGGATCATAGATGGAACTTTGAAAATGTTTGACTTGAATACCCTGAGTCCCCTCCAGAATGCAAATCCAGTCATATTCCTTAATGGTTCCCTGGGTTTTTTAAGACGGATCCCGTGGTGTTTCAGGACTGGGTGTATGGAGATCAGCATGGAGCACACACTGCCATGGTCAGCGGGACCAGAGGAGAAAGAATGTGCTCCAAGGGCCGTGGGTGACCGTCTCAGCCCGGGCTCCACCATCATGATGAAGGTCTGGTCAAATGCGCATGTGCGCGCACGCACAGCCCTGTTTCACTCTCACTGTGTGTAGCTCATTCTGTTTCATTGTAAATCTGTCTTCTTAACAAATGGTGGCTGATAAAATGTTCCCAGAATGGGCCGGTCTTGAGACGTTAAAGCCTCAAATTTCCCCATGATTGTTTTCTCCATCTCCCTCCTGATTGGTTAAGGGAGTTGGTTGGCCCAGGGATGCCTGGGGTTGGAGATTAATTTCTCAAAAATCCACAGTAGTTTTTCCAAAATAGGGAAACCCCATTTCATTCAACCATATCTATTATTTTTACCTCTTCTCAGGATTGTAAGGAGGACAGGGAACAATTGCATCAACTCTCACCATTATAGGTTAAGAGAAAAAAAAAAAT
The DNA here is from genome assembly GCF_003009895.1 of Hyaena hyaena. Classification (NCBI taxonomy): domain Eukaryota; kingdom Metazoa; phylum Chordata; class Mammalia; order Carnivora; family Hyaenidae; genus Hyaena; species Hyaena hyaena. Next base: position 1,027,051 of record NW_024081121.1, read on the forward strand.
CCCCCACCTCTTCCCAAAACAAACAACTTGGCTGGTCAATCCTTGCTTGGTTCAGTTGGGTTAACTCTGTTCCATGATCTCACCTAACAGTGACAATGACATATAAGTGCATCAGAAGCACACATTAACCAAAGTGCATTCCTCACCTTGTGGGCATCAGCAGGCCCCCAAGGTGACAGACCCGGATTCCTGTTCTCTCATTAAGTCATGGACCTTCATTCAGTGCACGCTGGTGCGAGGTGCTTCCTGTGGGCGCTGTAACAAATTACTGTAAACTTTTTCTCCTACAGTTCTGTAGATCAGAGGCTTGGTGTGGGTCTCCCTGGGTTAATTTCAAGTTGTTAGCTAGATGGTGTTTCTTCAGGAGGCTGTTGGGGAAAATACATCTCCCTGCCATTTTCAGCTTCTAGAGGCCTCCTGAATTCCTTGGTTCATGGTCTCCTTACACTACATCCAGTGGTGTGTGGCCTTTGTCACATCTCCTCCTTCCCTATTCCCTTGTAAGGGCCCTTGGGGTTATGTTGAGTCCACCTAGATGATCCGAGATTATCTTCCCATCTCAAAATCCTTAACTTAATCACACCCGTGAAATCCCTTTGGTCATATAAAGTAACACATTCCCTGGTTCCAGGGGTTAGGATGTGAGCATTTTGGGGGGCACTGCTGTTCTGACTGTTGGGGTAAGTGTGGTGCCTTTGTGATGACTTATATATTTTAAGTGGGAGATTCTTTGTGCATGTAGCATGTATATGCTTCTGGTTGGTCTTTTAGGCAGAAGGAAGGAAGAGCCTATGGAGAGTTTTGGTAATTGTATCTTATTTGCAGGTTTTGAGTGGTTTTGCAGTCCACTTTACTGATCTGAATAGATGATCAGAAATCATTAATTAGAAGGTATGTGATGTCAGACTATTTCCTTATGCCTACATGTAGGGTTGCTGTTTTTAGGATAATATCCACAATTAAATAAAACCAGTATACATTTGGATGGCATATTCTCTAGGCAGGAAACTTTGCCCAAGGTGATATGTATAAAGATATTTTAGATATCATCCTTATCCTAATGGTGAGCCTACTGTCCCATTTTGAAGACTTTAAAAAAATTATTTATTTTGAGGGAGAGAGAGCATGAGCAGGTGAGGGGCAGAGACAGAGAGAGAGGAGAGAGAGAATCCCAAGCAGGCCCCACACCGTCAGCACAGAGCCTGACGTGGGGCTTGAACTCATGAACCATGAGATCATAACCTGAGCCAAAACCAAACATTGGATGCCCAAAAGCTGAACCGCCCAGATGCCCCCACTTTTGAAGACTTTTTAAAGTCAAATGAGAACAAGAAAGAATCAGATACCTTTAGACAATTAGACATGCCCTAGTAAAGAACAAACCAAAAGGGTATGGAAACTAGCCTAGTATAGTGGACCCTTGAACATGTGGGGTTAGGGCTGCCAGTCTCTCTGTGCAGTCAAAAATCCCTATATAACTTTCAACTCCCCTCAAAACTTAACTATTACCAAAAACAGTTGATTAACATATTTTGTGTGTTATATGTATTATATACTCTATTCTTTTTTTTTTTTTTACAAATAGTTTATTGTCAAATTAGTTTCCACATAACACTCAGTGCTCATCCCCACAAGTGCCCTCCTCCATGCCCATCCCTCCTCCCCCCCACATCCATCAGTCCTCAGTTTTTGTCAGCATTCAAGAGTCTCTCATGGTTTGCCTCTCTCCCTTTCCCCCACCATTTCCCCCCTTCTTCTCCCCCTTGGTCCTCTGTCAAGTTCCTCCTAATCCTCCTATACGTGCAAACATATGATATTTGTCCTTCTCTGCCTGACTTATTTCGCTCAGCATAACACCCTCAAGGTCCATCCATGTTGCTACACATGGCCAGATTTCATTGTTTCTCATTGCCATGTAGTATTCCATGGTACAGATAAACCACATCTTCTTGATCCATTCATCTGTTGATGGACACTTAGGCTCTTTCCATGTTTTAGCTATTTATATACTCTATTCTTATAATTGAGTAAGCTAGAGAAGAGAAATTGTCATCCAGAAAATCATAAGGAAGAGAAAATTAAGTACAGTGCTGTTTGGGGAAAAAAAAAATCCCTGTATAAGTAGACCCATGTGGTTCAAGCCTGTGTTGTTCAAGGGTTTAACTGTATTTTGAAGATATTTTTATGGTTATTGTGCTTACTGGAGGAGATAACAGCTTTGAGCCTTTTTTTTTAAAGTTTATTTTCTTTATTTTGAGAGAGAGAAAGGAGCAGAGGCAAAGAGAGAGATCATGTGCTGACAGTGCAGTGTGTGGGGCTTGATCCCATGAACCAAACTGTGAGATCATGACCTGAGCTGAAACCAAGAGTTGGACGCTTATCTGACAGAGCCACCCAGGTGCCCCTTTGAGCCTCTTTTGAAACAGCAGTTATTTGTGAACTACCTGATCATCAGGGTAACCAGGGGGCTTTGTAAAATGTAGAGTTCTGAGCCCCATCCTGGACATTCAGATTCAACAGGTGGGGGGGGGGGGGGCAATGTCAGAAAATTCAGTTCTCAGCTCTTTTTCTCCTGGATACAGAGCTAATTACAAAGTAATTTTATTTATTTGTTAGGTAAAAATTTAACAATGTATGGTAAATCTTTTGTACTTGAGAGTTCTAATTATTTTAATTTCTTGATCTCATGATTCTAACCTCCCAGCTATATCTGAGTCTGGTTCTGATACTTAATCTTTCTCTTCGAGTTGTGTTTTTTGTTTTGGCCCTTTAGTATGCCTTGCAATTTTTTGTTGAGAGACAGACATGATGTACTGGATAAAAGGAACTTCAGTAAACAGATTCTTAGTAAGGTAGTGGTGAGGTGTCAGGGCAGGGACACCATGTTCTATGGTCCTATGAGTAGATCTCAGGGTTCCTGGGCTCAGAACTTCACCCATGCTTCTCAGTTTTTTTTCTGGGTGCGGTATGATGGCCTGTGGGGACTGGAGTTGGTATTTCCTTTTCCCCAGGTTGGTTGGGCTCTACTGAAATAATTCCTCATGAGCACAGGCCTTAAGAAGAGAGTGCTCTAGGGGCATTGGGTGGTTCAGTTGGTTGAGCATCTGACTCTTGATTTTGGCTCAGGTAATGATCCCAGGGTGGTGGGATTGAGCCCCACATTGGGCTCTGTGCTGGGTGTGGAGTCTGCTTAAAATTCTCTCTCTTCCCCTTCCTCTGCCCCACTCCCCTCTCCTCTCCAATGAAACAAACAAACAAAAAAGCATGCTCAAGTGCATTTCAGAATGAGGACTTTCCCCTTCTCCTGTTGGAAGCATGAGGAGATTTTTCTTGGATCTTCACTGTGAGAACATGGTCAAGTTCCTAAAGAATGTAAAACTCACAGAAATAGGAGGTTCCCCTGGGGTTGTGGATTCTCAGACTGGTCCACATGGAACCTCCAGTAATCGGTCATTTACAGTTCAGGGTTCCCTCCCTGGGTCCTGGTTCTCCTAGAATTTTCCGCTCCAGTAAATTGTGATTTTCTGTATCTGCCTGTCTGTGTCTCCAGTATCTGAGGCGGTGGCTTATCCTGTGACCTTATTTCGCTGACCTAAGAAGAGCTGTTGGTTTTTAGTTTGTTCAGCTTTTTTTGACGGGGAGAGGGGAAGAGAACAAAAGCAGGGGACAGAGGAGAGCGAGAGCGCGTGCAAGAGAGAGAGAGAGAGAGAGAGAGAGAGAGAGAGAGAGAATCTTAAGCAGACTCCATGCCCAGCGTGGAGCCCGATTTGGGTCTTGATCTCACAGCCATGAGATTATGACCTGAACCGAAATTAAGAGTCGGACGCTTAACCAGCTGAGCCACCCATTTGCTCCTCAGTTTGTTCAGCTTTTTTATTTGTTAGGATGGACTGGCTATTTCCAAGAACCTCACAGGCCAAACTGGAAACCAGAAGTGAAAATCATCCATTTCACTTGTGTTCGGTGGCCTGCCTTTGTCATAGCTGAGTGCTCTGGGTTTTTCCAGACACCCTGACCTCTGTACATCTGGTCCCCTGGGCTGTCTTGGTGGTCTTGGCCACCTGAGCTGAACCTAGGTCTTCAGCCTCTGAGCAGCCTCACCTCGGTGTCCCTGTCACATGTGGTCGTACCTATTGACCCCTTCCCCAGCCCCTTTCATGCTGATTGTCATGGCCCCTCTGGAAGAGCATCACCTTGTCATGCCTGTTCATGCTGTTCCGGGGCCTCTTTCATATTTCAGCCATCCTCCAGGATTGGCTGTTTTTTTCTGTCTCCTCATCTTGTGGCCTAAAGGAATATTTTTCCCTTGAACTCCTGTTACACTTTATTTTTTCCTTTCCTATTGAACTCATCACAGCTCATTATGCTCTGTCGTGTGTTATGGTCATTTGTGTCCTTTTCTCCACATCGTAAACTGTGCAGATTGGGCCTCATTCATCACTTTTTACCACAACCCGCCCCCCGCCAGCACCTGCATGGTAGGCGGTCGATAAATACAATAGAAAGTGTATTGTACTGCCTAGCTAAGACAGTGCTAAGGGGATACACATGTCCTCCCCAAACCAAACCTAGTAAGTTAGTAGTGAGTTAGTACAGTAATACAGACAGGAAAAACAAAACCAAAGACAAACAGAGCACAGGAACATCCTGGGCAATTTCTGAGCTAGAAGGGAGACTGGTTCTAAGTAAAGGGAACCAAGTTCATTGTTGGAAAGGACAAAGCAGAATTATGGCGACCAGCTCTTCAGAGCCTACATTTGCCAAAACGGTGAGCAAACTGAGATCTGCTTGAGCCAGTGGTTCCCAAGCTACGTTATGCATTAGCACCACGTGGAGAGCTTTAGGGGCACCGGGGTGACTCAGATGGTTAGGCATCTGACTCACGGTTCGTGAGTTAGAGCCTCACATTGGGCTCTGTGCTGACAGTGTGGAGTCTGCCTGGGATTTTCTCTCTCCCTCTCTCTGCCCCTCCCCTGCTCATGCCGTCTCCTAATTCTCTCTCTCTCTCTCTCTCTCTCTCAAAAATAAACATTAAAAAAAAAAACAAACACCTGGAGAGCTTTAAAAAAAATCTGATGTCCAGATTGCACTCCATCCTAATTCAATCATGGTGTGTGGGGTGAGAGCTGGACATCTAGCTTCCCTTACAGATACCCCAGAGGCTCCAGCACACAGCAGAGTGTGAGGGCCATTGGCTTATGCAGTACATTGTTGAGCTGGGGTCAAGTTCAGGATAGGTGTGTGATCTTCACATTCCTGTTGCCGTGACCTCAGCAGGATTCAGGGATTTCTGCGTTTTTTGGCCTTTGAATTAAAAACCTGAAGACTGACTTGGTAGAGGCACAGAGAGATCAAGTGTGTGAGAACACCTGAGGTAGTTGCATACAGAGTCATGGAATGTCAGGAAAAAATCCTATTTGGAAAAGTATTATAATTTGTAAACTGTAATTTACATTTATTTAAATAGGATCAAACAAGAGAGTAAGAAAAAATGTAAAGAGGTTGATTTTCTGGGGTTTTTGGGATAGACCATCAGGCCATCTGCAAATAAAGATAAATTTGTATTTTTCTTTCCAATATTCGTAACTGTCTTGTCCTGTTCTTTTATTGTCTAGGACTTCTGAGAGGTTCTAAGAAATATTTTATTAAAAAATACATAATAGCAACTGTGGGCTCCTTCAAAGTAGTGATTTATGCAAACCAATTTTCTAGTGTTGAATCATTCTTGCATCCTGGAATAAACCTTTTATAATATAATCATTCTAATAAACTACTATTTTAGGATCTTTGGATATAATCAGATGAAATTGCTATGCATTTGCATTTTTGTTTTTTCCTGTCATTGTCCAGTTTTGGTATCTGGGTTATACAGTCACATACAGTGTGAACTTAAAGAATGAGCTGGAAGCCTTCTGCCTTATTTTAAAAAATGAATGGAACAATTTAAATAACACACTATAAAACATTTAAAATAAAAAATAAACCGCATCCTGTTTTTAAGTGGTTGAACATACTTTCAAGTGAATTGATATCTGAGTGCTTATTCAGTGATGTGTGTATAGCTTACATCATTGCTAAATGCTAGGTCCTGGTGATTTGGTTCAAATAATAGTGAAAAGAAATGATCCCATAAGGAATGACAGAAACCACATGTAACAATTGGTTCTCTTCTTTCTGGGCCTGGGGCCCACTAAGGATCGAGTATCTGTAGAACTGGGATTTTTTCCCTCCTTTTTGTCTGTCATCGGAGTCCTGGACATAGATTGGGATTGGAACAGAACCTTGGAGGGAGAGACTGGATTTATGGATATAAAGAGGTATACTTAGAGTCATTCTTAACTTCCCTGTTGATTTTCCAGTATTGTCCACACCCTTTCTGAAAAGTGCACCTTATTTTCTGAACCTCCCTGATTACATACATCACCCAGCATGCTTGTAAACATGCAAATTCCTGGGCTCCGTCCCAGATTTATTAACTCAGAAATCCTCGGGAGGGGACTCAGGGAATCTGTATGTTCACCAGTTATCCCAGGTGATCTCCATTGTTAGGAAAGCTCGAGAAGCAACCTAGGTGGGAATAGATTAAAATTCATCATACCAATGGTTCTCAGGCTTGACTGCTCATTAGAATTAAGTGGGGGACTTTAATGCCCAGACCTCACTCACCAAGTGACTGCGCCTCTGAAAATGGGTCCCGGACATCAGTGTTTTTCAGGTGTTCAGTGGGAGTCTTTGACCTTCAGCATTCTTTTTTTTTTTTTTAATTTTTAATGTTTATTTGTTTTTGAGAGAGCATGGGAGGAGCAGAGAGAGAGAGGGAGACAGAGAATCCAAAGCAGGCTCTATGTTGTCAGCACAAAGCTCAATGTGGGGCTTGAACTCACAAACCGTGAGATCATGACCTGAGTCTAAGTCAGATGTTCAGCCGACTGAGCCACCCAGGTGCCCCTGACCTTCAGCATTCTTGGAGAACCGAGGGGAATTCTTGGAGATTGTTGTTGATTCCTTGCCTCGTTGGAAAATCAAGACTGGGTCTAACTGAGTAGATTCTTTGTATAACAGGAAGGAGGCTGAGACCCTCTTTTTGCTCTAATACTAACTTTTTTCTTTCCTTTTCCTTCATCTTCAGGGTAATTCTTTTTAAAAATCGCCCTGGTCAACCAAGTTAAAGGTCTGCAGAAAAACAGAGGGGTACCTGACATCCAGTAAATGGTTGTTCGATGAATGTTGGTTACTGTTGGTAGATCCAGACATCGGCTGGTCTCATCCCACTCCTTCCACTCTAGACCTGACTGCATTGAGTCTCCACTTTGCCCTTTTTAAACCTACTGCTGCCTTGGCATTTCTGTGGTTCTGTTGACAGCAGTCCCTGGGTGTCTGCTTGGGTGCCTAGAGGGTCGTGTTCTGCATGGATGTGCCCTATTGGTGAAACCATCCCTCTCTCATAAGTATGGCATTATTATATAAGGTGGTTGCTCTCATTATTCCCATTTTCCAGATGAGGAAGCTGAGGCAGAGAGGTTATGTAACTTATTCCAAGATTATGCAGTCAGTGGGTGGTGGAGACAGACATTGGGCTTGGGCATCCTAGCCCCAGAGACTCTGTTTTGATGCTTTGTATGGTCCTGCAGTTTTGTCTGTCAATAGATTTTCTGAAAGCCTTTGGTCGGGGGGCTGGGTGGAGTGTCACAGGGAGTGACGGTCTAGCAGGTTGTTTGGTGGAAACCAGAAACTGCATATAGGTCATTGCTGCTTTTAGAAGTCTGCTTAGCTCTCCCTGAAAGGGACTTGCACTTGGGCTGCATCCCTGACCTTGCCAGCCTTAGTAACTCCCTCCCCATCTTCCCACCTCAGGATCACCCCTGAGAGCTTCACAGTCATCTTCCTCTACTTCCTAGAGCGCTTCCTCTCTCACCTTGCATAAGCAAACGCATCCTGGTCCTAAGCCAACAGAGAGAGGCCTCCAGCTAAGAGAGACACCCTCCGTTTTATTGTCATTATTCCTGGCAAAGGTGTGTGCCTGTGCTGTCTCATGGGCAGAATCACACCTATCAGGCCGCCTTTTCCTTGGTCAAATAGAGCCTGTCCCATAGTTGTAAAGGCTCACGGCCCATTCTGCCAGTAACGAGTTTATTGATTTACGATGGGGCTATAACTTACTGGGAGGGCCAGACAACTGTAGTCAGATGCGGGAGACAAGTCTCCCTGAGGGAGGGGGCTGGGGCAAGCCAAATTTCAAACATGATGCCAGTTTATTGATTTACAGTGAGAATAAATGCCAACAGGACTAAGAGCTTGTGTCCTCCTACGAGTATGTACTCTCTCCTGCAGGGCTCATGCCACTAGAGTCAAATTGTAGTGAGGAGGTAGGGAGTCAAAACTGCAACTCGAGTGCAAGAGTTAATTAGACTTGTAAAATGCAGAGTCTTCTCCAAATCCCAGGGATTGGGCTCCCCTAACTTTGGACAGTGCTTGGGTGGAATCTGTGTGTCTTTTATTCTTTTAATGTTTATTTATTTTTCAGAGAATGAGAGAAAGAGAGAGAGAGAGAGAGAGAATGAATCTCAATCCAGCTCCAGGCTCTGAGCTGTCAGCATAGAGCCTGATATGGGCCTCGAACCCACAAACTGTGAGATCATGACCTAACCAAAGTGGGACACTTAACCGACTAAGCCACCCAGGCGCCCCTAGAACCTGTGTGTCTTAATCTCTGGATGCCCTCATTTCCTAAGATCCAGTGACCAACAGGTGACAGGCACCTCTTATGCCCACTGCTGATTAGCACATTCTTACATTCTTTCTTTAGGTATTTTATAGAGCATTTGATCTGATTACTCTCATGCCTTGCAAGCCTGGGAACCAATCTTCCTCTTTCTGGTGGCTTAATTGGATTCATTATGGGTTCATTTTTAAAACTTCATTTTCCAAGAGCAATTCTCTCCCTCCCTTCCCTCCCCTCCATCTGTCTCTTTAAGATTCTTGGAGGGGATTTCCTCACTGTAGCCCCTATATGCTCTTCACAGGAAAATGACAGAAGAAAGATACTTAGAAGAACCTAGGTTCTGTTTTTATAGAATTTCCCCCAGCTAATGCCTGATACTGTTCTGGTGGTTCCCACTTGTACCTGCTCTCAAGGGGCACACACAAAATCCCAGCATAAACTTTCCTCTGCCCTTCGTCTCCACTTATGTGCATGTGTACAGCCCAATAGACCTGGTTTTACTGTTGCTTATGGCATTTTCGGCAAAGCCAGATGACCTCCCATATTCCAGAGGGAACTAGGGAAAAGGAACAGCAGAACAGAGAACATCTGCTGTTAATCATGTTCGTTCATCACAAAGCATTTTCCTAGTGAATGTGCTCGGGCAGGATCCTAGGCAGTAACAGGAAAGCAGAGAGGATCGTACAGAACAGATCAAGAACAGGGAAGGATGGGCCAGCCAGACTTTGCTCCAGGCCGGCGTGGGGCACAAGCATAGGCTCACCGTGAGTATGCAGATCATTCACATGTATTCAGTGTCATACCATGGTTCTGTGCCACTAATATGTATGTGCATTTGTAGACGTTTGAAAGAGCATCCTAAAGCCAAAGCTTTTAAAAAGCTTTTAAAACTGGGTGGCTCAGTTAAGTGTCCGACTATGGCTCAGGTCATAATCTCAGAGTTGGTGAGTTCGAGCCCTGCATCGGGCTCTCTGCAATCAGTGCAGAGACCACTTCAGATGCTGGGTCTCCCTGTCTCTCTCTATCCCTCCCCCACTCACACTCCTCTCTCCCTCTCTCTCAAAAATAAACAAAAAATAATAAAACAAGAGGAATAGGAATAAAGAGAAATGTGAACAGTGGGCAGAACTAAGTATGTGCAGGTGAATATTTCTGAAACAGCCAAGGAGATCATTTGGAATGCCTATGTGTTTGCCCTCCTACTTTGGTTTTCATAGATGGCCTAGTGTTAATGGGACAGATCCCCTCCCTCCATTTCTTTCTCCTGGGAGAGACCCTTTTCTTGAGCCTACTTGGAATTTGGGGGGATAATGGCATGTTAGCCAGTTTGTCGTGATTGCTTGGTGATATATCAAAGGACTAGAAGCCACCAATGCCTTTAAACCATCAGCCCTGTTATTTGCAGAGGGCCCTACCTCATTCCAGCCTTGCTGGCCCAAGGGAGAGCTAGTTTTGAGACGAGTTAGTGAGTGGACATCAATTTGTGGTAGAGCCTGGATTTTGCCCAAAGGGTGTCACACGCGGTACACAGTCCACTCCAGGACTTGGGTGGTGCCTTCAGGGCAGAGATGAGTCTCGGCATGCTAGTCCCTGCCTACATGCTTTCCTTTCTACCCAAGAAAGCTCTTCAAAAGTGCAAGGAGGTGAGTGAGACTGGGGATAGCCTCATTCATTTAATTTATGAAAAATGTGAATCTTTTGCAGACTCCAGTATCTTGTTGCATCTAGTTATGACTCACTGTGGTTGAAAACCACCGGGCTCAAAAGGGGCCCTGGAAGGGGCTGCAGACTGGGATGTTGCTTGGCGGCAAGCAGCCAGCGGATGTCCAGAGAGGCGGGCAGCTGATGGCATGTGTGCCCTGGTCATCCCCAAGCATGTGGGGGCAGGAAAGATGAGGAAAAAGCAATAGGCATGAGCACAGCCCAATCGAAGAATGCAGGATGATTTGAGTACTTCTGCAGACCTGGTTCCCCAGGCTCCTTAGGCTGTCTTGCCACATTTCTTCCTTGAACGTCCCTGGATGGCTCTAGACTCCTCCTCTTACGTATTAGAAAACTAAAGATCAGTGCCTCGTCCAGGTTCACTCAACTCTCAGTGGCAGAACCAGGATTTAAACCCATTTCTTTGGTTGCCATCACATTTTAGCTGCCCCACTCACTGGCTTGTGGCAGGTGCCAGGGATCTAGCTCAAGTGAATGGGCTTACAGAATAATATCAGTTCTCAGGATTTCTGGAAGGGGAGAAGAGGGCAGGATCCCAGACTCAAAAGAGGTTTCCAGGAGGGAGTTGGGCACGGAGGTGCTACCCCAGAGAAATTGCTAGCATTGGTCAGCAGGCTTCTCTTGGGCAGAAAGTGGCGTAGGCTGAGGCAGATGGGCCTCCCAGAATTCAGTTCCCAGCCAACTACAGCAAGGCCGTTTCGTTTGTTTAGGCAGAATTTGTCTTATAACTGGAAGTTTGTACCTTTTGGCCCTCCCTGCCCTCCACCCCTTCACATCTCTGGCAACCACCAATTTGTTCTCTATGTCTATGCATTCAATTATGTTTTTGATTTTAGATTCCACATATGAGATTGAACAGTATTTGTCTTTTCCTGACTTATATCACTTAGCATCATGCCCTCACAGTCCATCCATGTTGTCACAAATGGCAGAATTTCATTCTTTTTATGGTTGATATATATCTTTTTATCCGTTCATTCTTTGATAGGCAATTAGGCAGTTTCTGTGTCCTGACTATCGTAGGTAATGTGCAGTGAACATGGGGGAGCAGTTACCTTTTCAAATTTGTATTTTTGTTTCCTTTGAATAAATACCCAGAGGTAGGATTGCTGGATCCTATGATAGTATTACTTTTAACTTTTTGAGGAACCTCCATATTGTTTTCTACCGTGGCTGCACCAAATTACATTCCCACCAACACTGCAGCAAAGTTCCCTCTTCTCCACATCCTGGACAACACTGGCCTTTCTGGTCTTTTTGATACTAGCCATTCTGACAGGTATGAGGCAGTATCACCCTAGTTTTGGTTTGTGTTTCCCCAAAGATTAGTGATGCTGAGCCCCTTTCCATGTGTCTGCTGGTCATCTCTGTCTCCTTTGGAACCTGTTCTTTGAGGCATACTATTTTTGTGGAGGTTTGGCTAACCTGGAAGAGGGCTCAAGCTTGAGCTTGGGGTCCTCTAGAAAGAGGTGACTCAGAGTGAAGATGAACTCCCCCTCCCCCGCCACCCAGAGCCTGGGTGAGGCATTTGCTCCGTGGAAGGACGACTCTCTGGTTGGTGGGTGTGGAGCATACCATGGCTTGGCCTGTGAACTTTTCCATCTCCATTCTAGTGTGCCTCATTGTGCTGCAGGGGCCAAGAGACCCAGTGCAACCAGTTCCCCCAGTCAGGTAGACTGGGGAACCAACTTGAGGGGTGGGAGGAGGTGCCTGAGGCCCCTGTTTGCTGATTGGTGCAGATCGTGCAAGTCTAGTGCACCTCTGGAGCAACTTCTGTTTCCCAGGGACGGCTGAGAGGGTGGACGGTCTTGGGGCCACGGGAGCAGCGGCTTTCTGACTGTGCCACCAACCGCTCTCCTGGCGGCTGGTTCTGGGGTGTTGTTCTCGGCCTCTTTCTTGGAAGCCCAGCCCAGGGCCTGTGCCGCTGGCTCTTCCACACATTCATAAACACCAAATTGCCTGAGTTAGGATCCTTTCTGCTTCCAGTTGCTCAGTTGTATTGTGTTACCTGCACCCTGAGTGTACTGATGAGTCACTACATGGTGGGACCCAAATATTTTCCAGCTGGATTGCCAAGCAAGCAAAGCCTCGTGCTCATGTGCCGATTTCCACCTCTGTGGCTCCTCTTCTCCCCTCCTTTCTTCCTCCTTTCTTTCATTCATATATATGAATATATATATAAACACACGCACATATGTGAATATATGTATATATATGAATATACACGTATATATGTATAATTTTTTTTAATGAACTTTCTACTTTGAAATAAGTTGTGAAGTCACATCTATTCCATGGTGTTTGAACTAATTGGATGAAAGAATTTCTAGCATTATGCATTTTTTGCAACAGCAAAACCTGAGGCCTAGATCTTCCTTCTCCATCTCTCCAACCAAAAGAAAAACCTTTCCAGAGTACTGGGAAAGGAAATAAAATCTATTCTAGAAACCTGGGTTTGGCATCTTATTATGCATATACTGTGCGATGAGCGTATAGAAGTAGCAAGGATGGGCTCCTTACATTCTGTTCCTGCCACCTCGCCTCTCCTAGACCCTGCCCCTGACACTGTTCTCAGTAACAACATGTTTTTGTAATAATTTTCTATGCAGCAATGGATGAATTAGGTCCTGCTGTTATCATTTAGCAACAGTGGATCAGATGTCCCGGATAGAGATGAAAAACTGCCACAGGATGTGGAAAATCAGTAACCGTGTGCGCTGTGGTTGGGTGGATCACACTTGAGTTTTGCTGCTGTGCTGTTCTGGATACTCTGACAACTTGCAAGAATGTAAGCTGATGTTTCCAAGAATTTCTTAGAACAATTTCAAAACATTTGTGTTAAAAGCTTTAGCGACAGGTTTAAGGCTTGAGCGAGGCCCAGGCAGGGTGGTGGTGTAGGAAACACCCTGAGCAAGGAAGCAGAAGTTGGACTGAAGTCCTGGCTCTGAAATCTTCATCCTTCGGTGAGTTATTTAACGACTCCTGGCCTCGGTTTTCTCGTTTGTAGAACGATAGGGACTGAATGGGTAATTCTGGAGTCCTGGCTTTCAGGGTTTCAATCTATGATTTATTATTGGCCCTTGCGGCTGCTATCCTAATAGCATTGGTTACCTGATTTATTCTTAGACAGCTGGGGGCAGCTCTGTTACACTTGGTAGGTGCCTGTCCCCCTGTGTCCAAGGAGTTCAGATTATTCTGACTCTGGTGACAATAAGGGTCCTCACGTAGAGGTGTTTACATTGGTTTGAATCTACTGTGTCGCCCTCACAATACACTGCAGACGGTGTCCCTGTGTGTTCCCCAGAGCTCAGGAAGCTGTTTGTTACTCCTTATTGTCATGAACCGAGGCTGAGTCAGAGGAAATTTCCCCTATCTCAAGTGCTGCTTTGCACTTTCATTCATTCATTTACATATTTGACAGAAGTTTATTAGGTGCTTTTTATTTTTTTTATTATTTTTTAATGTTTTATTTATTTCTAGGAGAGAGAGAGAGACAGCGTGAGCAGGGGAGGGTCAGAGAGAGAGGGAGACACAGAATCTGAAACAGGCTCCAGGCTGTGAGCTGTCAGCACAGAGCCCGACGCAGGGCTCGAACCCACGAACCGCGAGATCATGACCTAAGCGAAAGTCGGACGCTTAACCGACTAAGCCACCCAGGCGCCCCTATTAGGTGCTTTTTAAAAAGATTTGTTGCTGGGGCTCCTGGGTGGTTCAGTCGGTTAAGCATCTGACTCTTTATTTCATTTCAGGTCATGGTTTATGAGATTGAGCCCGGCATTGGGCTCTGCACTGACAACGTGGAGTCGGGGAACCCGCCCCCCCCCCCCCCGGCTCCTCTCCAATTTGTGTGTGTTCTCTCTCTCTCTAAATAAACTTAAAAACAAATCTGTTGCTAATGTTCCCTCCCTTTTGCTACTTGGCCATTATTTTATTATTTTTATAATTCCAGTATAGTTAACATACAGCGTTATATTAGTTTCAGGGGTACAGAGTAGTGAGTGATTCAACAATTCTATACATCAGTTAGTGCTCATCAAGATAAATGTACTCTTAATTCCCTTCACCTGTTTCCCCTTCCTCCCCATCCACCTTCCCTCTGACAACCACTGGTTTGTTCTCTAGTTAAGAGTCTGTTTTGTTTTCTCTTTACCACTTTGTTCATTTTGTTGCTTAAATGCCCCATATGAGTAAAATTGTACGTAATTTTTAAAAATTTCTTTCATGTTTACTTATTTTTGAGAGAGCGAGAGACAGAGCATGAGCAGGGAAGGGGCAGAGAGAGAGAGAGGAAGAGAGACAGAGGGAGACACAGAATCCAAAGCAGGCTCCAGGCTCTGTGTTATTAGCACAGCGCCCGACGCAGGCTCGAACCCATCAGCTGTGAGATCATGACCTGAGTCAAAGTCAGATGCTTAACTGACTGAGCTACCCAGACGTCCCAAAATTATATGTAGTTTTTACATGCTAGGCTCTATGCTAAGGAATACAGGATGGAGAGAGCCCCTAGGTACAGAGGACAAGGTAGAGGGGGAATGCCAGCTCGGACCAGCAGGTGCATCCTAATGGGATGTGGGTCAAGGATAACTGAGCCTGGATCCTCCCATTGAGTTTAGACTCTGTTGAAAACCAAGGGAAGCTGGAGGGAGCTGAACTCCGGAGAAGTGAGTCAAGGACTGTTGCAGCTTTAGTGCCAAAGAGAGGGGCCAGGGTTAACTTTAGGGTGCCAAGTTCATACCAGTTTTCTCAGCAGGAGTTGAGCCACGTACTTCCTCTTTATGGTCACCAGGGTGACTCACAACAGAGTTACCTGGTGTCTGTATTACTAGGCTGGCAGGTAGAGAGAGAGCTGGCAATGTATGGGGCCCGAACAGTTACTCCAGTTTGCCGTTTTTAAAAATGTGTGCTGGAGAGCTCTGGTGGTGGTATTGAGATATATTTTCTTTTTAAAAAAGGGATTCCAAACAGTTTAAAAGGCTTATTTACTGCAAGCTTAAAGTCTTTTCACATTAAGCTGCGTTATGAAATTCCAAAACATGTTGTATTTTTCTTTGAAAAAAAAATTATGGAGTTTCCCCCCCCACCCCCTCCACCACCCCCGGCTTCCCTGGCTGCCCAGTGACAGTAGTTCTAGGACTATAAAAACTAGAAGGAAGGAAGGAGCCAAGTGTGTCCAATTACTCTTAGAATTTGGGTGGGGGAGAGAAGCAGTGAGGAACATTGAATGTGTAATTCCAATTATAATATTTTGGAATGGTGGAGATTGAGAGTTTGTATTAGAGTTGTCCAGAGAAGCTGAGCCAGTAGGGTGTGTGTATATATAGAAAGGGATTTATTATAAGGAGTTGGCTCGTGTGGTTATGGAGGCTGGCAGGTCCAAGATCCGTGGAGCCAATGTCCCGATTCAAGTCCAAAGGCTGGGAGCTGCTTAGTAGAACCAAGAAGAGCCAATGCGCACTAGGCAGGAAGAGCTGATGTTCCAGTTTGAGGGTGTCCAACAGGAGAATTCTCCCTTACTCCAGGGAGGGTTAGCCTTGTTTTCTAGTCAGGCCTTCAACTGATGAGTTGAGGCCCACCCATATCCAGGGAGTGTAACTACTTTACTCAGTCTACCAATTTATTTATTTATTTATTTTAAAGTTTATTTTAGAGAGAGAGAGAGAGAGACAGAGTGTGAGTGGGGAAGGGGCAGAGAGACAGGGAGACACAGAATCCAAAGCAGGCTCCAGGCTCTGAGCTGTCAGCAAAGAGCCTGACGCAGGGCTTGAACCCAGACCTCGAGATCACGACCTGAGCAGAAGTCGGGCGCCTAACCAACTGAGCCACCCAGGCGCCCCATCAGTCTACCAATTTAAATGTTAACCTCATCCCCAAATTCTCTTACAGAAATGCCCGGAATACTGTTGACCCAATATCTGGGCACCCCATGGCCCAATCAAGTAGACACATTAAATTCACTATTACAGAACACATGTAGTCCAAAGAGATGGTGTGACTGAAGGATCCATAGCTGGCTAGTGTCAGGAACTGGAATAGACCCACAACTTACAGTCCAGGGTTCTTTCTACCTACTCCTCCTACAATAGGGGAACATATCCTTGGAGGTTTCCTAAGGTATAAAAGGTCCACACAGCATGTTTCCCCAGACCCCCAGATCTCCTCAGTTGTAAAGACCTTAAGGCATTCTTTTGTTTATCAGAATAAACATGGGTATATTGTGGAGCAGACTGGAAATTCACATGAATGTTTAAGATAAAAAGCACAAAACGTTAAAATGTTAAAATGTGGGCTTTGCTAACCTGTATCATAAAACTTGTCTCTCCTCTGCTCCAAGCATGAAGGTTGGTGGGAAATTTTGAGAATCGGGGCTGCTGAAGAAGCCTCAGTGTCTGTGGAGACCCCATTTGTATTCTAGAAAGATCTGGAGCACCCACAGCCACCACCGAGAGCCTGTGACATTTTTTCAGATTCCTTACATTCTCTCAAAAAATTGTGCAAGTTTTGCTTTCTGTCCGTAACACATCTTATTTGAAAAATATGTATTTCTTTAAGTTTATGTATTTTGAGAGGGAGAAAGAGCACAAGCCAAGGAAGGGCAGAGAGAGAATCCCAATCAGGTTTCATGCTGCCAGCACGGAGCCCAATGCAGAGCTCTGTCCCACTGACTGTGAGGTCATGATCTGAACCCAAATCAAGAGTCAGATGCTTAACTGACTGAGCCACCCAAGTGCCTCTTGTTTATTTTTAATGTAAAATGATGTTTTAACTTATATCCTAATGAGTGAAATTGACTCCTCAGGAAGATGAGTCCTTTAGCATATGGAACTGCTCACTTGTTGGTAGAGAGTCAAGGGACCTGGGACTTAGACCCCAGTTGGAGGAATGAGGCAAGCTCGGCTCTCTGATTTTGTCACCTTCCTACTTCTTTGCTTCCCAGTCAACATGACTTTCTCTGCTTGGCTTTCCAGGGTGGATTCGCTTTTGATTATTGGAGTGAAATTTACTGATGTTCTTTATTAATTACAGTGACCTGGTTCAGTATTGATCATCTCTTCTCCATGATTCTAAAACTAAACATTTGGGGTAGCAAAGAAGGCTTCATTCTCCATTATCTCTTAAGACATTATGTATATTTTTAGTAATTTTCCATTCTTTTTCCTCACACTAGGATGAATTGGCACTTTAAATATGAAACTTTCTATATTTTTCTTTAGTTTTAAATTTTTTCATTAAAATAACCAAGGCCCCTAATTCGTTATATAACCAAGAGCAGAAATAAAAAGGTTGTTTTACAGTGCTTAGAAATGAAATGTATTAATTTTGAGGAGTGGTTCCTCAAATTGATGAAACAAAATTCTGAGCTTAAATAAGGAATTTAATCATTGAAATAGTTGCCTAAGTTATATATGAAGACATTGGTAGAACTTCTCACACTGCTTTTTTTTTTTTAATTTTTTTTTTCTTCATTTTGGTCCAGGAAACTTAATTATCATCTGGGACTAGATAGAACATTTTAAAAAGACTTTTAAGGAGACTTTGATATAGTAAAAGAGGACTAAACAGGGAAAGTAACATAAAGTTTGGTTTTCTGCTTTGCTTGTATATCTTGCTTTCTTGGGTCCAAGAAAAATGATGGTTCCCCCAAAGCCTCTTCTTAGAGCTTAACCAGGGAAGCCCCTGCCCATCCTAGACTTTCAGGAGGAAGAACCTCACAGTGTCAGTCAAGTATTTAGTCACTAGGGCTGTTTCCTCAGGGTGGTCTGTTCCCCCAAATATCTTATTTTTCATTCCCTGGCTTTACTGTTGGTTGTTCTCAAACTAAGAGTATAAGTACAATGATCTATCAATATCATTTTTATTGATGTGGGAAGCCCCTCAGGACCATACCCTAGTTACTTTATGGTGGGAGGAGTGAGGAGAAGGGAAAAGACATCTATTAAAAAAAAAAAAGAAGAAGAAGACCTAGTAGAATGATAGTCAAGTCCTTGCAGTGTTAATCTGGTCATAACTTGAATATCCAGTCTCAGAGATTTTCTTAAAAAGTCAGGCACCCATGTTACTACAATATGAGTAGGTCATAATCAGAAACTGTTTATACTGTGGAGCCAGCAATGGCTCCTTAGCATTTTTAAAAAATGTTATTTAAATTTTAGTTAACATACAGTACAGTATTGGTTTTGGAATAAAGTCAGTGATTCATCACTTACAGACAAGACCCTGTGCCCATCACAAGTGCCCTCCATAACACCCCTACCCTATCTAACCCATCCCCCACCCACCTCCCCCCATCAACCATCAGTGTGTTCTATCTTTTTTTTTTTTTTAATATTTTTATTTCTAGGAGAGAGAGAGACAGCATGAGCAGGGGAGGTTCAGAGAGAGAGGGAGTCACAGACTGAAACAGGCTCCAGGCTCTGAGCTGGCAGTCAGCACAGAGCCCGACACGGGGCTCGAACCCACAAAACGCGAGATCATGACCTAAGCGAAAGTCGGACGCTTAACCGACTAAGCCACCCAGGCGCCCCCATCAGTGTGTTCTCTATCACTAAGAATCTCTTGTGGTGTGTGTCCCTCTCTCCTCTTCCCTCACCCTTCCTATATGTTCATCTGTGTTGTTTCTTAAATTCCACATTCTGAAGGAAAGCCTCACTTTATGGTTCCAGCATAGAAGGAAGGGCATCTTCCACCTGAGAAGGTTGTCCTCAGAATGGGCAGGCATCTTTTGCGTCAGGGCACATAGCAAGGTGAAGGGGGGCGGACAGACAGAGGTGCTGGCTGAATTGGCCAGATCGGGTCTGAGTGCTGACAGGCTCCCCTGGGTGCACATCAGCCTCAGACCGTTAACACTTGCCCTGCACATACCTTGTACAGGGACACACACACCTTCACATGTGCAATTCAAATAGCCATCAGGTTAGGAGACAGTGGACTGGATGCATTTTTACATGTTTGTGGTTTTTAAAAAAAGTTATACAAGTAATACATGAATACTTTATTTAAAAAAATTTTTTTAATAGTTTTTGTTTATTTTTGAAACAGAGAGCAACAGAGCATGAGCAGGAGGGAGGCAGAGAGAGAAGGAGACACAGAATCTGAAACAGGCTCCAGGCTCTGAGCTGCCTGCACAGAACCCAATGCGAGGCTCAAACCCACAAGCCATGAGATCATGACCTGAGCTGAAGTTGGATGCTTAACTGACTGAGCCACCCAGGCGCTCCTATATGAATACTTGCTTTATAAGAGTGCTTTGTTTAATGCATTCTAAAGCTTGCCCGAGGTGACTCTGTGTCAAACGGAATGCCTGCTCTCTTGCTCTGGTACACGTACTGGGAAATGGAAGATACAGAATAAATCAAGCACCCCTGAGGCCAGTTGCATAAATAGGAAGTGCCTCGTTTCTTAGAAGACTTCTGGCACTTGCAGGTTTGGGAAGGGTTCGACAGGAGAAGAAGCCGGGAAGAGAGAGAGGAACGTAGGCCAGTATTTGGGTAAAACAAGCACACAAACCTAATGAAGACTATATCTTTCTGGAATCTTTTTTTTTTCTAATGCACAGGGAAGAAAACGCTGAAAGTAAAACCTAAAACCCTGGTAAATACACGAGAACTCCCAAATTAGCACTCTGTGCAAACATACCTTTATATTTAGAGCTGGAGCCACTCAGGGAGTGACCTTTCAGGAGGCCACTTGCTTGCATAGCTGTGACTTCCAGCCTACCAAGACTTCAGGGCTCCCGCCCGAGGCAAGGCTGTATACGTTAGTGTTTTCTTTGGCTTGCAGAGCATTAGAGATAGCATTGCCCTTCTGTTTTCCCTCCTTCCCAAAAGGAGTGCTAATAACTTTTCTATGAGGAACATTACCTGTTAGTTCAAAAGTCTGGTTACATGCTCCTATTCAGATGTGCATCTCCTCAGGGCGAGCAACTGTGCCATTTGCAAAGTGTTTTAACTAACTGCTGACTGTCAGCCGACCTTCAGAGCGCAGTGTGAAACTTTGTTGGGAGAGGTGGGTTACAGAAGACGTGACTTATCTTCTGGGTACCCTCGTCTCAAAGCAGTGGGATGCACAGGAGGAATGCACATTATAGGGAAGTATAACATGGAAACACAAATGTTATAACAGCTGGGATGTATTGAGTGCAGTGCACTAATGTTCTGTTCTTTATTGATTAAAAAAATTATTTTAATGTTTGTATATTTTTGAGAGGGAGAGAGAGAAAGAGAGAGGGTGAGCGAGCAGGGGAGGTTCAGAGAGAGAGAGAGGGAGACACAGAATCTGAAGCAGGCTCCAGGCTCTGAACTATCGGCACTCGAACCACAGACCGCAAGATCATGACCTGAGCCAAAGCTGGATGCTCAACAAACTGAGCCACCCAGGCACCCCTCTATTCTGTTCTTTAAATGTGCCATCTCATTTGATTTCCAGGACAGCCCTTGATGTAGTTAATGTCCTCCCCATTTTAATTTTTTAAAAATGTTTTTATTTTATTTTTGAGAGAGAGAGAGCATGAGTGGGGGAGAGGCAGAGAGAGCGAGAACAAGAGAGAGGAGATACAGAATGCAGACCAGGCTCCAGGCTCCGAGTTGTCAGCACAGAGCCTGATGTGGGGCTTGAACCAACAAACCGTGACATCATGACCTGAGCTGAAGTCGGACGCTTACCCAACTGAGCCACCCAGGCGCCCCATGTCCTCCCCATTTTTGAGATAAGGAGGCTGAGGTGTTCAACACTTCGCTCAGGGTTGCATAGCCAGCAACAGCAGGGTTCAGTAAGCAGTCAGGTATGTCTGACTCCAAACCCCATCTCTTGATCCCTAGAGGTATCTGCCTCTCTCTGAATGAGCAGACCTGGAACTGCTTCCTGGACATTGTTTCTATGGCTGTACGTTTGTAAGTTTCTTAACATGAGTGACAGGAAAAGCTTGAAGTAGAGAAATTGGAACTGATGTTATAGTCTTAGGATGTTAGACCTAGAAACGAGACTGGGATGATTTGCTTCAGCCCTCCGGTGCTTCTCTGGAATCTGGTCCAGATTCACAGGGTTGGAGGCAGAGCTCATTTTTTGGTGTGGGATTCCAGGTTCTTCACCCTTACGCCATTTGCTCTTAACCCTGTCCACTCTAGGAGGGCACTATCTGTTGTTTCCATTCTCCCTGGCATTCATTTGGTGTCCAGTCATCCAGCCTCATGGGTTATCTTCTCTGTGCCTTCCTTCTCCAACAAGATCATAAACATTCCAAGGGCAGGCACCATCCAACTTTTCCTTTTCTCCCAAGCTCATAGACCACTGCCTCAACCATGGAGGGACTCAGATACTTCTGATTTCATGTAACGTGAGACATGCTACACTCTGCTTCCTGGGGAGTAGTAATTCGTGCTTCGGGGGCTGCCGGGCAGATTGTCTTGGCAGTTTCTGAACCCCTGTTGGTCTCCCGTAAGGAGCTGATCCAGAGGACCCAAGTGCTTGCTCTAAGGCCCAGGTTACAGCCCCCGCAGGTGTCTGTAGTGGCCGCCCCTGTAGCCTGATACCACACGAGTGTGGCGTCCACAGTTATCATGGTGCCCCCTGGGGGCCGCTCCCGTTACTGCCTCCACTCTTCACCTGGGTAGGTGTAGTCTCTAATGAGCTTTTAATGTGCTAATTGAGTACTTAACAACAATGATGAGAAATCTGCTATTACTCTCATGGAGAGCTCTACGTTTCCACCAGATCTCAGCTACAATATCTCACTCCATCCTCACTGAGCTCACCCTCCCCATTGTAGGGACGGGGGCACCAGAGTGCGGAAGGACACTTACATCGCAAAGAGATGCCATCTGAGGTCAAGAAGAGACTAATGAGAAAACAGCCTTCTCTGGTACCTTGCTGGTGCTCGCGGTGTCTTTTCGTGGTGTCTGGTGAGAGTGTTTGGGTGTGTTATGGGCTTTCCGCCCTGGAACCACAGGCTGCCTTTGAGTGACCAATTTGCTGCTCCCTATTCACCTTGTTCTACCTTACTTCGTAGGCTGTGTGTGGTTGAGTGTGTGTGTGTGAATTAAGTAGAATCTAGATAGCGCACATGCCCAGTACTTTATTTCTGTGCTCCTTCTACTTGGCTAATACGTCACGACTTATTCGGGGGAAATCAAGATCTTTTCAACCCTTGAGTTTCTGTGACCAATTTAATCTCACGCCTCCTGGTGTGTGTTGCCGCTACCAGACTGTTAGCACACAGAGGTAGCGTTTTTAGTCCTTTTTAAAAAGTAAAGGAAGACCCTTCAAAGTCTTTGTTTTCCTTAATCCTTGAATTAGCCCAAATCCCTCTTTTATATCCCAAACAGCATCTACTTAGTAAGTGATCAGTAAATATCGGTTACGTGTGAGACTATATTGTTAACCTGTATCTCTTAGCAACATTCTCACCCAAGCAGTGTAATGCACTATGTGACTATCTTTATTTGCCCCAACACTGTCATTAAAGCTACTTCCACTGCTGCTTCTGGCCCCTTCTCATTGGATGCTTGGCACTGAAGAGTCAAGAGACTTCCATTCCATTTAGTCCTCACCAGATTCCTTATTCCCACTTCATAGATGTGGAAACTGAAGCACAGAATGATTAACATCCTGAAGTTCACATAGCTGATAAGTGCAAAACCCCACACTCCTTCATATGTGCCACATGGCTGTCTCTGCCATGTTCAAGGCATGCCCCGTGGTGATGTGGATGAAGACTCTGTGAGACCAATTTTAACTGTATTCATATGGATTCAGGCTCAACATCTGCACAGTGAGAATTTGCCATGGGAGGCAGTATGGTGTATTGGAAAGAACATGACCTTTAGCTTTTGATAGGCTTGCCTCTGAATAAACTTCTGTCACCAGCTGAATTATCGTGTTATTTAAATGAGTCTTTCATGCATTTGTTCATTTAACAATTGAGTATCAAGTGCTAAGGACTCTGCATAGGGATGCAGTTAGATAAAAACCAGACCTATCAACCAAGTACTTTTAGAACTTGTCATACTGAAATTAAGTGCTCTGAAGGGGCAAAAACTATTAAGCAAGACTGGGCATTCTGGGACGCTATCCTGCAATAAATGGCACGTGGCTGAGGCTTTGTCAGCAGGCGATGTGGGACTTGGACAGAAGCAAAAGGTGGGGTGGTAAGTGCAGAGTTTACAGGCTGTATCTGGGCTTTTATTTTTTTAATTTTTTAAATATTTTTATTTATTTCTAGGAGAGAGAGAGACAGCGTGAGCAGGGGAGGGTCAGAGAGAGAGGGAGTCACAGACTGAAACAGCCTCCAGGCTCCGAGCTGGCAGTCAGCACAGAGCCCGACGCGGGGCTCGAACCCACGAACCGCGAGATCATGACCTAAGCGAAAGTCGGACGCTCAACCGACTAAGCCACCCAGGCGCCCCTCTGGGCTTTTAACCTTTATCCCAAGAGCAATGGGAAAGGTTTTGAGTGATTGGCTTTGGGGGGCTAACTTGGTCCAACATGAGTTGATAAAAGATCACTGTGGTTTGGTGCAGAGAGCAGACAGAATGGAGGGAGTGGAGTGGATGGGGAGCCCCACTAGGGAAGCGATTTTAGTAGCTGGGTTTAAAAATGGTGGCTTGAACAGCAGAGGAGATGGCGGGCAGTGGATGAATTTGAGAGATTTAAGAGGTAAACGGATAGAACATGGTGATGGATAAGATGTGAAGGAGGGAGCGAGAGGGAGGCTTGGAGGGCGATGCATAGGTTTCTAGCTAGCAGACAGACCTTGGACGGAGGGAGTGTCATTTGTGGAGATAGGGAAATCTGGAATACTGGGTTGGTGGGGGATAGATTGTAATTTGGGTCATGATCATGTTGAGTTTTGAGGGGTCTTTGAGTCAGCCAGGAGAAATTGTGTACTCACTGTTTTTCTAGAGATCTGAAGTCAGGAGAGATGTGGGCAGAGAATTGGTGCCATGAGTGCTGAGAGGGGACTGAAGCCGTGGGCATAGATGCACTCACCCAGGGGAAGAGTACAGAGTGAGAGAGAAGAGGGCTTAGGAGAGAACCGGCAAAAGAAGCTGAGTGGGAGCAGCCAGGGAGGTGGGAGAGAAACTAGGAGCATGGAGGAGAGGGTGTATTAAGGAACAGGGAGCAATGAACAGTTTTAAATCCTGCTGAGAGGGCAGTTGGAGAACTTAAAATTGTCCATTGCATTTTGCAACATGGAGGTTATTGACTACTGAGATTGACTAGATGGAGAGATCAAGCAAGTCAAGTTGGGACGGGCCAGGGTAAGAATAAGAGGTTAGGAAATGCAGAGCTAGCATTGAGACAACTTTCCTGTAATCTGGCTTGTGGAGGGGAGGAGAGGGAAGGGGTATGTACTAGAGAGGATGAGGGGCAGGGGCCGGGGGGAGACCTGCTGTGTTTCAGTTATCCCTGGGAAAGATCTAGATGAGAGGGTATGGTTAATGCTCCAAGAGAGAGAAACATGATTGAGCATCTGAAATGAAGATACCTTTCATGTAAGATTACTGTGAAAATTCAAGGAGATAACCTGCAAAGTTCTCAAAACAGTGGATGTTCCTGTCCTCTGTGCCGTTGTATATTTTTATTGGATTCTTTTTAAGGCTTCGTCTTTCTGATCTGAAAAGTTCTGATTTTTATTTGATTACTCTTTGCCATTTATTTTCCTTTACACAGAAAAATGCTTCCTTTTGGTTTTCGTTCTTATCTTTTTATTAAAAATTCAGGATTTTTTTATTATTTGCTAAGTGGATATGAACATTCTTCAGCAATTTGAGTCCATCATTTTGTATATTTAAAAATTTAAGGTGCTGTTTTTCTTTTTGTTTTTAATGTTTGCTTATTTTTGAGAGAGACAGAGACAGAGTGAGAACAGGGAAGAGGCAGAGAGAGATGGAAACACAGAATTGGAAGCAGGCTCCAGGCTCTGAGCTGTCAGCACAGAGCCCGAGGCGGGGCTCCAACTCAGGAACCGTAAGATCTTGACCCAAGCCGAAGTTGGACGCTTAACTGACTGAGCCACCCAGGTGCCCCAGGTGCTGTTATTTCTAACCTTCACATTCTGTAATGCACACAGACATGTAAAATGTTCTTTCCTTCTTCACTTCTCTTTTATGGTTAGTGATATTTTTACATTTCATCATTAAATGTATAATGTGTCTTCTTGCACCCCACCCCAGCTAATTATCTAAATTCATCTTATTTTTTAAGAAATGTGAAAGTTAGCAAGGTGCCTGGGTGGCTCAGTCGGTTAAGCATCCAGCTTCTGATTGGGACATGATCTCACAGTTTGTAGGTTTGAGCCCCTCATCGGGCTCTATGCTGACAGTTCACAGCCTGGAGCGTGCTTCAGATTCTGTGTCTCCTTCTCTCTCTGCCCCTCCCCCACTTGTGTTCTGTCCCTCTCAAAATTAAATAAATGTTAAAAAATTTTTAAAAAAGAAATGGGAAAGTTAGCAATCTTTACTGACAATTTCTTGTAAATCATCTTCAAATAGAGTTCAGTGGTTCTGTGTGAGTCCTAGGGTATGTTCAAATCATGGGATTAATATTAAAGTGTCCAGGGTGTTACCACAAGTGTTACAAAGCTTTTCTGTGTCAGGATAATTTTTTCTTAATTCATGCCTCACCTCAAATATTTTTTCCATAGTTTCTTTTTTTTTTTTTAATTAACATGTTTGGCAACATTCACTTTTTCTTACAAAATCCTTTGAACTCTAGATGATAGTATTTGACACAAGCATGGGGGAAGATCAAACACAAAAGAGAAGGAAGTGTAGGAAGTTGATCTTGGAAGAAGTAGGAGAAATCCTGTTACTCCTCAGTAGGATGCTAACCCTGAGCTTATAGAAGCAGCTGAGAGAAGGAGGGACCAGTTGTCTCTGCAGAGATGGGCTACCTCCTTCCTTGGGTCGCCCTTCCCCGGGCTCCAGAGTGTGCTGTGAGGAAGCGAAGGAGCGTCTGTGTTTCTTACAGGCTGCGGTGGACTTTTCAGTCCTGGGCGGGGAAGTCCCTAGAACCATCCGCCACCTACTTAGCAAGGAATAGCTAATACTTTACTGGCAAACCAAGAGCAGTAGTCATGGAGACGAGAAAGTTGAGACGAATTCCAGAGAGAACAGATTTCCTCCCTAGACACCTGTTCTAAGCAGCCAGAGGAGGGCTGGAGGTTCAGAGTGGGATGGTGTACTGGAGAGCTTTCAGCAACGGTCCACTTTCAGTATTTACCAAAACAGTGCCCGTCTCCCACCACCGGTGCTGCAGAGGCAGAGAAGACTGGATTTACAGAGTTTGGCACTCTTCGAATAGATGATGTTTAGAAAAAACGCAAGGAATTCTCGCTGTCATTAAAAAAATCGACATGGCTTAATGAATGGTTCGTTTACTTGTTTCTCTCCACTTCTTTGCAAGCATCACAGCTCGCCTCCTTGTTCTTCATTTCCTTGGTAAACGAGAAAAGGGTTTCGTTCTTGTTTGAAGTTCCCAGTTATGAAATACTTAGTAAAATTGATGTTTCCTATGATTTTGAATCTTGATGATGGCCTTTAGAGCGATGATAAGCCTGGAAAAGCTTCCCTCACGGACGCAGGAGAAAGGGCATCTTTTGTTTCCAACCCATTTTGCCCTTAAAGGAATAAATGGAGGCTTGCAACCTGACGAACGTCCTCAACTCTTACTGTGTCTGCTGCTGGAAGAAGCGAGAGGAGCCTCGTATTTTGTTGTGTCTCACAGACTTCTTTTGCCTGAAAAAAGTCTGTTTATGGAGGGGGAGGACGTGGCTGAAAAAACACTTGTACATAAACCAGCTGTTAAGCGAGTCTCCACACACTGAGATCAAGAGAACGTGAAGAAATATGTTCTTCCAAAGACCCCTCTGCCAAGTTGGAGCCTCCGTCAGAAAATAAATACAGCCACGCTACAAGTTTCTGGTAACTTAGTTACTGAAAAATAAATCGAGCTACTTAGACCCTTGAACCTTGATTAAAAAAAAAAATCTCTAAATTCTATTGCAGTGATGCAGAAAAAAAAAAAAAGCCAAAGAAACTGTACAGAAAGTTTGTTTGCCCTTTTGTTAAGTAGGGGACCCCCAAAGAGTCCTGAGAATGCAGAAGGTGCAAGTTAAGGCTTCCCAGTAGAGGCAGAGCGGGTCCCTGTGTGTTCCGTTCTTTATGCTCTGTCCACAATGAGTTGGTACTGTCCTATAGCTGCGTTTTCTCTGAGCTGTCCCTTCTTTGTGGCCTGATGCAGCAAAGGACAGTTACTCTCCATGGCTGCCAGGAAGAGTGGCCTTTCCCCCGTGATGGCGCATCTGGGCACGCCTCTTCTCCTTCATGCCAGGAGCACTGCCAAGGATGGGTTCCCTTTGGTGTACACGGTGCAGTTGGGGTGTTATTTGTGGAAGACTAGGTCCCTTTAAAAGTTCGTGCTCATACTTAGAGAATTCTGGTCGTGTGCTACAGATGTTTTACAGTTTATTTCCAAACAGCTGCTTTTCCCTTCTTTAGTCTGTTTTTCCCTTTTTTTTTTTTTTTTAAACAAAATCCCTCTGGAAACCTTTCAGCTCACATCCTTGGCAATGCTTCCTGCACATTGGGCCCGCGCATTCCATGCCATGCCATGCTCCTGACCAGCACCTGTTACTCTAGGCACGTCATTGATTAGCAGGTTGTAGTTCTGTGAGTTAGAAGTAGTTTTGTGTCTGGGCATCAAATTTTGTGTATGTGACCCAATCGGCCTTAAACAGATAGCCCCCAGCGACCAGCCTGCTGTTACCTAGCATTTTGTGAGACATTCCGGAAAGTGGAGAGGAATGCAGTGATTGATAGTTTGTAGTGCTCACTCAGAGCATCAGGTAGAAAGCACCATGCAGGTGACCCAGGTCAGAGTCAGAGGGGAGGATTTCCTTGAGCATCCACCAGTTCGACCATCTATTCTACTGACCAGCATCCAGCTGTTAATCACTCCCAACCTTTCAAAGTAGGAAGAATGGGAATAATTAAGATTCCCAAACAATTCCCAGATAATGGTAATAGTTTTCACATCCTTCTCTCCTGAGCCTTTTCCTCAGAGCTACTGTATGGAGCTAAGTTAACTAGTTTGAGTTCAGTTTTCTTCTTTGTGTTTCCTTTCCACTAGCGTTTTTGCTGGACACACGGGTGAGTAGCAGGAGGCCAATGGAATGAGGCAGCATCAGGGAGGAAACAAAAGTAAGGAGTCAGAGAAGTGAGTCTTTGAATAGCTAAGTGTGGATCAGTTCTTAGTAAAAGGAAAATGTGTTTATTTGTCATCTTGCCAGGTGTACATATGCAAATACACCATCTGTTGGAAAAATGTGCCTGGATTTCTCTGGAAGAGCCTAAGTGAGTCAGTGTCTGAAATGGAGTTACACCTCTGAAACAGTTATCAAGTATTTAGGGATGAGGTGCTACAAAGCCAAGAGAGTGAAAACAATCCATAAAGGCGTGTTTGGCCGGCTCTCAACAATCTTAGACACTTGCAACACAGTCCTTGGCTCGGATGCTGGATTTTTCCCATTCATGCACTTTTTTGACAGATGAATTGTTGCAGGCTGCGACAGAGCTCCAAGACGAATCTATTAGACTCCTCACTCAGAGCAGGGAGCTGTTTGCTTGCATTGCCGTTAGTAAACCCAGGGGCCATTTGCCTTGTGTGGTGTGCCACTTAGCTACTTTTTCTCAGCTGAGCCTGCTCTGTCTAAAAAGGGTCAAGGCCACATTCAACTCTGGCATATTTGTGTGTTAGGTTGGAATGAAGACTTTCAATTTGGTAAATAGTAGACACTGGTAGAACTTCTCTGGAATTCATGTTTCCTAATGCCTATGGAATGTTTATTACTTTCATTATGGTAATAACAAGATTTCTCACCCAGAATCCCATATATCATTTGATCTTGGCATTTCCCTTCTAGGGCTCTCCTTCCTTTCTGCTGATTGGTGGGCTCGCATTTATCTTCGGCATGATTTATCCACCTTTTGGATTGCTGACTCTGGTAGACTGATTTATTTTTTTAATCCAGTCATTTTGATGTAATTATGTCAGGCTGGCGTGCCTGTTTCTAGTATAGCTCGAAGCACCTCATCCCTAAATACTTGATAACTGTTTCAGAGGTGTAACTCCATTTCAGACACTGACTCCCTTAGGTTCTTCCAGAGAAATCCAGAAACATTTTTCATCAGATGGTGTATTTGCATATGTACATTGGCAAATATGCAAATTTGGCAAATATGCCAAATCACATGCAAATAACATTGTGACCCATTAGAAATGATGGAGAGTAGCAATAGCACTGCTAGGAATTTACCCAAGGGATACAGGAGTGCTGATGCATAGGAGCACATGTACCCCAGTGTTCATAGCAGCACTCTCCACAATAGCTAAAACATGGAAAGAGCCTAAGTGTCGATCAACGGACGAATGGATCAAGAAGATGTGGTTTATCTATACCATGGAATACTACATGACAGTGAGAAAGAATGAAATCTGGCCATGTGTAGCAACATGGATGGACCTTGAGGATGTTATGCTGAGCGAAATAAGTCAGGCAGAAAAGGACAAATACCATATGTTTGCAAGTATAGGAGGATTAGGAGGAACTTAACGGAGGACCAAGGGGGAGAAGAAGGGGGGAAATAGTGGGGGAGAGGGAGAGAGGCAAACCATGAAAGACTCTTGAATATGGAGAACAAATTGAGGACTGATGGATGTGGGGGGAAGTGGGGAGATGGGCATGTAGGAGGGCACTTGTGGGGATGAGCACTGGGTGTTATATAGAAACCAACTTGACAAACTATTTATAAAAAATAATTTAAAAAAAAGACATTGCAGGGAAAAAAAATGGAGAGTGACGATCAACGTTTAGCTGTAAGAGAGGCTCAGCCCCTCGTATATGGGTGGTCTTTGCACAGGACTGGGGTATATTTCTTCAATCAGTGGAATAAGATGGCGTCCTTGGAAGGATTTTGCTAGAGCTCAACCGGTTGAATTTAGACCTCCAAGTATGCTTGGGCAGAGGCTCGGTAACAATTAGTTGAGGGCACTAGACAAATAAGAGCCATCCTCTGCATCCAATATGGAAAGAATCCCCCAGTTTTACATTAGTCTTTCCAGCTAGACTGTATGTAAATTCTGAGTAAGAAGAAACACAAGTGTATACTGTTGTGTATACCGGTACAAAATGGGGAAATGAGTAGTCACGTGATCTAAATACCATCTGCCATGTATATGCTAAACAGCTATGGACCCCTTCACATGTTCTTGTGTGAATAATTAAAGATTTTTTAGAATAAATTTCAGTAGTTTTAAAGGTGCAATCTTCCATGCCTTGTAACATTTTATATATGCTTTAATATATTTTCATCAAAATGTAGGTTGTGGGTTTTCTATTCAGAAAACATCCATCATTATAAGACAAATAGTGGCAGGACCAGTCCTTATTATAAAGCAAATCAGAAGTGGTCACTTTGGCTTTCAATATTTAAAAATGTGTTAACTTGTGTCTCTGGGCAACCATCTAACTTCTGGATTTAAATCTAGAGTATACAGATCAGAAAAGCAAGGGCTGTGCATTGAATTTGTCACCTGACAGAAATAAGACTCCTTACCCCCCTTATTATATCATATCTCTATTTATTATAAACTTTAAAAAATGTTTATTTGAGGGACTGAGAGAGCAGTAGTAGGGGAGGAGGCGGGGGGGCGGGGAGAATCCTAAGCTGTCAGCACAGAGCCCGATGCAGGGCTCGATCCTGTGAGCCTCTAGATCATGACCTGAGCTGAAATCAGGAGTCAAATGCTTAACTGACTGAGCCACCCAGGCCCTCCTCTATTTATTAGAAAAAGAAGTTTTCTGTGCATTGATCCTCAGGCCTTTGTTTTGGGATTACATTCTCAAATTACTCTTTATTTGGCACCCCAGAGGCTTTCCTCACTCCTGTCAGTGTACTTTAAGAATCAGGGGTGGGCCGGGGTGCTTGGCTGGCTCAGTGGGTTGAGCACCCAACTTCTGCTCAGGTCATGATCTCACAGTTACTGAGTTCAAGCCCCGTGTTGGGCTCTGTGCTGACAGCTCAGAGCCTGCGGCCTGCTTCAGATTCTGTGTCTCCCTCTCTCTCTGCTCCTCCCCCTTTGCACTCTGTCTCTCTCAAAAATAAATAAGCATTAAAAAAACTTAAAAGATTCAGGAGGGGAGAGACAAAAGGGGAGATAGGAAGGGAATCCCCCACAGTCTCTGCCACATCAGTTTTAGGAAAGAATTTGTATAGAAAATGTTCTGGAAATGTCATCTACTTTTAGAACTCCTCCATGCTTATACCCCCTCCAGAAAAATCTTTGTCCTTCCCCAGGGCTTTGTGGGCCCGTTCGGAAGATGACTGACTGATATAGCGCACGTGACTCTTAGCAGGCATATATGTAGAAGGAATAGTCAAGGGAAAGCGTCTCCAAAGACACTGAAAAATTACCTGAAGAGTAGACAGAAGTTTAAAAATAGGTAGAAAAATGCCAAGAATGAGGCCCATGAGACTGTAGTTTACACGGATGCTCGAATTGAAAATGTGTAGATAGAGCAAGGAGGGGAGACAGACAGGCAGACAGGCTGGCAAACGCTCCATGAATCTCAGGGAGAGTGGGTAACTTGCTCCTAAGCGACCGGTTCCAGAATGTCTTGACAACTTCCTTTCTGGAAGTACTCTGGGCTGGTAATCATTTCACAGCTTGTAGGATTTCTTCGGAGGCTCTCCTTGGCTGGCCTTTTCAACATGACCCTTCTGTTTCAGATGACGACGATGCCTTCAGCGGCCTCTGATGACCACGGCCAGGCCACAGTGTGCCTCACTGGGCCCGGGGGGGCCGCTGCTTTTCATGCCCTCCCTTGGCCCCAGGAGCAGGGCCACTGGGCTGGCCTGCCTCCTGCACCCTGGCCTGTGTCCCATGGTCACTCAGGGCTGCCAGTGCCGGTCGGCATTGCTCAGTGTGTATCAAGTTCTCGCTTGGGGCCATTTCCTCTGTCAGTTCCGAGCATTACCCTGTGTTCCAGAAGCTTCTGTGTTTTACCAATTGCCACAGTCATGTTTCCGAACCTGGACCACTTGTTTTGATGCTGGCTCGAGAACCCGCACACACACAGCTGTTCTTACTGGTGTGTGCGTGTGTGTTTATTCAAGTTTGTTTTCAAGTGTTTTCTTCACATGGTCCCCTTCTTCCTGCCCCCTCTACTTGTAGAATTTTTCTAGCATCTGGCAGAGGGGATAAGGCAAGGGTGCTGGCAGAGTGTGTCATTGTCCATCATGGTCCTTTGTAGTAAAAACAACACAGAAGAAAACCCAAACCGCCAAGTTCCTCTCGCAGGGTGTCAGCTGTCACTGCGTTGGGCACTGTCGGATTTCCAGATGTACCAGTTCTGCTTCCTGAAGGTTTTCCCACCGCGATGCCTCCCAGCTTCTCCGAGGAGCATCCTTTCCTCTTGTCACGTGGAAGAGCTTCTGCTGCCCAACATCCACTTACCTTCCTTCTCCTGCACAGGTTCCCATTTGCCCGTCCTGCAGCAACTTCCCATGAGCATCTAGACGTTCTTACGTTCACCCATCTCCCACAGGAGCCCTCCCTACTCTCCCCTCCTCACACGCTCACAGCCTCACACCTCCCCTGCAGAAGAGGAATTCCTGAAAGTGGTGTTTGCAGTCTTGCTGCCTTCCCTCCCCCGACTGGCTTCCCTCCCATCAGAGGGTGGAGGGGGAGTGGTTATTTGCAGGAGAGGGTGGCAAAGCTTTGTTTTCCCTCTCTATTAAAATTCTGAGATTTGGGGGGCACCTGGGTGGCTCAGTTGGTTAAGTGTTTGACTCTTAGTTTTGGCTCAGGTCATGATCTCATGGTTCATGGGATCGAGCCCTGCATTGGGCTCTGTACTAACAGCATGGGGCCTGCTTGAGATTCTCTCTTTCTTTCTCTCTCTCTTTCTCTCTCTCTCTCTCCCCCTCTCTCACTCATGCTGTCTCAGTCTCTCTCAAAATAAATAAACTTTATAAATAAATAAACTTTAAAAAATAAAATAGGGGCGCCTGGGTGGTTCAGTCAGTTTAACGTCCAACTTTGGCTCAGGTCATGATCTCATGATTCATGGGTTCAAGCCCCACATTGGGTTTTCTGCTGTCAGTGCAGAGCCTGCTCTGGTTCATCTGTCCCCCTCCTTCTTTGTCCCCCACCCCTGCTCACACTCTTTCTCAAAAATAAGTAATGTTTAAAAAATTAAAATAAAATAAAATTCTGAGCTTTTTATGATAACCGGGCACACTCCTGAAGTATTTCCAATAGACCCATTACCTGCTCCCCATCCCTGTGTGTTTATGTTAAGTCCTGGCACCTGGTCTTGGGGAGGGGGTGCTGTTCCCTGATACTCTTTCTGCTCTGTCTTCTCTCCTTTGGGGAGCATCGTCCCCTTCTGGCTTTTGTGCTCTTGATTTTTCCCCTTTTCCTTCTGGCTCCTGCTTTGCTCTGCTGTCTTTACAAACCACTTAAATGCTAGTTTTTCAGGCCCTTCCCTTGGCCGTCATCCCTTTTCACTCTCTATGACAATTCGTCTCTCCCCCCCCCCCCCCAGGGCTTCAGTTTGTTATCAAGCTCTTGTCTGTGAAATCTGTATATATAACCTGGAATCTTCTCTCTCCCTTTCTCCCTCTTTCTGTCTCCAGACCCTCCAAACTGCCCTCTGAACATTGGTGCTTCAACGTCCCAGGGACCCTCAAATTCAGCATGTAGAAACGTACTGCATCATGTCCCCAAGCCTGCCACTCTTTCTGTCTCCTCTGTCCAGCGACTGCTGTTGCCATGCTCTCAGCTTCCTAGGCCAGCAAAAAAGGCATTCTCCTAGATTCTTCTTCCTCTTGTCACCCCCCCACCTACCCATTTCAACTGACAAATCGTATCAATTCCATCTCCTTAATATATCTCACCCCTGTCTACTCGTTTCTATCCTTCTCCACACTTCATCTTTTGCTTAGAAGTCAGTACCCTGGAAGACTTCCTTGACCTCCCGAAAACAGGTTGGGTTTTGCCTCAGTCGGAGAAGCAGAACTAGTAAGATGGGTGGATGGATAGGTGCATAGGAATCGATTTTAAGGAATGGTGTCATGCAGTCGTGAGTACCAACAATTCCAACCTTGTAGGGCAGGCCAGCAGACTGCAAACTCAGGCAGATGGTGATGCTGCAGAATTTCTTACCTGGGACACATCTGCTTTTGCTCTTAAGGCCTTCAATTAATTAAGCCCTGCCCACATTATCAAGGGAAATCTGCTTTACTTAAGGTCAACTGATTATGGATATTAGCCACATCTACAAAACCCCTTTCCTATAACACCTAGACTAGGTTGATCAATAATTGGTTACTATTAACTAGCTGAGTTGACACACAAAACTCACCATCATACTTCTGCATACATCTCCTAAGAGCTATTTCACTGTATTAAGACGGGCTGTGTACTCATCTGTGTCTCCACTGGTGATGGCACTGGCCAGTTGGCAGGTCATGAATAACACTTCCGTGTGCCATACAACCAATGTTTCAGGATTTACGAAAGCCTGGGCCTGGATCCAATAGTAGCATATGAACTGTAAGAGGGAAAGAAAAGATGGGTCACTTGGCAGCTAAGTATTTCCTACTTAAGACTCAAGTAACAGTAACTACTCATTATCATGTGTCATATCAAGTACTCGAAAGTGGCCATGTAATTTTTCATGATGTAGCAATTCTGCATTTCTAGGTCACTCACTTTGGGGTTCAAGGAGTACAATTTCTGTATTTTTCTGTAAATGAGTTTGCCTTTCATCCGCATTTATGTCTGATGGCAGACACTTCATTGTGCCGGGAAAACAGTCAATTCAGAGGTTTCTTAGTTAAATTTTAGCCGTCCTCCTCTGTGACATTGCATCTCCTCGGTGGGGCATTCACATAACTTCAAAGAGGTAAGGGAGGACACCTGTCATCGGTCACCATCTTTCCAGGCATGTCCACTAGCATGCAGGTGTTCTCTTCCCACCCACATGCACTGAGCTTCCTCTACCTTGATGTCTGTCAGTGTGTCTGTGATTACACCTGAGCCCTGGCCCTCAAGCTCAGGCCAGCATACACTGCTCTCACACTGCTAAGCCTGTTAGGAGTGCCAGCCTGATCTCCACAAATTCCATTCTCAAGTGCATGGTGGAGGAAGGTATCGTTCTGCCATTCCCTCTGCGATCTCTAGGAAGTTCTCTGGGACTCTCCCAGTTACCTGTGCAGCCACTTATAGTCTGCTCTCTCTGCCCCCTGGTGCTCTGGGGACTCCATGCCTCCCCCCACCCCCCAAAGCTTCAGATGGAAACAAGATGCATCTGAAGCTTCTGTCATTCTCAGCCCTGAGCACTGCCTGTGGTCAGGCCGTTCTCAGAGACCCACATCGGTGTCTGTCCTTTTGGTGCTCCCTCTTGCTCTTGACCATCCCACAGCCTGGAAATTTCCTTTCAGGTGCCTGGGAAAGAGTGGCGGGAGGTACACCTGGTTCAGCTGGTTCAGCACAAGTTATGCCAGCACTTGTTTGTGGAAGGATCTTGACGTTTGAAATGGAAAAGGCAAACACTGGGTTGTTTTGTTCTCTTGTTGATTCCCCCGCCCCCCGCCCCCGTGAAATAATGGGTTGACTTAGGTCAACCCATGTGTAGTATCCCAAATGGAAAAGGTTTGAAGAATGGGAAGGGAGATGGGAAAATAATACATGGGTTGAAACCTTACAGTGAATCCTGCCACATTTACAACAACCCCAGGAGGTAGCACCCTTATTCCCAGATTAAAGAGGAGAGTTTGAAGAGCTGTCATTTGGCCCAAGTTCTTAAGTGGTAGGGCAGGGGTTGGGACACACAGGTTGGCCTCACTTCACTATGCCAAACTGTTTGTAAGGAGAGACCACAGAGGAGTTTTCCAAGGGACACCTAAACCAGCATGAAAAGAACTGTGAGAATAGGCTCTCCCTAACCCTAGAGAAAAGTTTCTGGATCTCAGAATCCCAGTACTATGCAGGAAACAGAGTCCTGTAAACAATTATGGTTTCTCAGTGTTTATTAAACTGCAAAACACCATAACCACTGCCTAGTTAAGGAAGAAAAAGAAAGCATATTGAACGTCTCTTGGCTAGATGCTGGAGGTGAAGGACATTCTGTGTGCTTGGTTTTATGAATACAGTGGGGTGTGGTCTCTGTGTCCAGAACCTTTCATGGGAGAAAACACAGAGTTGGGAAGTTGTCATGTACACACAGTCTGGGATTTTGAAAGAAGCTTGAATGAGGGGCACAGAAGCTCCAGGGGGAGACCCTGGCCCAGTCTGAAGTGGTTGGTGCAGGTTCTCTAAGGATGGAGTCAAGTCCCAAGGAGATCAGAGTTGGCTCAGGAAGATGATCTGGATGATGTGATTGGGGTGGTGGTGGTGATGGTGGTGGTCTCAGGCTGCAAAGGGGGAGGGGGGGAAGCAGAGAGTTCAGAGAGTTGTAGAACAGCCCTGTTAGTGCAGGGATTTCCAACACGTGGAAGTATGGTTGGACGGGTAAGCAAGTTTCTGGTCACAAGGGGCCAGTTCGTCAGCTCCATAGATTCAACCCTGTAGGTGATGACAAGCCATTGAAGGAAATTCATCAGGAGTGATGTGATCAGACTTGTGTTTTAGGTGCATTGCTGGGTGGCTGGAAGAAAGGTGGATGGGATAGATCTTGAAGATGGGACGCTTTCAGATTGTCCAGCAGAGAGATGAGGGCCCGGGATGAGCTAGTGACAGTGTGGGTAGAGAGCAGAAGACAAACTCAAAGGGCGCTGGCGAGGTCCAGGTGGTGAGACTTAGTACTGACTGGAAAAGGGGAGGGATGGCAGGGAGTGAGGTGTTAGAGATGACTCCCAGACACCTGTCTTGGGTGCATGGCTGGACGGTGTTGCCTCTAAATGAGTTAGAGAATGAGGAGTGTGTTAGGGTTCCCCAGAGAAACAGAACCAGTAGGAGATATAGATACACATCTATATATTAAATATATATTTACATATATAAGATACATATGTATTTATATATAATAAAACTTAGTTATATATTTTAATATATGTGATACAAATGGATAACATTTATACATAATATATGTGTGTATAAATATATAAATTGATATTTTTATATATTTATAATATATATCCTGGGTTTATGTATTTATACATATTTGTACATTATATATTAAAATGATCTATCATAAATATGTAAAAATATATTATAAATTTATATTATAGATAGATAGATTTATTATGAGGAATTGGCTCATGGAGACTGAAAAGAGAGACCCAAGAGACCCTAGAAAGCTGGTGGAGCGATTCAGCCATAGTCTAAAGGCCCAAGAACCTGAGAGTCAATGAGATAAATCCCAGTCTGATGTCAAGAGAAGATGATCTCATCCAGCTCAAGTAATGAGAGGGAAAAAAGGGGCAAATTCCTCCTCCTTCCACCCTTTGTTCTGTTCAGGCTCTCAGAGGTTGGGGGAGGCCCACCCACACTGCATTTCACCAATTCAAATGCTAGTCTTCTCCAGAAACTCCCTCCCAATGCAGTGTTTAACCTGGGCGTCAGTGGCCAACTCGACACACAAAATTAACCATCATGAGGAGGAAGAGTAGGTTTGGGGGAAAGATTGAGTTCAGTTTGAAATATGTTGAGTTCGAGGTACTCTTGGAAAATATCAAGTAGGCAGTTGGAGTCAGGTGGGTAATTTGTAAGAAAGGTCCAAAATAGAAGATTGGAATTTGGAGTCTACGGCATGGAGTAATAGTTGACACTGTAGAATGGATGGGATTGCCCAGGGAGAGTCCTTAGGGGGAAGATAAAATAGCTCCTGGGGAAGAGTAAGATGAGGTGGAAGAAGAGGATCCTGGGAAGGATTCTCTGAAAAGAATCAGAAATGCATGGGATCTCAGAAGCAAAGGAGGCAAGCATTCAAGAAGGGCAATGTCATGTTCTGCTGAAAGACCTTGAAAGAAAAAGAAGAGTGCCATCTTGATTGCCACAAGGGAGCTCATTGGTACTGGAAGTAGGAAAGCTTTGGCAGACATATTGAGGATGAAGCCCAACCTAGCCATTGTGGCCGTGAAGGTCTTGGTTCTGTTGCAGGGAAGTCCTTGGTGGGAAAATGTTATTTTCACCCTGTTCTCCACATTGTTGCATGAAGGCATTTTAAATAGTATTTCTCCCTCATGTGTAGGAGTATTAGTTCTGGGCCTTGTCTTGATGCCAGAGTATCTTAGCTAATTTTTCCTAAATTCTTGTCAGTTATATTATGGACATTCTGTTGAGAGAAGTAAAATTGTACATGTTGAATGTTTTAACTTTCATGGGGCCTAGAATTCATGGTGAAGGAGTTTCTCTTTTGCCGGAAAAGGTAATACCTACAGAATAATGTTTTCTCTTTTATTACTTAACTCTTAGTAGAATCAACAAATAATGGAATTTTAGTTTCATTTCATTTAACACTTTGTAAGCAAATTAGTAGCAGACTTCTTTAACAAGAGAATGCTGCCGGATTCACAATTAAATCAGATCTTCAGATTTTGTAAATTAGTGAAGTAATTCCCTGAAATAATAATCTTCCTCTCAATTCACAGCTATCCAAATTTTTCTGGGTAATTGGTCCTGTTTCCCAGATATCAGCACTGTCTTAGGCTCCCAAACAGAGGTCCAAGTAGTTTTGTTGTTGTGTGGGTTGAGGCTTATTTTTGTTATTCATCAATTGAAGTTCTAAAACTCTAGACCTGTAAAGTATCTTCTTTAAAGAATCACTTATGCAGTACTACCTACTCATTTAGGCTTCAATGCAGACTCACAAATTCAATAATGAGATTTGGTAAAGCAATAGGAAACTTCACAGTAAGTACAACAAATATACATCATCATACTCTTTGTGGAGATGACACACTGGAAATTTCAGGTGGTGCTTATTTTTAAATGTATGCTCTATTTAATGTGTCCCTAAGTTCACAGACTCCAAAATAAATCCGACACAGGCAGCACCCCCTCTTTCATCTACTGCACAAAACATGGGCTGTCACCAGTCCCAAGCAGTGAAGTATATAATTGCTTCAACTTTCTCTTGGCATAGAAAGCTACGGAACTAATATTCTAAGAGGTGATGTATTTTAATCCTAATAAGCACCTAAGAATTCATTGAGTGAAAAGTTAAGGTTAGCAATCGACCTTGGCAAATTGGTGCTTATAAATTATTTCAATGTGAAATTGTGTTTTAGATGAGAAACAAGAGTGAGTGTTGAGAGGGAGTAATAAACTATCAAACTTCAAATGGCGACATGTCATCACACCACTGTTCTTATTGGACATCATTCATAAGCGTACCTTTGATTTATTTTTCTCACTGGGTCTGTAAATCTCTTTCTTGGAGTATAAATTGCATGAGTAGTAAGTTCCATGTGCCAGGAGATTGCTTGGTTCATCTCTTAGACTTCAACTTTATTAATAACAGCAACAAAAAAAAAGTGGATTGACGCAAGCTTTAGAGAACCCCAAAGTGAAAAAAAAATTATTTTAGACTCTCCTTTTTTGATTTATGTGTATTTTTTTTTTTTTTTTACCGAGTGAACTCCTCTATGATCATTTGTTCCATCATGATTCCATGAGACGTGTAGAAACTAGCAATTGAAAAGGTCAGGCGTGTTGACTGGTCCATCCTCTCCTGGGATAGGGTGACTTCTGCTTGCCATTATATTGTGGACCTTGTGCTTCTCTACCATTCTTTCCCTTAAGCTAAGGTTGCCCCTAGAAACTCTCTAGTACTTTAATCTTGGTTTCTTAATTAGCAGACTTGTTTGGTTCAGTGAAGTATATACTAAGGAGACCAAGCCTTCAATTAATATAAAACTCTTCTATTTCCCAGATGTGTGTAAGTGTACCAAGTGCATTCATCTCTGTAGAGACCATTAACCTTCTATTTTAAGGCCATAAGCTACACCTTGAGGCCAAGTCAGCCAGTTCCTTGCCATGAGTCATGAGGTAGAACTGGATGCAAGACCAGAGGGCCGAGGACTCTGGGCTCAGCAGGAACCACAGAGATTGTCTTAGTCTGTTAGGGGAGCTATAACAGAATGCCATAGACTGGGTGTGGCTTATAAACCTCAGTTATTTGTTTCATACTGTTCTGGAGGCTGGGAAGTTCAAGGTCAAGGCACTGGAAGATTTGGTGTCTGGTGAGAGTCTACCTCATGACCAGGCTTCACCAGCCATCCTTTCACTGTGTCCCTACCTGGTAAGGAGGTGAGGGAGCTCTTTGGGGTACTATAAGCGTAATGATCCCATTCAAGAGGATTCCATCCTCATGGCTTAAGCACCTCCCAAAGGCCCACCTCCTCATGCCATCACATTGGGATGCAGGATTTCAACATATGTATTTTGGAGGACACAAATATTCAGTCCATAGCAGAGATGATCTGGGTCATTTTCCCCACCTTACAGTTGAAGACCTGAGGCCCAAGGAGGTCAAATCTGTGTTTACAGTCACACAGGCTCTCAGAGCTGGTACTGTATGACCACCTTCTATCCAGTTCTCCTCTGGTGGTGCCATGTACCTCAGCAAATATCCTGCATCACTGTGGGGAGTACACACAAACACACTAGTTCAGTGCTCCTGTTCCACGTATTCTATTCTCCACAGTACATGTTCCTACTCACCACGACAGTGACTTTTTGCCAGTCCCATTCATTGTGAGTTAAGGACTCCAATATCCCTTCCAGACTCCTGCACTGAGGGCTGCTGTGTGCCACACACTGGGCAAGGGGTGGGAGTTCAAGGACAAATCAGACACCTGCCAATACAAAGTATTTCTAAGTAGTCCTTGATCCCCACACCACATGTAGCCTAAGGAAGATGATCTCCAAAGTAATTCCCATAGATTCAGACTTGACAACAACTGTCCTCAATTCAGGAAACAGAGAAACCCCTGGTAGGATTAGAGGTGGCTTTATTTCACAGAGTCTCTGGCTCGATGCCAGAGTGATACAGGGAAACCAGAACCGTGGCCACCAGTGGGGCTTCTGGCAGGCCGAGGGAGATTGGATCATCTCATGACATCATTTTTAATTATTACCTCTTGACCTCACTCACTTTCTCTCACCACATCATGTACTGATTTTTAATTGGTCAGTAGCCTAAGAGTAACAAGCTTACTCGAACTTTCCAACATAGACCATGAAAACTTCGGCTACTGCGAATTCCAGGGTTTTGGACGGTAAAATCTGGCAAGGACTCCAAAGGAGGCAGAGGAGAGAACAGCTTATTCAACAGAATAACCTCATTTTAAGGCTGAAGCGCCAAGCTAATTTGTTAAAATTACTGCACTCACTTCTCAATTATCCATTTCAAGGATTATTTACATTGTGGATTTTCAATGGTCACCAAGTCCCAGCCAATCAAAGCAGGGGGTCAGGGTCAGATGCCGAATCAGTAATTGTGTGTAAAGCAGAATTCAGAAAACTGCAAGTAACTTTGATGAATTCAAGGAAGGCCTGATGAAATTACTGAAGAAATTGTTTTTTTTTTTTTTTCCCAAAGAAAGGCTAGTTAATTCTAGCTGAACGTCTTTGTACAAATTGTTTAAGCCTTCTGGGCCTCGGATTTTCCCTGTAAATCAGATGAATGAATGAACAGACAAATGAACCATCCAACAATCCATTCGTTCATTCACCAAAATGAATATTAAAGCCTCTTCCAATGCCAACATCTTGTAAGCATAGGGCTATTACTGTAAAATACCTGAAGTAACTGTAAATAGACAAGCATCTGAACCAGTTAGCTTACTTTAATAAATAAACAGTCATGATTTATAGTTGACAACAGCACTTGCCAACCGACTGTCCCTGACATACAGTGTTTGTGAAAAAAATGTCTACAGGATGTAAAAGGATGTAATTTAAAATCTTTTTTTAACTTTATTTAAAAACATTTTTAATGTTTATGTGTGTGAGAGAGAGAGAGAGAGACAGAGTGCGAGTGGGGGAGGGGCAGAGAGAGAGACACAGAATCTGAAGCAGGATCCAAGCTCTGAGCTGTCAACACAGAGCCTGATACGGGGCTCAAACCCACAAACTGTGAGATCATGACCTGAGCTGAAGTTGGACACCTAACTGACTGAGCCACCAGGTGCCCCTAATGTTTGTTTATTTTTGAGAGAGGCTGAGAGGGGAAGGGGTGGTGGGGGGGTGGGGAGCAGAGGATCCCAAGTGGGCTCCATACTGTCAGCACAGAGCCTGTTGTGGGGCTTGAACTCACAAACCATGAGATCATGACCCAAACCAAAGTTAGACACTCAACTAACTGAGCCACCCACGTGCCCCTGTAATTGTAGAATCTTTAAAAGTTGAAAGGAGACGGGGCACCTGGATGGCTCAGTCGGTTAAGCATCTGACTTTGGCTCAGGTCATGATCTCATGGTTCGTGGGTTCAAGCGACGTGTCGGGCTCTGTGCTGACAGCTCAGAGCCTGGAGCCTGTTTCAGATTCTGTGTCTCCCTCTCTCTCTGACCCTCCTCTGCTCACGCTGTGTCTCTCTCTCAAAAATAAATAAAAAACATTTTTAAAAAAAGCTTGAAAGGAGAGCTTGGTTTTGATCCACACCCTCATTCACAGTTGAGTTTCTTCCCTTCATATATGTAATTTCCATTTGCTTAAGGAGCTCCTTATTTATTGGTAAGTTCAATTGGTGACAGGTCAGGTGCCATCAAGAAAGCAGACATTCCTGGGGCACCTGGGTGGCTCAGTGGGTTGAGTGTTGGACTCTTGATTTTGGCTCAGGTCATAATCTCACTGTTTGTGAGATCAAGCCCCACGTCAGGCTCTTTGCTGACAGCATGGAGCCTTCTTGGGATTCCCTCTCTCCCTCTCTCTGTCTGCCCCTCCTCTGCTCATGCATGCATGCTATCTCTCAAAATAAAATAAATATTAAAAAACAGACATTCTGAAAAAAAGAGACATTCCAAATTAATGAAGTACTGAATTGATCAGATTCTAGTGCATGATCCTTTAGACTTTCTCTGTTCATATTATCTTTATGTTACTAAACAATAAAAGGTGTGTGTGTTTAGAATAGCCACCTTGCTGACTGATTTCCTCCCTTTCACATGACCACTTTCAGACATCACACGGATTGCTATTCTTTATCTTCAATAAAGACTATATAAAATGGCATAATCTTTGTCTTTCCTATTTCACAGTAAGTAGTAGAGACAAATGAGATAATAAATATGAGCATTCTTTGGGGGTGCCTGGGTGGCTCAGTCAGTTGTGCGTCCGACTTCGGCTCAGGTCATGATCTCACGGTTCGTGGGTTCAGGCCCCACATCAGGCTCTGTGCTGACAGCTAGCTCAGAGCCTGGAGCCTGTTTCAAATTCTGTGTCTCCCTCTCTCTCTAATCCTTCCCTGCTCATGCTGTCTCTGTCTCTCTCTCAAAAATAAATAAAATATTTAAAAAAATAAATAAATATGAGCATTCTTTGATCTCTTAAGGAGAAAGATTTAAATACAGCCTTTAAAAATTATCTCATAAAATCAAATAATTCCAGTGGAAAACTTTACAGATAATCAATATCCTATTTCCCCATATATTAGCCTTTATTTCCATAGCCTAAATGTCTCACAAAATCTATTAATATTATGTCCTGAGAAAACTCTTCCTCTGCCCCTCTCCTTTGCCCTAAAGTTCTAGGAAGCCAGATCTTACATATTATCTGGATGGTGGGATCCCTTGCAATCTGTTCTTATTCAGCTCTGGGGACTCAGTGGTGGCTCTCCCTACTGACTGAAGATGTTTTTTTTAATTCCTTTAGGGGTGGAGGGTGAGTATATATGATCACTTATTTAGTTATTCTTGGGGTCCTTCTATTTGATCTCCATGTTCAGGAGCATAGTGGTGATATTTATT
The DNA here is from genome assembly GCF_003009895.1 of Hyaena hyaena. Classification (NCBI taxonomy): domain Eukaryota; kingdom Metazoa; phylum Chordata; class Mammalia; order Carnivora; family Hyaenidae; genus Hyaena; species Hyaena hyaena. Next base: position 1,071,466 of record NW_024081121.1, read on the forward strand.
GGTGTGGCCTTATTTTACAAACCAGCTGATTAACTTGATTCAGTAAACCTTCATCAATTTAAAAACTTCAACCCATATTTTTTAGTGCCCATGATTCTTTACCCCAACTGATTTTTACCTAAGCTGGACGGGGTTGTGGCCGTAAAACCAAGCAAATCAAAGGTGGGCCACATATCCTTGACCTTGACTCCAATCAGTTGAGCTGGTCATTGCCAGCCATGTCTATTTCAGTTTCACGGAGAAGCGTCAGTTAGCCTCAGGTCGGAGGAAGCTGTACAAAAGAAGCTTTTCAAATCGAGATTGTTCTCATTTGACCACTTAATTCAGAAGAAGAAATGTGTCTCTGTCTTGGGATGTAGTCATGAAGGCAAAGATGATGAAGCAAAATATTTCTAAATTGATGATCCCTCCAATGCAAGAGAATAAATAGTATTCCTTGATTCTGGTAGCTCAGCATTAACATTTCAAGAGTTCACTTATTAACAAGGACTGCATCCTCTGAAAAACTTTCTTGTGGAATTTTCAAACTGCTTTGTTTATTGTTTTCTTGAAGACCAGTCCTCTTATTTTTGGCATCACCTGATACGACTGGACTTAAAGCCAGCTCTTCATCGTTGAGCAGTGACGCACTGAGAAACTCGATAGAGCAGCACCTGCAGTGACTGACGCTCGGGCTGGACTCTGCCGGGCTGGGTCTGAATGCATTCTTAAGAGCAAACCCAGGTGAACAGGAAATCACTTCCTTCTGGTCAACAGTGAGCTCTGAGATGCACAGTGATCAAATGTGGGGGCCCAGGACAATTAGATTCTGCCAAGTCATGCTTCGCCTACAGGCTTGGCATGCCCCCCTGATCTCAGGTGGTTTCGTGAAATAGTTCAGGGACTGGAAAAGGTCTGTCCAGATAATAGAGTAGTGTCAGAGGAAATATTTTCCCTCAGCATTTCCCTCTCAGTTTGGGAGTTGTGTGCCAGACTGGGGTGGGTGGGAAGCTTAAGTGGCTTTGCAGAATGCCATGTGACTACAGATGCCTTCTGTATGCCCATGAGGTTTATGGAGTACTTGGACGTGAGGTTGTCTCACAAGACATACACAGCGATGGGGTTCTGGTTGGCAGAAACAACAGCCTCCTGGACATCTAGCAAAATGGGCTGCAGATGGTTCTCCAGTAGAATTCACTAATAAGGTCAGCTTGATCTAGGTCGAGGAGACATATGTACCGCCCAGAAATCTGTAGAAAGCCTTTTCTATCAGGGTGATAGAGAAAGGTCCAGAGGGTAAATTCCCAATCAGCTTCTTGAGCACAGAGAACCTTCCCCTAGGCTGTTTATAAGACATTTGGTGGAAAGCTCAAGAGATCTTCCGCCAAGAGATGCCTTGTGTGAGTTAATTTACTACCTAATTCAGCTCATCATTTATTAACATCAGGCATTAAGGGAAAAGGTCTATCATTTATAGACCCTGTCTCCCTGCAATAATATGGAGTATTATTCAGAGACTTGAGGTAGCTCTCACAGTTCATCTATCTTGAACTCTTGTTTGCAGGGATTATAACGTTCACAAGTAAAGGGGCTTTTCCTATTCAAATCAGAATTAGTGGAATAGTTACAGTGTTCAGCAGACCCACGAATTGTGGCATTGCTGAGTTAGAAGAGCACTGTTCTAGAAGCTCCTGTCATGGAGAGGGAATGAGAGGGCAGTCACATGACTGTCATTGACTATGTGTGCTTCTTCAGAGCAGGCTGCTAAAAGGAGATGGAGGTAGTAATGCTTTTGAATGCACTCAGATGCCTCCTTTGGATTGTCAGCTGACAATGTAGCATCTTCTTGGTTTCTTTATCCCAGAGAGAGAGTCTTAGGCAATGCCCTGTGTGCCGTGGTGAGACTGAGTGGACCTGAGCCTAGCTGGCACTGGCTTAGAGTGTGTACATGCTAGGGGAGGGAAGGGGGGGGCATTCATATATTCATCCCACAGATACTTACTGGGATAGCAGCAGGGGAGAAAGACGTGGTTCCTGTAATGATGAACCTTTCATTCTAAGGATGGAAGCCAACCAACAAGTAATGAGTATAAATGAAATCACCTCCAGCTGTGGTGGATGCTAGGAAGGAAGCATATGAGAAGCTGAATAGGAAAACAACAGACATTGGAGGGAGTTGGCCAGGCACGTCCCTCCCTATTTGAGAAGATGAGTGGGGAGCTGATGCATGGGAAGGACCTGCTTTGTGCAGACCCAAGGAGAGGCTTGCACGTGAGGGAAATAGCAGGCACAAATGCCCGAAGACAGGCCACACTGGCTTGATCAGGCCACCCTGGGCCCATGGTTGAGGGGGAGAGGTGTGGGTTAAGCTTCAGAGAGATGCAGCAGCCAGATCATTCAGAGCTTTGGAGTTCTTGAAAAAGAGTTTGGATGTGTTCTAACTAGAACCCATTGAAGTGTTTGAATACAGTTGTGATGTAATCCTAGATACTGCCACCAGATTAACGGTCTCTGTGGGTTACTACGCTACACAAAAATCCCCCAGGGACACCTCCACCAACTTCCAGCTGGCATTCAGCGTCCTTCAGGTTGTCTCGTCCTTCATTTCTTCCCTGCATGCAAAGTAAGTTTCATCCCGTTGCCAACGCCCACTCCCTGCGCTGGCCCTCCTCATACCTGTGCCCTTACCATTCTCTCCACCTCCAGAAAACTCACCACCTTCCAGGCCCAGCTCACACGGCATTCCCATCACTGCCCTGTTTCATAGTTTCCGCAGCCCAGATGTGCTTTCCCTTCTTTCTCTGCGAGCCTTTTGTAATTTATGCATGCCAGTAGATTTCAGTAGCTTCGAGGTATGTGTTTCTTTCCACATTTAACTTCTGAAGTTAGGTTGTGCCAGACAACTGATGGTGTACAATAGTTTAGTTAGAAGTGCTTTCAACTTTATCGCTTGTGTAAGTGAATTCTGTGCTTCACCATCAGTGGCCTTCTAGATTGGGTGAAACGTGGTAATCAGTCTACCATGTACTCTTGTAATCACCATAATTGCATGTTCCACTCCTGGAATGAGGGCTCTGAGCTCAGCGACCACATGGTACCTACTCTGTTTTCTATCCCAAGGTAGGCCAGCTTTCTGATGTGTACAGTTGGCATGCCACAATGAGTAGAAAATTATAAGTGAGAGGAGAATGTGCAGGAAAACAGTAAGGAATTTACTCCAGCTAGATCTGAGGGACTGAATTGGAGCATTATAAGAGATGGACATTTCTAGAATGGGGTGGGTGACCCATTTAGTAAAGAGCCCAAATGCCAGGCTAAGGAATTCTGATATCCTCTAGAATCTTAGACTAGTTAGATGCAAAGTCACTGCTGTGGACCAAGTGCTCATGTCCCCATGAAATTCTTATGCTGAAACCCTAATGTGATGATTTTAAGGGGTGGGGACTTGGGAGGTGACTAGGATTAGATGAAGGCATTTGGGTAGAGCCTTCATGATTGGGATTAGTACCCTTATAAAAGTCCCAAGAGCTTGCTTCCTCCTTCCACCAGATGCAGCAAAAAATTGGCTTTCTGTGACCCGGGAAACAGGATCTCACCAGATACCAAATCTGCTGGTGTCTTGACCTTGGACTTCCTAGTCTTCAGAACTGTGAGAAAGAAATTGCTGCTGTCCATAAGCCACCCAGGCTTTTCTTTTCCTTTCCTTCCCCTTCCCCTTTCCTCCCACCCTTCCTTCCTAAGAATCTTAAGTAGGCTCTACACTCAGTGCAGAGTCCATAATGGGGCTTGATCCTACGACCCCCAGGATCTTGACCTGACCCAAAATCAAGAGTCAGATGCTCACCTGTCTGAGCCACTCGGGTGCCCCCAGGGCTGTAGTACTTTCGTTAGAGCAGCCTGAACTAAGACAGTCAATGAGCTAGGACATTAAAAGAAAAATTTAAGGAAGAAGTAAAGGACTCCAGGGGGTTATTCTTTTGGTTTTAACTCTCATTGCTGATCATTCTTTTTTTTTTCATGATTCTCCCCATTTAAAACATTATAGATTTTTTAAAAAACCTCTAGCTCGTTTCACCACTAGCCATCTTGCCATGTAAACTGGTTTTTTGACATTTCCTTATCTTTTTTTCTCTTTGCTTTTCTTTGTTATTATTTAGTAGAGGCCCTGGTCTTATACGTAGTGAATGTCAGGGCAGAGTTTTCAGGCAGCTGTATGACTATCAGGACCAATTGCCCAAGCCCTTTATTTAAATTATTAACTTCACGTTCAACCTGAACTTCATTGGGGAGAAAGACTTTAGAACCCAAAGGCATATGGGTAATGCTATAAGCCTTCTCTTGCTTTGTCATTGGAAAATTCATTCATTCATTCAACAAACATCTAGTGTTTTCTGCATTCCAATTACACTATGCCGGGTTCAGGGAACACACAAATAAATATGTGCTTCCTTCTTTCAAGCAACTTCTATTTTAAACACAAAGAGTTGGTTAGTAGGTCATTTGTTCTCTTTGGAGGAGGAAAGGAGCATTTTCAGGCCTGTTATTAAACATGTATTGACAACCTTCTGTACTGGTTTGGTTTAAATTAGGTTATTTCCATCCCTGGACTAGGTGATTTTACAATATTTCCCACCATTTTATATGACCAATTTTTAGTGTATAAAAAAAATAGCCATCACCCAGAAATACTGTCCCCTCTTCTTCACCAACCTGATGCTTGTAAACTCCCAGGCCACACAGAAGTGCTACAGTGTTTCACTGAAAGCAAGTTATCCAAAATTTAACCCTGTTTACACTGATGCTGACTGGCTGTAAATGTTCTTTGCCAGTTTCAATTTTTCCCCCTTTGCCTAGAGATTCAGTTCTATTCAGTAGACAAAGAGCCGTGCAAAGGGGTTCACCTAAGTTCTCCCCTGTGTAAAAGAGCTTTGTTGGCCATGTCACCTGTCACCTATCCAGAGTGACAGAGCCAGAATAATCCTGAGCTCATTGTCAATACATAAATGTTATCTTTTGGATTACAAAGGTAGACACTGACATACAGGTATGTGAAGTGGTCCTTATCTGTTCAGCACATACAAGATGGTTATCTTGGCTGCAGTCATCTTAAAAAGTAGAATGAAATTTGTGTCTTTTTAACATGAAACACTGAGATGGAACTATTCTTTGTGGTTCTCTGTTAGGTTCATTTAAAGAACCAAGTCTGTCCTGCTGTCTTATTTTAATGGTTTAGGATAGATGGAATTTTATTTTATTTTATTTTATATTTTTTTCACTATTACAGTTTGAATTTAATGTGGTTTTTATGGATACATACAGGAGGCAAAAAATCAGCTAACACGTTTGAACTCAACAGCAGCATCAGTAAACTGGATAGATGGAATTTTAATTGTCTAGATGCATCAGATACTCTGGAAGGAAACCAGATCTGTCCCCAGAAGAGTTTTGTAGAGGTTTCAAGTAATAGGAATGAATGTGAATCAGTGAGCACATATTTCATGATGACGGGGGAAAGCAGTGTCAATATTTGATTCGAGAGCTTTTCCCTCTTGGAAGAACATTTGTAGGACCATGTAAGGCAAAATAAAACCCCACAAAGAGCATTTTTGAAGGTCAGTAGAGATCATAAAATATTCTAGCACAGAAGTCACAAGTCCATTAAAGTCTTAACTACTCCACAATGTGAAAAATGTCCCAGTGAGGCTTCCCACACTAAGCGAGGTCACCATGGAAGGCACATTTGAGTCTGTTTATCTCCAGTTGGAATGACACATGACTGCAGTCACATTTAGTCTCGTTACTGCTGAAGTGTGAAGTGTCCACTTGGAAAGAATGCAGTCTTCCACACATAAGAATTGCTGCATTCTGAGATGTTGGGTCAGCAATGTAGTTGGATGCTTTTTAGGAGATTATTAACATTGAACACGTTTTCTACAAAGCCTGCTCAATGCATCAAGTTAACCACTTGGTGCCAGCCTTCAGAGGCCCATGAGGGAACATGAGACGTGTGCTATTCTCTGGATTTCCAGGATCCTGATGACCTCACCCTGCCCTTCTCACATGGGGGGTCTGGATCTTCAAATCAGAATGATACATACGTTGTTACCTAGCCCAGCTTGATAAAATCGATTTCTATTCTAGTGATCCCTTCTTAGCAGGAATAGGCAGTCTATAAGTTACAGCCCCCTAGGACCCATTTCTAGGACAGCTAATAGGCTAATTTCCTTTTGTCCAAACATCTCTATGATCCTTCACATTGTCATTGTGAAAATTTGTGTGGCTTCTCTCATGTGCAAATTATACCTTCTTTCCTTTCCCTCTCCAGAGTTTTGATTTGGAAATGCATGGCTTTTGTTGTTGTACAAATGAATTTCATCAGCTCTTGATATTTTCTGATTCCAAGGAACGCATACTTCTAATCCTGACAAGTGAGGAGGAAAGATTTAAATAAGGGGAGTATATCAAAGTAGTCTAAAGAATTTTCAGTATAGTCTTTCCTTAGTTATCTTGTTCCTTCTTTGGGTAAGACAGCTCTAAAGGCTTTAACATCCTAATGAAATTGATATTTTCCACGTAAGAGTCCATCTTCTTTTTTTAAAAAAATTTTAATGTTTATTTTTGAGAGAGAGAGACAGAGCATGAGTGGGGGAGAGGCAGAGAGAGAGGGAGACACAGAATCTGAAGCAGCTCTAGGCTCTGAGCTGTCAGCACAGAGCCTGATGCAAGGCTTGAACTCCCCGACCATGAGATCATGAGCCGAAGTCAGAAACTTAACCAACTGAGCTACCCAGGAGTCCCCAACAGTCCATCTCCTTAAACTGTGCTTGGATTACTAATTTTTTAAAAGAAAAAATATAGCTTATAAAACTTTCATGCTTTATCAAGAGGTTGGATTAATCTAAGGTAGCTGGGTGGGTAGGAAAGGAAACGCTTAACCTGTTATAGGAAGGGAATGGATTGGTTAACATGTCCATCTTCATTTTAAGTCAGACCATTGAATTAAGGGTCACTCCTAATCTTAACTTCCTGACAAGAGGATTCCATGATCTTTCACTAGTTAACAACTCTAAACATCCTGTCCCTACATACTTTGCTTCAGTTTGTCAGTTAACCATTTACTGCTATAAATAGGAAACATTGGGTCATCCTCTTAGATAATGCTTTCCTTATGACTGTAGGTGGGGGAGAGAACAGTGCCCTGCAGGAATCTTGCATCTCCTATCCCACCCCCCACCCCACCCCCCACTTTTGACACATATAGCAGTGCCTCTCTAAGTGTGGTCCACAGATCAGCTGTGTCAGGATCTCCTGGGAATTGTTAGGCATGCACATTTTGGACCACACCCCAGACCTACTAAATCAGAAATTCCAGGGGTGAGCCCGGCAATTTGTTTTAATTGACCTTCCAGACAATTCTGATGCATGCAAGGTTTGGGAGCCCTTGCTGTGTAGGAAGCTGGGGAGAGGTAGTCATAAAGGAGAGAGGACGACTCAAACCATCCTGGGAAGAGCAGACTGTCTGTGTCTTCCATCACACGTCAAGTGCATCTTGAAGACAACAGTGGGATGCAGCCAGACTCTACCTCATCCCTGTGGAGGATCCTAGTTCTTTCATGGTTACTAACCTATGTGAATCAGTGAGCACGTATTTCATTATGATTGGGGAAAACAGTGTCAATATTTGGTTCGAGAGCTTTTCACTTTTAGAAGAGCAATTTTTTTTTTTAATTTTTAAGTTTTTTTCAGAGAGAGAGTTTGTGAATGAGCAGGGGAGGGGGCAGAGAGAGGGGGAGAGAATCCCAAGCAGGCTCTGTGCTGTTGTCATCGCAGAGCCCAGCATGGGGCTCAGTCTCACAAACTGTGAGATGATGACCTGAGCTGAGATCAAGAGTCGTAGCCCTTAACTGACTGAGCCACCCAGGTGCCCCTAAACTAAAGCCCTTAAATGTTAAAGTAGAAGAAACTACACGTATAAAGAATTGCACTTATAATTAAAGTCAGCTCGTGCTTTTGGTTGGTAGAAGACAAACTTCTCTAAAGTCTCAACATTCACTGATAGAGAAGCTTTTTGCAAATAGACCTATTAACCATGCACATTTCATTGACCAGAAGTGTCGCAACGCCTCCTGTGGTGGGATGAGGGCATTGCAATCTTATCAAAACCAATTGCCTGCGATTTCTGGACTGCGGTTCCCTTTTCAAGACTGCATGTTCCGAATTATCAGTTTTAAATTTTGCATTTATTCTTAGGACATGGGAGTTCTAAAGAAGGGTTGGATGGTTCCTGAAACAGCATCACTCTTCCTTTCCAATGGACACCGAACGTGTCAGGTTTTATTTACCTTGAAAGAGCAAGCCAGGCACAGGTTCAGCTACTGTGATCAGAAACACCCACTCCCCATTAGCACTCCTGGGCCTTGCGAGTCCTGAGAACTTGTGGCCATAAATTCTAGAGCTAGGGTTTTGGTTATTTTGGTTTTGTTTTGGTTTTTGGTTTTTGTCTTTTTTTAAATAAAAGCCTTTGGCAGAGGCCCTGTTTGTTCTAATGGGTGTACAGCACAGAAATATACCCTCTTTAAGATGTATGTGTTGATAAAGATTTAAAACATTTATCCTTAAATCCTGTAAACTTTTGGCTTGCGTTTATTTGAATGGAACTCTCTGGTAGCTTTTTGCAACCTGTAATAAACTCATTGGAATGAGTGGGGAAATAGATATCATATGTTTCCTGAACCTTTCCTGGGTCAGTGGCCAGGAAAAAGCTGTTGTTCAAGGGGTTAACGGTGTCCAAACCTTATTTATGTTTGTGTGATTAGGGATGTGCAAAATGTGCCTCTTTGCACTCAGTCCAGGTTTGTGGAAGATTAGCTGTTCTAAACAGAAATGGAAGAATAGCCCTGAAGAATTGGAAAAAGAATGCGTAGCATGAGCAACAGCGTGTTTTTTTTTTTTTTTTTTTCCTGTGTGTGGCTGTGTAGAGGCGGAAGGGGATGAAATGTGGTTTAAAAATTAAATGCAGACTAACTGCTCTCCTCTGAGAAATGCCAGAAAACATTTAATCCAGGAGATACTCCCGACCATTGACCACATTCCACCCACCACCATTCAGTGGAAATCTTCAGACTCTGTAAGATAGACAGACATGGTTATCACTGCAAATGCTATTTGTTGTTTTTTAGGGTTTGTAGCCCAATGGGTGAACAGTGTGTGACTGTTTGAATTTATACCACACTCAGCTTGAGAAAAAGACTGTGTCTAAACTAGCCTAATGGGCTTGTATGCTCAGGAAGTTTCTAGGGAATAAAACATTATCAAAGACAGCAAAGTCAAAGGAAATGGAATCTGATCAAGAAAATATATTGTATTCCAGAAAATCTCCTCCATGGTGAGATTAGTTAGTCATACATTTATTGGCTGCTTTATTAGGTACAAAGCTAGATATTGTTAGCCCAAGGTTTTTAAACCATTGAAAAATATATGTATATAAATATGTTTACATTTCCTGCTCTACAAATGCACACACTTGGGTCTAACTTTCTTGGTTAATTGTATGTATTGATAGACCAAAAAAAAATACAAAAATACACGTTTATTTGGCCCACTGAAGAATGTGAATTGAATATTTTCTGTATGCCACGTTGTTCATTTTATCCATAAATAGCAAAATGGTTCCATTCAAGTTGTGTGACCCTCAAAATTTAAGAACACAGCTTCATAGCGTCATGGACTCTTTTGATTTCTTTTATATATATATATTACCATTTATTTATTTTAGAGAGAGAGCATGAACAGGTAAGGGACAGAGAAAGAGGGAGACAAAGAATCTGAAGCAGGCTCCAGGCTCTGAGCTGTCAGCACAGAACCCAATGCAGGGCTTGAACTCAGGAACTGCAAGATCATGACTTGAGCTGAAGTTGGAGCCACCCAGGAGCCCTGTATCACAGAACCTTGAAGATCCAAGGGATATTCGAGAACATCCAGCTCACTATCCTAAATAATAGATGAGCACACTTAGCTTAGCCCAAGTGGCTGTCCCAAGACTACAGAGGCAGCTGGGGGACCAGCCAGGCACAACGGCCATGTTGCTCCCCTCAGGGTAGATGCTCTTATGAGCACCAAACTCTTGCTGAGGCCCTGACTTGGCTCGAGCCCCTGTGCTGGGTTCCATGACTAAATAAAAGAAATCAAAAGTCCCTGTCCTTGAGCTCACATGCAGTCTTTTATTTGTCTTAGATCTTTCTTCCTCGCATGTTACAAAGTGGAAGCTTACAAAGTGTGAAAATTAACCAGAGGATTCATCAGGATTGTTTTCTGAAGGATTATACGTAATGGTTGCACTCATATTTTACCAGAAGTGTTTATAAGGCGTGAAAATACATTCGTTCTTGAGAAAAGGGAATTCTCAGGGTGTGTGAGAGAAGCTTCGCTGTCACCTAAGCCAACTCTGAAGCCCGGGGGCGGGGCAGAGGGCAAGGGGTTTGAGATGAAATATGCCTGCCACGTGTCCCCAGGGGGACAGCAGCAGTGTGCAGCCCAACTGCTTGGACTGGAATTCGGACCCAGCCACACTTTGAAACCCCAGAGTCTGACAGAGACCCCCTGATGCTGCTTTTCCTTCGACTGGAAAATGCCACTGTCAAGGGCCTAAAAAGTGCACTATTACCTCCTTACAGCTCGCACTTTGGGATTAGAGCCCTATTTAGTGAATAACGGAGCTCATGCTAGATGGGGTCAAAGGATAGCACGTAAACATGAGTGCTGTCTTTTCGGGAAGGCACCTGCCTGTCACCGTATCACAGGCTCTTGACATCTTCTCAGGCCTCAGTAACTGTAGCCATGATTCCTGAGTGAACAGAGTGACACACCCACCCCAGTGGATCCTGTCCCCAGAAACCCGGGACATCCCCTCTAAGATGCTCAGTGTCCCTGGCTCTTTTGGAGGTGTGAAGGGGGCCAGTCCTGAGGACCTGGTTCTAGCAGCAAGAGTCAGAGGGGCATGGAGGTCAATGGGGATGAAAACTCATCTGGTGGGTTGTGGAGTAAGAAACGCTTGCTTGATGGATAAAATGATGGGAGTGGGAACTCAATCATGAAAGAGGAGATGGGAAAAGAATATTTGGGAAGAAGGTCCAATTGTAGGGATAACAGTTGACCTGGTAACGAGCTGCCATGGGGATGGGCCCCCTCTTAGGGCCAATGTCTATGCCCTAGGGAAAAGCCTTCTCAGCTGACAGTTTCTGACCCACTCTAACCAAAACAGCTTGATTACGGAGGCTTTGTTTATAAAGCACTCTGCGTTCAGAAATAGGGTCTAAGTTCGGGGTAGTATTCTTTTCTGCTCTTGCATTTGACTGTAACAGGAGGCGTTTTGCACATGTAATACAGGGTATAATTTGACCTAATTGATTGCAGACCTCATCATTGTCTCCCTAACATCTATCCCCTCCTTTCTTTAAATGGGTTCTCTTTTCCCTTGGTTCAACTTTTCCAGTTAAACTCTGGCAGCGGTAAGGACTCTCTCCCCAGGTAACTTCTGTAATGGAAGCCCCAAATTTTCTCTTGGGGCAGTAGAAGCCTCTGATGATGAAAATACTTCATGTTTTTGTTTTCAAATTAGGTTTCTTAACTAAAAGGAAAAAAACCCCATAGATATGAAATTCCTGCTCTGCAGATGGTTATAAGAGAACAGGGTGGTGCCTCTGCTCAGAGCTTTATGTCAACATAGGCAGGTGCTCAAATGGAGAAAACAGGGTGGGGGTTGTAAGCTGGGACTGAGATTCCAAATTCAATATTGATTTGGTTGTTTTGGGTTAGGGTTGTGTTAGATCAAGGCTTGGTACATCTTCTATACTTTGATAGAACTATGTTATAATTGGATTGAGAAAATGGAAAGGGTGTTAGGGAAAGGAAATCAGAGGTGAATCTGTTTGCTTGTTCTCAGGACTGGTAGTGAATTCATTCCAGATAACAAGGATCCATTTGAAACTTCAGTCTTAGAAAAATTTTCCTTTTATTTGCTTGAAGAACCTACCATTCCAGCACTTAACAAATACTGGCCGGAACCTCAGGCACGTTTTGAAATTCAGTAGTCTTTAGGGGTCAGGGAGATCTCCAAAATTAAACCATTACAGACTGGAAGGAAATAAAGGTGACTATTTAACTTGTCTCTAGATGGAGAAATGTTTTCCAGCAGCAAAGTAATATGAGATTGTATAATGTATTTGTACTCCTATACGTATTACTTACACATACGAACCAGAATATATACCTATAGAATAGACTAGATAAACTTTTAGAATCTCACTTATGTTAAAATATAAACAATACATTATGATATTAACCCTTTGGTATATTTGTTGCAAATAGGATAGACAGTAAATCCAACAAAAAGCTACCCTTGTATAATCAACCCATACAAATCATGGGGAAATATACTAAAATTGATTTTAAAATATGCAAAAGACACAAAAAGAGATTGAGAAAGAACTATTAATACTTAAGGTGTATTTTTGAGCACTTTTTCAGAGTATGGTGAACTGGCCTGCTTCTCAGGACCCACATGAGGACCGCCCAACTCCCACCAATGGTCTATGCGTTTTTCTGAGCTGCTTTTCTCTGTGGATTGGGTCCCTGGCCATCTCTCCTTGTTTTCAGTGATGGCCAGGAAGGTTGAATACCATCCTTAGCATGGGCAAAAATATTAACATCACACATTTTGTACACTTCTGGTTTTCTATTCTCTTTCCCTGTTTTCTAACTTACTAATTATTTTTAAGTTTATATTTGAGAGAGAGAGAGAAAGGGGGAGGGGCAGAGAGGGAGGGAAAGAGAGAGAGAGTCCCAAGCAGTCTCTGAACTCTTAGCACCTATCAGCCTCTAGCCCTACGCGCAAGGCTCGATCTCATGAACTGTGAGATCATGACCTGAGATGAAATCAAGAGATGGGTGCTTAACCAACTGAGCCACCCAGCTGTCCCCCTCACTCATTAATTTTTAACTTGATGTAGGGTTTTATTTTGTAAGCCACCTCAAATACGTTTATTTTTATTTCTTTCCTCAAATACTTTTTAAAAAAATGACATAGGTTTTGTGGCGCCTGGGTGGCTCAGTTGGTTAAGTGTCCAACTCTTGATTTTGGCTTGGGTCATGATTTCACAGTCAGTGAGATTTAGCTCCGCAATCGGGTTCTGCGCTGGCAGTGTGGAGCCTGCTTGGGATTGTCTCTCTCCTTCTCTCTTTTCCCCTCCCTCTCAAAATAAATAAAAGAAACTTCATAAAAAACCTAAAATAACATAGGTTTTAAGTAAATCCTTACATGAAATGCTTTAACACTTGTATGGATATTCTATAGCATCCCTCTGCAATCTGTCTTTGGAATTCCCTTGGTTTTGTTCACCTGAGTTGTAAGAAGTTGTGTATGTAAATAGCTAGCTGTATGATGACCCCTCACTCCCCATTACTGCCCCCTCCCACCCCCCAACCTTCTCCAGTCTACCCAGGGGGTCCCAAGCAAAAACGCAGCTGTTCTTGTTTAGTGGCACCACCTGGTGGCCAGTTTGGGGGACTCCAGCTATTCAGATACTTCACAGGTAACAGGTGTTAGCTTCTAGGTGCCCGGACGAGAGTCCTCCCGCCAGCTTTCAGGGCTGCATGAAATTATTTCCATTTACAGATGGGGACACACAGAAATTAAGTAACTTGACCTCAGTGATGACAGAACTAAGATCTGAATCCAAGTCAGCCAGCGTGTTAGTTTTCTTCTGCTACGTAACGAATTATCACAAACTTAGGGAGGGCCTCAAGACAATCTCCATTTGTTAGCTCACTGTTTTGTAGATCAGAGATCTGGGGGTGGGGCATGGCGGGGTGCTCTGCTTGGGGTCTCACAAGGCTGAAATCAACATACTGGCCAAGCTGGCCTCTTACCTGACAGATCTGGAGAAGAATCTACCTTGAAGTTTATGCAGAGTTTTGAAAGAATTCAGTTCCAGGTAGCTAGAAGACTGAAGTCCCCATTTTCTTGCCAGCTACCAGCCAGGGCTGCCCTGAGATTCTAGAAGCCATCCCCATTCCTCAGCAGGTGGTCCCTTCCATCTTCAGAGCCCATGGTGTCATGTCATGCCTGGAATCTCTGATGTCCACTTCTGCCACCCACTGGAGAAAACTGCCCTTTAAGAGCTCCTAGGATTACATTAGGCTCTCACTGATAATCTCCCTTTGATTACCTCAGAGTCATCTGATTAGTAACCTTAATAACATCTGCAAAATCCATTTTGCCAGGTCATATAACATAATCAGGGCATGATATCTCATTATTTTTATAGCCCCAGGGCTTAGGGCAGGAAGTGTCAAGGATCCATTTTAGGGATTTGCCTACCATAGCCCATGCCAAAAGTCTGGACTTTTCTTGGTCCTTAAGATGGTATTTATTGTATTCACCATTTCTGTCTCTCTGTTGTCCACTAGCATCTGCTGTTCTTTCATTTTATTTCAGGAACTTTTAATTATTTTGCATAAACTGCACACATTCTCTTAATCCCTTTACACCACCCCAAATCTCTCACTAGCAACCACAGGGAGTCTCTCTCCAACTTTGTCTTTCTCTCTTTGTATCTGTCTCTTTGTTCAGACATTGGGAGGAGGAATGTAGTCTGAAAGTCTGTTGTCCCTAAGGCAAATATGTGGCTTGATCTCTTAGTGACTTAGTTTTCTCATTTGGTGGTAACTAATGTGCCTTTATTAACCCGTTTGAAGTATAAAATGAGCTCATTTCAATGCTTTTTTTTTTTAAACATTCAAATTATGTGATGCCAGTCTCCCAAATCACCAATTGTAAGACTGTTCTCTCCTTTCTGGTGTCCCTTCTCTCCTGGTAAGCATAAGAACTCCTAGGATATAATCAAGGGATCAGCCTCACCAAGCAATTAGAACCGTTACTCAAAGTGCTTCCTGGAAGACTTGCATTTTAGACCTCCATCAAGTGCTGTGGAACCAAAGCATTGATGAACTGATGAATGTGGAAACAATTTTGGATGTGTGGCACCTACCTCTATGCACACAGGATAGCAGTGTGCTTAAGAGCACAGACTTTGCAATAAAAATATCTGGACTGGGGGGCACCCTGGTGGCTCGGTTAAGGATCCAGCTTTTGATTTCAGCTCAGGTCATGATCTCATGGTTGCATTGGACTCTGCCCTGACAGTGAGGATTCTGCTTGGGATTCTCTCTCCCTCTCCCTCTCTCTCCCTTCCCCTCTTTCTCCCTCTCCTTTTCTCTCTGCCCCTCCTATATGCCTTATCCCTTTCTCAAAAAAAAAAAAAAAAAAAAGTCTGGACTGGAATCCTGGCTCTGACACCGATTAGCTTTGGGAATTTGCAAACAACAGACTAGGTTATTGTAGAGAACCTAGCACTGCTTGGTACATAATAAGGGTTTAATAAATAATAGCACTTATTATTTTGCTAAGAATTAATGGTAGCAATAACAACGCCATCATCTTGGTTGAAATTACATTAGAATGAAGCATCTTAAAGGTTAAAATTATAGAAGGGCCATATCGTTGAATCATAATACTAAATTTTTAAAAATAGAGAATACACACTACAGTGAGGTCTTTCAGCATGGAGGCAAATGGCTTGGTTCGTTCCAATTACAATAATCATTTAACAGCAAAGATGTGCTTCGCATTAATGTTTTCCTTTGTCTCTCGTTGCTGGACTTCTTAATACAACCTATTTATCCAAAAATAGAACAAGAGGAAATAGAATATAGCATAGAAATTGTAGTTCTGACGGAAACCCAATGGTTGGCAGGGGGATTTTACTAATCATTTGTGTATTGATACGGTTTAAACTGTGCTCGCTGGCAAAATGGTTACAGGCTGACTTTGTGACGCTTTGGGGTGGGGTTGTGTTTCTATGTTAGGACATTTCCGACAGTGAGGCCCTACGGACCTCCTACCCTCTGAGTTGCAAAGGCATCATTAGTAAGATGGAAAACTGCTAGAGAGACTTGTGTGTGTTTTCCTGATGAATCTTTTAGAAAAGGAAGAGGGAACAGTGGGTAAAAGGGAGCAATTAGAGGAGGTTGGGACAGACCATAGCATTGACATTTAGTTAATGCCTGGGCCCTTTTAATCCTCTCCACAAGTCACAGAGTGATGCTTTCCCCATTTTAAAGATCAGCAAGCAGCTCAGAGGTCAAATAGCTCTTGAAGGTCACATGAATTGCTAAGTGACAGAGCTGAATTTAAACATAGATCTGTCTGACCACAAAACCTACGCATTTGTTTCCGGATACAGTTTCAGATTCTGGCCTAAAGTTCATAATTAGGAAAACGCCAGTATATTTCACTATGGTAACTCTGGATGGGGAGGGGAGGTTGAAAGAATATTCGAAAGGATCCCTCCAAGTAGAATGTCTCTC
The DNA here is from genome assembly GCF_003009895.1 of Hyaena hyaena. Lineage (NCBI taxonomy): Eukaryota > Metazoa > Chordata > Mammalia > Carnivora > Hyaenidae > Hyaena > Hyaena hyaena. The sequence continues at coordinate 1,087,870 of NW_024081121.1, forward strand.
AAAGTCTTATCCATAATTACATTTTCTGTCCTTGCTGACCCTTATTTTATTTTATTTTAAATAGTTTATTGTCAAGTTGGTTCCCAGTGCTCATCCCCACAAGTGCCCTCCCCCATGCCCATCACCCCCCTTCCCTTCTCCCCCACCCCCATCATCCCTCAGTTTGTTCTCAGCATTCAAGAGTCTCTCATGGTTTGCCTCCCTCCCTCTCCCCCACTATTTTCCCCTTTCTCCTTCCCCATGTGCTGACCCTTACTTTAGACTGACTATTTAAAACTGAGGACTCGTTCAACTTGATTAAAGCACATTAGCACATCAGAGTAGGTAGTTTGTTTTGGTTGTGGTGGATTCTGGTTTTACTCTTTTCTGTTAATGACAGGTTTCCCTAGAGGGGTTATATATGAGGTTAAAAAAGGAAAATCTACCATGACATTCGGGGAAAATACTACAGAATGCTATAGAAGCAAGAAACGATTGCTCTACTGTGCCCAACAGCAGTAATTAGCAGATCAGTCTTTTTATTCTGGTAATGTTTCAGTTACTACGATCAGATCCTTCAGTTCACCAGGCAGGTCTAGCATTCTGGAACCATCCTTAGAGTAGAGACACAAATAAACTCAAAAACAAAGGCAAGCTTTGGGTCCCTCATATCCCTAGTACCATTTTCACTTGACAAAACCAATTTTTAGGCAGGTCCTTGGCCAACCAACCATTCTGTCAGATGAAAAAAAAAAAAGGTCTTGTCTTTGAACTTGACCACTTGCAAGGTGCTTTTTCATGTGTCAGTGAGCTCATTTGGTCTTGCATTTTTTATTTTGGTGAGGGAGGTAAGCATATGCTCTGGTCTTGTGATCTTCAGTGTTCTTTCAAGAAAATGACCTTGTTTCTGTCTTACCTTTCTTTCTTAGTGTGTGCTCATGTGGGTGTATGAGCCCCGATCGTTGTATGTTTAACAAGGTAGAAAACTGTCTCCTGTTTTCAACCTGAATTAAAAGTGTTTTTAGAAGTTTTATTTAAAGTTTTTATCTATCAAGTTCCCATCAGCTGAGTATTAGCTGAATCTCTTGTGGAATATTAGATGATCCCAGACACCTCCTGAAATGATAGAAACGTCATGTTGGAATGAAGGGGCTGTGGGAATCATCTTGGACAGCCACCTTGTGTAGCGAAGTGAGGAAGTGGAAGTCCTGAATGTCAGACCCTTGCACGATGTTGCTTGGTCAGCTGGTCCCCATGTGTTACGGGTATTCACACAATGGATCCAACAAGTGAATAAATTTAGCTCATGTCTCCATGCCCACACATTGTGTTTTTAGCACATTTGTAATTGGAATGTTTCCTCAAAAATTTTTTAAGAAGCATAAAACAATAAATCCATGGCTTAGATGGTTTGGTTCTGCTGATTTTTCTCAGAATTTACAAAACACAAAGAATCGCAATAGATCAAAAAATAAGCAGAGATGAACAAATTAGAGCCGGGTCAGATTTCCTAATCTCACTGCCATAGAGGTATAAACCCAGTTCCTAAACATTTCTCTTTTATGTAAGACAAGAGTGGCAACATTGTGTTTGTTTTATACTTTGGGGACATTTTCTATCCTGCGGAAGGGGATTTGGGAAAAACCAGGGGAGATTCTGGGATCTTGAATAGTCTTTGTAGAATCATATTATTTAACTTATTACCACCACTTGTGGGGTATTCCAGCACTTCTAACTCTGATTTGGGGAGTTTTTTTCCCCAAACTTGCTAGCAGCTGTAAGGAATAACCAACATCTTTGTATAACTTGTGTTTTGCCAACATATACAATGGTAGCGAGGGCTTTATTGTGGCCTGGTGCTTTCAAAGATTTCCTTTTTCTCTAGACAAGCATTGTCTGCAGCTAAACACAAATCACATCGCAGCCACCAAATGCAATGCTTGTAGCTGGCTTGGTCACAGTCACAGTCACAGAGCCAGAGCACTGACTCTTCTCCAATGAGGAAGCCCCGTTCTGGGCTTGGGGCTCTGGAGTTCTGCTCCATGTCCTTTGTTGGCTAAGTGAACAGGGAATACAGCCCCTCACGGTCTTTGGGACCATGTCACATATGACTGCCAGGGTCAGAGGCCCTACAGCCTGGGGCAGAGGTCATTTGTCGACATGTTGATAATATCAAAACAGGAAAAGGCCATCCCTCTCTGGGGAAAGGAGAGCCTTTTGATGAGCTGATGATTGCGTTGTGTAAAAACAGAACCACATGAAGTTGGCAAGATGCTCCTTTCATATTCAGAGAGAAATATCTCCTATCCAGCCAGGCCAAATTGTGAGGACATGAGTACTCAGAGGGAAGAAGCTCACTTATGTTGCCAAGGTGAATTGAAAGAATTGGCTGGAAAGGAAAATCAGGGAAAGAAAGCGACCAGCTGTGACCAGGCACACGTGTAGGGGTGTGTGTGTGTGTGTGTGTGTGATTCTGTGTGTGAGGACCTGTGACTGTGTGTGAGTCTGCATGTGTGCATGCCCGTGTGTGTGTCCATGCCCGTGTGTGTGTCCATGTGTGATCTCCAATCTGAGCTTCTTCTAGAGCCTGAGGTTTTATTGAAGTCGATAGCCTGGGTTTAGCACTAAAAGGCCTGCATTCTGGGATATCCCTCAGCCTTGGGCCAGCCAGCATGAATGGTCCCTGTATGTCTTATCATCCTTAAGATCCAGCTGGTGAAAATGATCCAGAGGAAGTGCAAACCTGGTATGGCTGCATCCCTATTTCACTGGCTGTCTCATCGTTCACAGTCAGCTGGCCGGGAGTTCATCCAGGCCAGTTTATGTGCTAATGGTTTAGGGATGGTATGCCTGACAATAGTATTTTTACTGTCAGGTGTGGAGATCTAGCAGTCATTTAAACTTGAATTTGACGAATAGGCAGAAGAGTGAAAAAGGGAAAGTAAGATGAGAGGAAGCAAGGACTGGGGGAGGGGCCCCTTTGAGAGGCCCCCACAGTGTTACCAGGCCAAAATGAGGCCAACCATGGGAACTCAGAATCTGTTCTGGAAATCATTTTTAGTCGTATTTAATTTTTTTTTTCCACTTACAATATTCCTCCAAAACTCAGCATGGAAATGAAGATGGCCTTTCAGTCCTAAATGTTGTTTTTCCATTGTCCAGCTGGAGTTGAGGTAATATTGTGATTTTCACCAAGAAACAGAAGCTACATTTTCTCTTTTTTTCTTTCTTTTTCTTTCTTTGGTGGAAGAGTTAATATAAACTGGATGACAGTGAGTAATCTTTTTATCAGATGGAAAGAGGCATTCCAACTATGTCTCTAGTCATCTGAGAGTATTTAACTTTGAGAAATAAAGAAAAGTGGGTGAAATCGGGGGCATTTGTGGTCCACTTAATGTTTTTGTTTTAAATAATGTATTTTTATTAGAAATAGAATATATTTACTGTGAATGATAAAATATCATAAACTAGAGCTAACCACAAATAAGGAAATAGAAATTATCCATAATCCTGTCATCCCAGCTTACTGTTGTACGTATATGCCCGTTCAGTCTTTTGAAAAGCATACGTACGTGTGTACATTTTAATATATGTAGGTGCATACAAATGTTATCATTACATACATAGTTTTATAAGTAGACAATTTTTATAAGTAGACAATGTTCTTTCCATGCATTTTTTAAAAGTTTATTTATTTTGAGAGAGAGAGGGAGGGAGGGAGGGAGGGGCAGAGAGCGAGGAAAAGAGAGAGAGAATCCCAAGCACACTCTGTGCTATCAGTGATAGCCTCTGACATGGCGCTCGAACCCACAAACTGTGAGACCATGACCTGAGCCAAAACCAAGAGTCAGATGCTTAACTGACTGAGCCACCCAGGCACCCCAAACTTTTGTTCTTTTTAAACGATTTTTTCTTGATGTATGCATGTGTATATATATAATATATAATTTGTATATATATAAAATTGGATTATATATAATATATAATTGGCTTTTATTAAGGATTCATATCTGTATATATTGCAAATGATCACCACAAGAAGTCAGGTTAACATCTTATCTCCACACAGTTACACGTTTTTTTTTTTTCTTGTGAGAAGAACTTTTAAGATCCACTTTTGGGGCACTTGGGTGGCTCAGTTGGTTATGTGTCCGACTTTAGCTCAGGTCATGATCTTGTAGTTCATGAGTTAGAGCCCCATATCAGGCTCTGTGCTGACAGCTCAGCTTCAGCAGACAATGGCTCCTTTTATTTTTTTAAGGTTTTTTTTTTTTTTTAAATAATCTCTGTACCCAACGTGGGGCTCAAACTCATGACCCCAGGATCAAGAGTTGCATGCTGTCCCAACGGAGCCAGCCAGGGGCCCCCAGAAAGGACTTTTTCAGGGGATTGTGGCATTTGGCACAGGAGACAGGCTGCAGGGACTGGTAGTGGTTTCTTTCCCCTGTCCTCTTTGGAGTGTTCTATCAGGTTCCAGAAGCTTTCCTTCTCACCACATCACTTCCTAATGCCTGGAGCCCTGTTACTGCTGCCTCACCTCCACCTCATTACAGCCCTGACGCCCTGCTGCTTTGCGGACTTATTTCTGTGGCTTTTATTTTCATCCTGGGAGCGAGTATCTAAACACTGTCCTCCCTCCCGTCCCTCGGCCCTCGGCCTCAGCCTAGTTGTGAGGTCCCCTGTCTGCCTCCTCCCTCTTCTTTCTGTGCTCTCCCTTCCCCACACCCCATCTTTTACCTTCTCCCTTCTAATTGTTAGCACCCCTCTGGGAGCAGCACGGAATGAAGCAAAAAGAGTGGCGTGGCTTTCAAAAGCCTGAGTTACAGAAGTCAGCCGTGCCAGCATTCAGAAGGTTTTTGATGTGCTAGAATCTTAAGCCATAGCAACTCGTTCCTCTGTGCCTTTGAGTTCTGGAAAACACAGCGGCCCTCAGCACTGCAGCAGATCAGATGGGGGCTAGTGCATTTGCTCCAGGGAGTGCGCTTCCTCCTTTGTCTCTGGCGTAGAGTCACTGTAACGTTCCCCAGTGTGGAATTTGCACATTACAGCACGCCTGCTGGACTTTCTCTGCAGCGATCAGTACCCGAAGTTTTTCTGTCTGACAGTTCACCCTGATTTTTCTTTTCTGTGCTCGGAAAACAGTTTTAATTCAAGGGATTGCAGTTACCACGACATGTCGTCAGCTGTGGTCTGTTGCATCTCTATGCACATCTCGCTTATAGAAAGAGATGCTGCTGGAGTTATTATTGACTCTGCTTTGTTCCAAGGCAAGTGGGCAAAAAGAAGCAAATAGTATCTTCTTCCAAAATGCTTCCCCATATTTATCTCACTGAAGCATTGAACTTCATGAGGCAGAGAAATTACTACGTTTCTTTAGCCAATGGAGAAAATAGAGTCAAAACAGTTAACTCATTCACTCAAAAGAATTACCTACCATCATCCGTGTACCGTGCAGAGTTCTAGGTATGCAAGATCTAAAAATGCACAACACAAACTTCTTGCATTCATGGAACATGCATTCTAAATAAATTCACTATATACCAGATTGGTGACAGATGCAATGGGGGTCAATAAAACAGGCTTTTTAAGGGGACAGAGAGTAAATAGATGTGCTGTTACTAGTGGTCAGGGAAGGCCTGTCCAAGGAGATGGCATGTCAGCAGAAAGATCTGAGAAGTGAGAGAGTGAGCTATATGGCTATCAGAATCAGAGCATTCTTGCTGAGGATGTATCAGGGGCAAAGGTCCTGTGGCAGGAATGTGCTTGGTGTGTTCGATATTGCCCTATTGAGAAACTTCTTCAGCAGTACAAGATGAGGTCAGGGACTGAATCAGGGCTTGGGGCATCACCCTGAGGATTTTGAATTCTATTCTGAAGAGGGCTTTGCTCTGAGACAAGAGGGTACTTTAGAGACTTAGGTGCTGGGGACGCGTCTGATCTATATTCCAAAGGAATCACTGTGGCTGCTGTGTAGAGAATAGGCTGGGGAGCAAAGTAGAGTCAGAAAGACATGTCAGGTGGCTGCCACAATAATTTAGGTAGCAGATGGTGGCTGTGGAGATGGTGAGCTGACTGGAATCTGATAGATTTTGAAGATAGTGCAGGTAGGCTGTGCAGGTATCTTGGAGTCAGGTGTGAGACAGACAGAGGAGCAAAGGGGAGCTCTAAGCTCTGAGGAAGAATTCAGGAAGTGATATAATGTTGTTGTTGTCAGCTGAAGGCAGGTCCGGACCTCCTGATTGACATGGGTGTCCCTGTGTCTTTTCTAGAACTCTCTAAGCAAAGGTCAGCGAGTAGCAGGGGTCTTCCTCTGGCTTGGTCCCCTCTCCCTGTGGTCATTGTGGGGCTTCTAAGAATGGATGCAGCTGTGACTATTCTTCCTCTTTCAAACCCACTTTTGGCCCACAGACATTTATTGACCCTTCGTGATTGGTACACAGGAGGACAGCAAGTCATTGACGTGTAATCTGTTAATTTTTTTCAAGGTCATGGTAGAAGAGAGTGAGCTTAACCGAATCCAATTAAATAGTAATATACCATTACTATACCATTATATCCATTATATCCAATTAAATAGTAATATACCGCTATTTAGTGTATCTGTAGTATCTTTAAAAGTATGTTTAACAACCCTTTTAGGAAATTTTTTAATGTTTATTTTTGAGAGGTGGGGGGGTGAGGGGGTATAACATGAGCAGGGGAGGGGCAGAGAGAGGGAGACACAGAATCTGAAGCAGGCTCCAGGCTCTGAGCTGTTAGCACAGAGCCCAATGCGGGGCTCGAACCCAGGGACCACGCGATTATGACCTGAGCCAAAGTCAGATGCTTAACCAACTGAGCCACCCAGATGCCTCTGGCTAATAACCTTTACAACAATTTCATGTGCAGATATGAACTATATAGAGGATGATCTGAAAATCCCAAAGACTTATCCCCACATGCCTAGTAGGTCATAGATGTTCAGTAAGTATGTATTGAATTTAGTGATTTTTGAAGTTGAAGCATGCTGGGTTTTTTTCTGAAACATGTATATTTCAATTCTCTGTCCAATATTGGTAATTAGAAACACCCCTCACTTTCAGGTGGGATTAGTGCTGGTGTTTCCAGCACTTTGCCAGCGAGGAACTGACATGGGAATAGGTGGGAAATGGAAGAACTGGTCTGGACGATGCCATTAGATCCTCCTCCCTGGAGCTGGGAACGTGCGGGAGAATCTCGCAGCTGAATCCAGGCATCCACTCTAGGGATCCACATGCTCGCCGCACCTCTGCAAATGTGCCGACTTCAACCCATGCTCACCTTCTAGTCTAGTCTCTTGCTGGCCTGGACTTAGTCAGGTCATGATAAAATCTGCTCATATTTGCTAACGTTTAGAATTGTAGTGGTATTAAGGCACAAAGTGTTTCCCCCAAGGTTTAATTTGAAGGACGCACTGCTGCTTCAGCCGTGTGGCTCTCAAAGACTCCACCTGCTACCAGCCAGTAGCAGCCTGTTGGGGCACATTCGCCAGTCATCTTACTCTTTCCTGTCAGCATTTTGGGTGAGGCAGGGCTACAGAAGCAGCAGATGGTCCCCGTTCTTGCGCCGCAGAGGTACGGCTGGTCACACTCTAGCCGGGAGTGGGGCTGAGGAGGACCCCAGAGATGGCGGGGGCTTTGGGTGTCCTGTGAGTTGCGGCCACGTCACAGGGGCTGTGGATCGTTCCAGACTACTCAGGGAGGCTTGAGGCACATCGACTGTGGCTGTGCTTTCATATGTCATTCTCTCTCTGAGGCCCATTGGGTGGACTTCCTTTTTGATTCCTAAGGGCTATAAGGCATCAGCTTTCTTTCTGTTATTCAAGAAGTGACTTCTGGCCAAGTCAAATCCTTTCTGTTGGTGGCTTCCCATTCACTTTCTCTCATTCCTACTTTCCTCTGTGGTATATTTATCTCCCAGCATGTGCAGAGGGCTGGAGTGATTGCACACCCGGAGGGGCCTATGGAAATGCCTTCTTTTGGCCTGGGTTTGAGTTACCTAAGGCTCCTTATTTCATTTGTGGTTTCTTCTGCACTCAGCGCCTACCGCCTACCTCTGGACTTTCAGAACCTGTGAAAAGAGAAAGATTAGAATTCAGACCATCAGTTGCACTGATTACCAGTTGCTTTGGCAGAAGAATTCATGGGAGAGGCACTATTGAGCCAAGATTGTTTAGATAATGACCCTTTTTCTTCTTCCCACTGTCTTCTTAACTTGGTTTGTCTGGGTATTGCCAAGACCAGGTAGGAAAGTATTAGGTTAGCAAGAGCCTGCATGAGACAAGTACCACACGAGACACCACTCATTTCCTTTCTTTTTTTTTTTTTTTCNAAGTTTGACTTCCTCTTTGCCAATTCTGATGCCTTTGATTTCCTTTTGTTGTCTGATGGCTGATGCTAGGACTTCCAGCACTATGTTAAACAACAGTGGTGAACCACTCATTTCCTTTCATCTGTCTTTTTTTTTTTTTTTCCCTACGTACCATGACTTTGGATCATTTCAGTCCATACTAGTGAGGCTGGAGTATTGGTCCAAATACATCACAGCCCTGTGTTGATCTGAAAACCAAGGACAAATGGCCTAGTTGATTTTCTATCATCTTTACGGCCCTCCTCAGTTCTTTCCCAAGCCCGCTTTGTTTTTTGCCAGGCCTGTTTGCTGGTCTCATCCATCTGTGCTTTGAGCTCCTGAAAGAATTGAGATCTTGTGACTTGGCGTCAGGAGCCTCCCACCATGAGGACTCACCCGCCATGTGGACCTGCTGTGCTTCGGGGAAAACAAAACGTGAAGTGAGCAAGTTTAGCTTGGACTTAATCTGGAGGCAAATCAGTAACTTTACCCTGAGATACTCTCTCCATTGTGTTCTCAGGAAAATGAAGTGAATCACCGGAGCAAAGAATGTGCTCTCTGGTGCTGTACCAATAATAAAGTATAATGTTTTGAATTAGAAGGGGAGCGCGAGTAACTGAGAAACCTTTGGCTGGTGCTTTGTTGTTCCTTTGCCTCCCTCCCTCCTTCCTTCCCTCAGATATATGCTTGGATAAGAACTTTCTTCTCCAGCCTGGCTTTTCCCAAACCCAATCCTGCAGTGAAATGACAAGGCCATGTTAGACATGGAAATTATCACAGAGCAACAAATCCAAGATGAGGATTTCACTGAGGGCTCCAGGAAGTGGAGATGAGCTGTGAAAGCTTCCAACTCAACCCAAATATGTTTTTCTTGCTCCATTTGTTAATTAGTAAATCAGAACCAAATGAAAAACACAAATGAGCGCATACCACCAATCTGTCACACATGACTGTTTCCCAGCTCAGTTCTGTCTTTCCGACTATAGACCATCCGTTGTGGTCATTATCTGGGAGTCAAAGCCGGAAGTACCTCATGGATTGGACTCAATTTTAGTCTTATAAATAAAACTAAGAGGTGACATTGTTGAGGTGAGGGTTATTTGGTTAAGTCAGAAGTTACATGATATTTTTGAGGAACAGGAAGGTGGGAGTCCTAGGCATTTCCTATCCCTTTTCCCATTTTTTAATATTTATTTATTTTGGGCCAAATGCAAGTGGGGGATGGGCAGAGAGAAGGGGAGAGAGGATCCAAAGTGGGCTCTGCACTGACAGGTTGACAGCAGCGAGCCCAGTGTAGGGCTTGAACCTACGAACCACGAGATCATGACCTGAGCCGAAGTCAGATGTTCAACCAACTGAGCCACCCAGGGGCCCCTCCTTTTCCCATGTTTTTGAAGCCTCTTGTAGATGTCGGCTGTTTTTTTGTTTTTTCAAAGCATACATTCAACCCATACAATCTTGGTGAGCCTTTTTTTTTTTTTTGGTGGTGGTGGTTTTTCAACTCAGGAGGCATTGCCTGTGAACACTTAGAATCCAACAGTGTGAAACACATCAGCACAGCTATCCTTCAGAAGGGACCCAGAGGGCGTACTGTCCCAGAGACGGAAAGATATTCCCTGAGAAAGGTCCTGGGAGAAGTGTTTGTTGTGTTTTTGCAAGGATGCGGGGATACAAGTTTTGTCTATTAAAGGCAAGGAATGACCCTTTTCTGTGTTTGTGTGTTTGCATCACACGGCTGTGCTTCAGAGACCGTCTTGCCCCCTGTGGTGGTACTTTTCCATTCTCTTGTTTAGAACCCCTAGCATGATTAGCTCACATCCCCCACTGAACTCGGCAGCCATGGTCACATCTCCGTTTGGAACTGCAGGTCTTGGTTTGACCAGGATGGAGTCAAGGGTCTGTCCCAGGCCAAGCTGCCCAGAACTTGAGAAGTACAGCTCTGCTGGCTCTAGGTGAGAGCCATTCACTGCGACACATGTACTGGCCACCTTCCTTGGGCCAGGTACGACTTTAGGCACTCGGGACACACAAAGGAACTGGACAAAATGCCCTGCCCTTGTGGGGCATACACTGAGGGGAGTTCTAGCACTCAGCACTAACAGGTCTGCATTTTCTTTTTCTGTGGCCACTGGCTTGGGTGTCATTAATGTGGGAAGGGAAGGCCATGCAGATCTCTGCAAGGAGGGAAGCGTGATAGCCCCCAACTTCCCAGGGCCAGGCCACCCTGGACCAATCACAGGGAGGAGAGGTTGGATGGGATCATGAGAAAGGACTCTCCCCACGTCCCTGTGTTTGGCACGCTCGACGCTGTGCCTCGAATAATAACAGGTCATCTGACGCGGTGAAACTGGATAGGAATATGAAACCCTGGGAACCCTGGGAACTGAAGCAAGGAATTGGCCTGTCCGTTACTTTTAACTTTTAAAACTTGAATGTTGTAGTAAACCACATAGCTCCACTGTCATGGTCAAAAGTCTGCTGTGGAGAAAGGCAGGATTTAGTGTTTATTTAAGCTGCCACCCAATGAGAGAAACTGTTGCCCAACGCAGTTCAATTCTCAATCATTTAAGGGCGGCTTTTTCCTTTTGTGGGTTTTCCATGTGCCCATTTGCACACACTCTCTTTCTCTGCAAAAGTTTTGATGGAAGTAGGTAAGGGTTGAAGGTGAAGAAAAATCCTGATGGTAGTGATCTTGATTATATGTTGCTCTTAGTAAAAACACAATGCATTGTCTAGCCCTTCAGAGCCCTGTTGTGAGTTCTAAAGCATTTTGGTGCACAGGGTCTCATTTGCTTCTCCTGTTACCTCGTGGATAGATGTTCCTATTGCACACGTAGAGGGTGGCCACCAAATCCATAAGTGTAGGCAAGTCCTTTATAAATGAAGTGTTGATATTACATTCTAATGCATGATAAAATAATAATACATTGTTTCCAGATTTAATGGCCACCATGTAGATACCGCAAGAGTTGAAACAGGGGCGCCTGGGTGTCCCAGTCAGTTGAGCAGGTGGTGATCTCACAGTTTGTGAGTTGGGCTATGCGTTGACAGCATGGAGCCTGCTTGGGATTCTCTCTCCCACCCCCCACCCCCCCGCCCGTCCCCATCTCTGGAAAAGAAAAAAGAGCTGAAACAATTAAGTAACTTACACAAAGACCCTGCTGCAGCTCAACCTCACCTCCTCAGCCTGTTGGCCCTGGGTTCTTCCCTTGTGTATTAGACACCTGGCTTTCAAAAAAAAAAAAGTAGCTCTTTCATTAGGAGAACCTCTCTTTTTCAGTGTTCCCAGGGTTTTATCTGACAAGAAGCTTTCTCACCAGTGCAATTTTCAGTCTTATTGCCCCTTCCACATGTTAACCTCTGACCTATCATTTTCTTCTTTTCACTATTCATCTCCAATATCTACTTCTCTTCTGTTTGTTCTGCAATTCTTCTGGATTAACCTCATTTTATTTTTTTTTATTAATTTTTAAATGTTTATTTTATAGAGAGAGAGTGGGGAAGGGGCAGAGACTGGGAGACAGAGGATCCAAAGCATGCTCCATGCCACCAGTACAGAGCCTGACGCGGGGCTCAGAGTCATGAACCATGAGATCATGACTCTGAGCCCAAGTTGGACTTAACCAACTGAGCCACCCAGACAGCCCCCCCTGGATTAACCTCATTTATATTCAGACTCAGCAAACCTTTATTGTGGACCTACTATGTGCCAGAGTGTGTGCTGGGCACATTCACTCAACACCTAGCCTCTTCTCAGATGTCCTGCATAGCTTGGCCCTGGGGATGGGGGTGCCCAGATCCCTGCCCTTGTGTTTGGGACAGGCTATGACTTAACTCTGATGGGTAATGAGCAATCCATCCAACATTAATTCTAGGGAATCAGTGGCTGAGAAGGAAAATGGAAAAGTAAAAGCATAAGAGGAACATAACGGAATTGACAACAGGCACTCAGACAAGTGTACATGCACATGCACAGAGGTGCTATTCACAGTTGCCAAAGGTGGAAACAGTCCAAGTGTCCATCAATGTATGAATGGATATACAAAATGTATGTGTATACAAAGGAATATTACATGGCCATAAAAAGGAATGCAGTAGTGATACATGATACCACTATTGATGAACCTTGAAAACATTATGCTAAGTGCAAGAAACCAGTTATAGAGGATTATATGGTTCCATTCACATGGAATATCCATACTATGCAAATCCATAGAGATGGAACAAAAGGTGGGTGGCTTCCAGGGGCTGCACTGGGGAGTTATTGTTTAATGGGTATATGGTTTGCTTTTGGGGTCATTAAGATGTTTTGGAGCCAGATAGAGGTGGTGATTGTACAACACTGCAAACATACGAAATGCCACTGAATTGTTCACATTAAAATGATTAGTTTCATGTTACGTAAATTTCATTTCAATTAAAAATTTGTTTTAATGTTTATTTATTCTTGAGTGAGAAAGAGAGAGACAGAGACAGAGCATGAGCAGGGGAGGGGCAGAGAGAAAAGGAGACACAGGATCTGAAGCAGGCTCCAGGCTCTCAGCTGTCAGCACAGAGTTTGACACGGCACTTGAACCCCACAAACTGTGAGATCGTGACCTGAGCCAAAGTCGGACACTCAACTGACTGAGCCACCCAGGCGCCCCTCACTTCAGTTTTTTAAAAAAGAATGAAAGAGAGTGTGTGCATGTGCCAGAGGTCTGTTTCTCTGAATTGAGGATGTGATTCCATCTTTCTTGTGCATGATGACCTTGTGATGCAGCTTGAGTATAATTGAAGTAATTTGAGCAGATTGATTTCTTTCTTTAGCTTTTCAAAGTTTAACTTGCTTGGAGTCTGTGTCCTGAACTCCAAGTACAAAGCAATATGCTAATTGGTATTCTGGGCTTATAGTGCTGCTCCTTCAAAAAACAAACCCAGACAGATGTGTTGAGTTGGTCCCTTAGTTTAGCTGTTAGTTTACTGGAGAATGCCCCTGGGTCTTGAAGAAAGATTGCTGAGGCTGAAATACAAAGCTTGAGTTCTGTGCTGGCTCTTTTTGTCCTTTGGGGATGCTTCAGTGCCCAGGAAAGAGCATGAAGCAGACGCCAGTCCTGGCTCATACATTCATTCAACAAACATTCTTAAACCCTCTGTTGGAGGTATCAAAGTGAATGTGACATGGACCCTGCCTTTGAGGGGCTTGCAGTCCAGTGGGTTAGGTAGACACATGAACAATGATCACCTTAGTAAGAGGAGGGGTGCTTAATAAGAGGGCGATGCTGAAGATTTGCATGGAATATTATAGAAACCAACTGGGGGTGAGCACGGTAGAGGATGCCAGTTAAGGGAGACTTCCTGGAACTCAGCCTTCAAGGACAATTTCAAGTATTGCTGCATTATCCATTAAACATAGCAACTAATGGTAAGAGTTTTAGCCAAAGAGAACCACTTAACACCGAGTGAAGACATTTACTTTAAAGAGTTTCTGTTTGATATTTTTTGACAAAGCATTCAGAATTACGGAGGAAGCAAGAACTTTGATGTACCTACCCTTGTTTTATGGCTTTAATAAATTGTTTTCATTTAGAATTACATAGAAGCATCAAAGCATCTCCAAAATCTGTAGCGATCTGTAGAGAAGTCTACATCTATATCCTGGAGGTGAGAGAGGGGAAGTCCTTTGGCAGGGCAAGGAGATTATAGAAGTAAGGGAAAGTTGGGGTGCCTGGGTGGCTCAGTCTTTTAAGCATCTGACTCTTATTTTCTGCTCAGTTCATGGTCTCCCAGTGTGTGGCTCAGGCCCCGCATTGGGCTCCATGCTGACAGTGTAGTGACTGGGATTCTCTCTCTCTCCCTCTCTCTCTGCCCCTCCCCTGCTCAGGTGCACATGTGTTTTCTCTCTCTCTCTCTCTCAAAAATAGATAAACCTTAAAAAAACAGTTAAAAAAAAAAAAGGGTAAGGGAAAGGCATGAGGTCCTGGGGAGGGTATTCAGAAAAATAAGCAGTTTAATGTCTCCCAAGAGTAGAGTTTAAGGCAGGTGCAGGTGGAGGGGTAAGGATGGAAAGTCAGGGGAATAGATTGAAGGCTCTAAGCAGGCAACTGATTTACAAGTTTGGGTCTATGACTGTGCTACTAGCTGTAGTGTGGAGAGAGGGTGGGCTAGGGATACAGCTTAGGGCAACAGGATGGCCTTGAGCAAGGGCAGTGGTCACAGAGCAGGACATGTGGGTTAGAGAAATTTCCAGAAAAGTGCCATCCAACAGAGCTTTCTGTGATGACAGAAATGTTCTATGATGTGCTTGTCACTACAGTATCCACCAGCCACACGTGGGCACCATCACACACGTGTGACTGTGGAACTGAATTTTAAGTTTTATTTTGTTTACATTTAAATAACTGCATGTAGCTAGTGCCAGTGGCCACTGTATTAAACACTGCAGTTCTAGAAGGTAAAATCAACAGGAGTTGGTGATTAATTGGCCAATTTGGAGCAATGAAAGTAGAGAAGGTAAAGCTACAGAGGCATATTAGCGGGAGAGGAGATGAGTTTCGTTTTGTGCATGTTGGCTTCACATGCATACGGGGCATCAGGATGAACTGTACCAGGTAGTGAGATAAACCCGTTCCTTAAGGGAGAGCAGTGAGCTGCAGATGGAAATGTGGGAGGCATTAGCATAAAATAATAATTGAAATCATAAACGTGAGTGCCATAGGGAAGCCCCTTAACTGCCTTTGGCCTCAGATTCCTATTGCTATGATGGTGATAAAATTTGCTCTGTCTACCTTCTGGGACTATTCTGAGAAACAGATGAGACAATATGCATGAAAATGCTTGTAAACTCCTCAAATATTAGGCATGTTTTATAATATCTTTAGGAGTTGAGAGGAATGTGTCCCAAATGTTGTTTTCCAAACATAGCCAATAAAAGAAAGACTTTAAATTCTGGAAATATTGCAGACTAGATAATTTGTAAGGCCCTCCTGCTATAATATGACTCGATCCAGGATAAACAAAAGCAACTATGTCTACAGCATGAATATCAGGGACTCGGGGACATCTTTGAGGACTCCCCTGAGTGTGTTACTGTGAGCAAACAAACATAAGAGCTGGGTTTCTGTGAATGCTAATTCCATGGTTCCTGCAGATCATGAGACCAGCGCAGGGTCCAGGCCGAGGTGGGAGAGCTGTCCTAGACATTTCGACATTCAGCCCTCAAAGCGGGGGACATAACTGGGTCTAGGTCAGTAACGTTCCTCACAAAAGCCAAAAGCCAATGTCCATGTTTTTGTCTTTTTTTTTTAATATAGAAAAGCAAACCGTTTAAACATTGAGGATAAATTTCAATCAATAATTACCTAAAAATCTGCAAACACACAAGGAAATTAACCACCAAAATGAAAGTCCTCAAAGGGATGGGAAAACAGTGCAGATTTAAGTTTGCTAAGGATTTCACAGAAAATAGACACCGAATTAGAAATTGTGAGACAATTATATAGGAAATACACAAAGAATAAGAAATACTGCAATACATAGTAGTGATAGAGAATATTTGACAATGGAAAATGACAGCCAGACCACACAGCATTGGAGACAAGAAATAGAGTTAGTAGAAAAATTTAAAAACTCATTAAAATGAGAAACTAATAGATGGCTTAAGTTACAGGGTAAAGACAGATGAACTTTTAGATTAAAGAAATTTTCCAGCCAAGAGACAAGGAGTTAAATGACATAAAGCAGTTGTGAGCAGTGGAAATTAGAATGAAAGTCTGATATACATCTAATTGTCATTCTTGAAGGAGATACTAAAGAGAATGGAAGAGTGTCCTAATCAATGAAATAAAGGCTAAGAATTAGTTCTGGAAATAATGAAGTGTGCCTGATGAACACAGATGCAAAAATCCTCAACAGAAAATTAGCAAACCAAATTAAAAAACACATTGAAAGGATCATAGGCCAATGTAAATTGGTAGAACCATTGTGGAAAACAAGATAGAGGGTCCTCAAAAACGTCAAAATAGAATTACCATATGATCTTATATTGATTCTACTACTTGGTATTTACCCAAAGAAAACAAAAACACTAATTTGAAAAGATATATGCACCTCTATATTTATTGTGACATTATTTACAATAGCAAAGATATGGAAACAACCTAAGCATCCATCAACAGACATTGATATTGTATATGTACACAATAGAATATTAGCCATAAAAGAATGAGATCTTTCCATTTGCAACAAGGTAGATGGACCCAGAGGATATTATGCTAAATGAAAAAAGCCAGACAAAGATATTGTATGAGTTCACTTGTGAAATCTAAAAAACAAATGAACTAGAATAGAAACAAATTCATAAATACAGAGAACAAACTGGTAGTTACCAGAGGGGAGGGGCTTGGGGGATGGGTGAAATAGGTGAAGGGTGTAAGAGGTGCCAAAAAAAAAAGTTATACATTATGATCAAGTGAGATTCATTCCAGGGATATTAGAATGATTCAGTATCTGCAGCACGCTGCAAATCTGTCAGTGTGCTTAACAAAATAAAGGATAAAAATTGTATCATCTCAACAGATGCAGAAAAAGAATTTGGCAAAATCCAACATCTATTTATGATAAAAATTCTCAAAAAAGCAGGAGAAAGGGAATGTACCTTAACATAATAAAGGCCATATGTAACAAGCCCATAGCTAATAACATCATACTCAATGGCGAGAAGCTGAAAGCTTTTTCTTTAAGATCAGGAGCAAGACCAGAATGTCCATTTTTGCCACTTTTATTCAACATAATATTGGAAATCCTAGCCAGAGAAATTAGGCAAGAAAAAGAAAAGGCATCCAAAAGGAAGAGGTAAAACTGTCACTGTTTGCAGAAGATAAGTTTATGTAAAAAAAAAACCTAATGACTTCATCAAAAACTATTAGAATAAATGAAGTCAGTAAAGTTACAGGATACAAAATCAATATGTAAAAATCTATTACATTTATTTGCTAATATTCTATTAGATATTAAGAAACAGTCCCATTTACAATTACATTAAAGAGAATAAAATAGCATAGCATAACCTATTAATCACTATCACCATGAATGAATCACTGTATTGTACACCTGAAATTAATGTAACATGTGTCTACTATATTCAGGAAAACCACATTAGCTTTCTTGACAAAAATTAAAATTTTGGTAACCAGAGAAAAAATAATACCTAGGAATAAACTTAACCAATGAGCTCAGAGATCTGTATATTGAAAATTACAAGACACTAGTGAAAGAAATTGAAGAAGACACAAATAAGTGGAAAGGTATTCCATGCTCATGGATTGGAAGAATTGTTAAAATGTCCATACTACCCAAAGCAATGTAAAGATTAAGTACAATCGCTGTCAAAATTTCAATAGTATTTTTCACAGAAATAGAACAAACTATCCTAAAATGTATCTGGGACTACAAATGACCCAAATAGCCAAAGCAATTTTGAGAAAGAACAGCATAACAGTAAACTCCCTGATTTCAAAGTACATTATAAGTTTATAATAAATAGTATTGCCATAAAAACAGACACATATATTAATGGAACAGAAGAGAGATCCCAGAAATAAATTCACACATCTATAGTCAGCTTATGACAAAAGAGCCAAGAACATACGATGGGGGAAAGGATAGTCTCTTCAATAAATGGTAAAACTGGATAGCCACATGCAGAAGAATGAAATTGGACCACTGTCTTACACTCTGCACAAAAATTAACTCAAAATGGATTGAAGTCTTAAATCTGAGACCTGAAACTGTAAAACTCCTAGAGGGAAACATAGGCAGTAAGCTCCTTGACATTGGACTTGGCAATAATTTTTGGAATCTTGATACAAAAAGCAGAAACAAGAAAAGCAAAAATAAACAAGTGGAACTACACCAAACTGAAAAGCTTCTGCACAGCAGAGGAAACCATCAACGAGATGACAAGGCAATGTATCGAATGGGAGAATGTTTGCAAATCATATATCTGACAGGGAGCTAGTATCCAAAATATACAAAGAACTCCTACAGCTCAATAGCAAAAAAAAAAAAAAAAAAATCTGATAAAAATATGAGCAGAAGATCTGAATAGACAGTTTTCCCAGACAACACTACAGATGGCCAACAGGCACATAGAAGATGTTCAACATGACTAATCATCAAGGAACTGCAGTCAGAACCACAGCAAGATACACCCTCACACCTGTTAGAATGACTAGTATCAGAAAGACGAGAAATATGAAGTGTCGGTGAGAATGTGGAGAAAAGGGAAACCTTGTGCACTGTTGGTGGGAATGTAAATCGGTACAGCCATTGTGAGAAACAGGATGGAAACTCCTCAAAAATAGAATTACCATATGATCCAGCCATTCCACCTCTGGGTATCTAAAGAAAATGAAAACACTAAATAGAAGAAATGTATACACCACCATGTTCGTTGCAGCATTATTTACAATAGCCAAAACATGGAAACAACCTAAACGTCCGTCAATGGATAAAGAAATTGTAATAAATATATGTGTGTACATATATATATGTGTGTGTACATATATATGTGTATACACATACCTACACACTCAGTGAAATATTATTGAGCCATATAAAAGAATTATTATTGAGCCATTTGCAACAACATGGATGGACTTTGAAGTGAAATAAGAGAAAGACAAATTCCATATGATCTCTCTTCTTTGTGGAATCTAAAACACAACAAAACAAACCAGGCACATGGATAAAGAGAACAGACTGGCAATTGCAAGAGGAAGGTGGTTGGAGGGTGGGAGAAATGGGTGAACTGTGTTTTCTTTTTTCATTTTTCTTGTTTTTAGTTTAAGGTGAATAATTTTTTTAATCAGATATGGGAGAGTATTCTTTTAGGCTGTCCTGTCTATGTGTTTTCACCAAAGATGTTAAATTTTTAATAGTGAAAAAATACATGTGTGTACCAATTTTTATTAAATGTCTGATTGCTTCTTTATAGCAGTCCTTATAATAAGTGGGCAAAAATGTGGTATTTGATATTGATGGAACTCCAGCAAGGCTGCAATTATTCAGTTTAAGTCTTTCCTCATGACACATGTTTATTGACTTAAGTGCTTGAGTGTATTCTCTCATGTTAGCTGGAGTCTGCAACTTTTTTCCACTGGAAGACATGTATAGTGGTTTCTACTGATCGTCTTCCCAACTTAAAGTGATGTGAACATCTGTATTTTCGTATTAGAATGCTTTTTAAATGTTTTTAAAAGTAAAAAATGAGGTGGTTAACTGGTACTACTAATGATGATATGTATGCAGTTAGTGTTGGTTTTGTTCATAGTATATGTGCTCAATCTAGTCTTAAAACGCCATTTGAATTAAAAGGGCAGCTCAAGGGATTCACTTTGCGGGGACAGAATAGTTCTGTGTCTAGATTGTGGTAGTCATTCTAGGAATCAATACATGTGATGTCATAGAATTGTATATGTACACACACACATACACAACAGAAAATGGATGTAAAAATTGGTGAGATCAAAGTAGGGTCTATAGTCTAGTTAAGCTATTGTATCAATGTCAGTTTCCTGGTTTTGTTATTGTTATTCAGTTATGGAAGATGTCACAGGGGATCTTTTTATTATTTTCCATCCTTCCTGCTATTTTTGAAACTACTAGTGAATCCATAACTATTTAAAATAAAAGTGAAAGTTTAGAAAAGTTTGGGCACCTTTGTGGCTCAATTGGTTGAGTGTCAAACTCTTGATTTTGGCTTAGGCCATGATCTCACAGTTCTTGGGGTTGAGCCCCCAACATGTCAGCTCTGTGCTGACAGTAAGGAGCCTGCTGGGAATTCTTTCCCCACCCCCCACCCCCACCCCTTACCTGCTCATGTGCTCGCTTGCTCTCTCACCCAAATAAATAAACATTTAGAAAAATCAGTTTAGAAAAAAAGATGGTGGCCAGGAAAATAGATTCTTCTTGATATTTGTGATTCTAATAGAATCAAATATTTAGAAACAAATATTTAGAAATATTTGGTGCACCCCAGAGGGTAAAGTCTGTTAACTGATTGTGGTTAAAAAGCGAGATGGAGAGTCCAAATCTATGTCTCTATTACTGTTTCAGGCTGAATGCTTGCATCTTAAAAGTCAGAAGGCTGCTATTGTACTGAGCTTTGAAAGACCAGCTGGAATGGTCCTTGTCACAATTATAAAATTAAAAAAAAAAAAAAAAAACTTGTGCCAAAGCATAAAAAATTGTTTACAGTAGTCAATGGAATGGCAACTATTTGGGTTTTTTTTAAGAGTTTAAAAATTTTCAAGTTTGGTGTGTGAATATAAGTGGAAGCATGAAACATTTGGAATTGTTGAATTTATTACGGAATGAGTGTCATTTTCCCTTAACTAAGCCATGCCAAATTAACCATTGAGAGAGTCCAGACAGTGAGAAAACCATGATTATGTGACTACCCTTTAATGTATTAAATAGGAAGATTGCTCTATTCTTTTCTCACCCACTCTCCCCTCTTTCTTTTCTCTTTATATTTCCACTTGAAAAAGGTTGTGTCTTTATTTTTCTCTAGACAATGTTAATTGAAACAATTCAGACTTAGCAGGATGTTATTCAGAAAATGTATTAAGTCTTGAGACCTAGCTCCATGTATCCTTATTTGTAAGAAGTAATAAAAAGTTATTTGCTTTCAACATGGCAAAAGAGAAAAATCAATATTACAATCAAATTAAGCAATAGTGAGGAAAAATAATTGCCTCCAGTAAGACAAATCCAGGAAAAGGGAATTCACAAAAAACAATATTGGAATGAAAAAGCTGTAGATAGACCAGAGATTAAATAACGAGAATACTGTGAAAAATTTTGTGGTGGGGCACCTGGGTGGCTCAGTCATTTGAGCATCCAATTTTGGTTCAGGTTATGATCTCACAGTTTGTGAGTCCAAGTCCTGCATCAGGCTCTAGTGCTGACAGCTTAGAACCTGGAGCCTCCTTGGCATTCTGTGTCTCCCTCTCTCTCTGTCTGCCCTCCCCCCACTCATGCTCTATCCCTTTCTCAAAAAAATAAACAATTTTATGACAAATCTGACAAATTATGTCCCACTTGACAAACCTCTAGAAAATGCACAATGAATTCAAAAGAAATAGATAGCTCAAGTATTTCTATATGTTTAAAGGAAAATGAATGAGTAAGTAAAAATTTTCCCCAAATGAAAGCACCAGGATCAGATGATTTTACATAAGTTTGCCAGACTTTGAAGGAAGAGATCATTTCCTGAAAAGAAAGAGAGGGAATATTCCCCAACTGATTCCAAGAGCAAGTATAACTTGAAACCAAACAACATTATATAAGATGAGCCCATCACCAGTGTCACTTATGAACACAAATGCAAAAACTCCAAACTGTAAATTAGAAAGGTAACAGAACAAATAACATGAATAATTAACAAACAACCTTTAATGTCAATGTTATGGACTGTGTGTTTGTGTCCCCTAAAACTCATACAGATGAAGCCCTAATCCCTAGTGAGATGGTGTTAGGAGTGGATCCTTGGGAGATAATTAGGTCTAGATGAGGTCATGAGGGTGGACCTGCCATGAGGAGATTAGTATCCTCACAAGAAGAGGAAGAGACTGTGGGTGCCTGGGAGGCTCAGTTGGTTAAACATCTGACTTTGGCTCGGGTCATGATCTCACAGTTCATGGGTTGAGCCCCGCAATGTGCCTCTGCACTGACCTTGCAGAGCTTGCTTGAGATTCTCTCTTTCTCTCCTTTTCTCTCTCTGCCCCTCCCCCACTTTCTCTCCCAACATAAACAAACTTAGAAAAAAAGAAGAAGAGACTAGAGCTCACACTATGTTGCTCTACGTGCATGCGCCAAGGTAGGCTAAGCAATGACCTAACCAGGAAGAGGGGAAAGAGGGCCCTCAGCAAGAACCTAACCATGCTGGTACCCTAATCTCTGTGAGAAATAAATGTTTATTATTTCAGCCCCCCAGTCTGTAGTATTTTTGTTAGAGGAGCTTTAACTCACTGAGACCCATCAAGGAAGCAGTCTGCTGAATTTTCCTATTAGGCTCAACAGTTTGTAATAGGACTCTTCCTTTCCTATTATTTAACCTCAGCAATACTGAACTGGGCCCCCAGACTGAAAATGGGCATCTTTGTCTTCTTCCTGATTTTAAAGGAAGTGATATGAGAGTATCACCATTGAGCATGTTGTTCACTGCAGGTTTTTTAGATGGATTCATGATCAGATTAGTGGTGTTATGTTCCTAGTTTGCTTATTTGGAAGAGGCTTAGGAGACAGAACAATGAAGTGTAATGAGGGGACCCTGTTTGTCTCCTGATTCCAGTGAACCAAATGCGGAAACATAGTTTTTTGAGGTGCTTGAGGAAGTTTGATTAGGAATTGGTTCAGTCGGTGGAGCGTCTGACTCTTGATTTCAGTTCGTAAGGTCAAGCCCTGTGTCAGGCCCTGCACTAATAGTTGGGATTCTCTCTCTCCTTCTCTCTCTTCCCCTCCCCCACTGGTACTCTTTCTCTTTTTCTTTAAAAAAAAAAAAACGACAACAGACAAAAAAAGAAAGTGAATTGTTTAACTTAGGTGTGATCATGCATTGTGATTGTATAAGAAAATGCCCATTTTTAGTGTGTTTTTCGTGGTAAAATACACATGATATGAAATTTACCACTTTCACCATTTTTAAGTGTACAAGTTCAGCCTTAAGTGCATTCACACTCTTGTGCAACCATCACCACCATCTCCAGAGTGTTATCATCTTCCCAAGCTGAAACTCTGTCCCCCCGAATACTAACTCCCCACTCCCCTGCCACTCCAGCTCCCCAGAAACCACCACTCTTGCATTCTGACTCTATGAATTTGACGTGCATGTGAGTGCATACATTTGTCTTCTTGTGACTGGCTTATTTCAGTTTGCATCATGTCCTCAGGGTTTATCCATGTTGTAGCCTATGTCAGAATTTCCTTCCTTTTTAAAGCCGAAAAATGTTCCAGTGTATGTCTCTACCATGTCATCTAGCCTTTCATCCATCAGTGGATACTTGGGTCGCTTGTACTTTTTGGCTACTGTGGATATTGCTAGGAACATGGGTGTACAGATATCTGCTCAAGTCCCTGTTTCCAGTTCTCGTGGATACCTGTCTATACCTAAAAGTGGGGTTGCTGGATCATATGGTAATTCTGTGTGTGTCTGAGGACTTGCTGAACTGTTTCGCACAGCAGCTGCCCGATCTGACATTCCCCCCAGCCAAACACAGGGGTTCTAACTTTCTCCACATCTTTGCCAGCGCCTATTAAGAAAATGTCCGTGTTTTTAGTGGATTTATACGAGGTAGAGCTGAAGAAGAAGAATCATTAGTCACCCATCGCCTCCAGAACAGGCATGCCACACCCATGGGACTTCACCTCCCCACCAGCTGACAGGCAGTACAGCCATCTGCTTGGGCCTGCCTTCACTCTTAGCCACGACATCCCTGAATTTTCCATGTGTGCCTATAAAAGTTCCATTATGTCTCTGACACACTTTTAGGGAAAAAAGAAAAACACTCGGATTTAGTGATACATATGTAGGGAAACTGTTGGTTTTAAAAGGCAAGAAAGTGTTGGACATTATTCATGATTCTAGATACCTTTTGGGCAGGTGTGGGCCATGGCACCAGGGAGAAGTACCACAGTATT
The DNA here is from genome assembly GCF_003009895.1 of Hyaena hyaena. Classification (NCBI taxonomy): domain Eukaryota; kingdom Metazoa; phylum Chordata; class Mammalia; order Carnivora; family Hyaenidae; genus Hyaena; species Hyaena hyaena. The sequence goes on from NW_024081121.1 coordinate 1,111,897, forward strand.
GGTCATGTGCGAGCTGGGTGCTATTTTCTCGGTGCTTTATTAGGATGCTGCATTACCTCTGTAAGTTGAATATATCCTTTTGTATGTATAATATTACATAACTTACATTTTTAATCCTCAGCTAGGAGCTTTTACTCATTAGGGCTGTGGTTCCTACATGTTGGTCAAAGGTCCGGTGTTGGTCTGAAATTTCAACTGGTATATGGAATTGTATATGTTCTTCAATGATGTCCTTTCTATTTTATTTGGGGCTCAAAGACCCTTTAGAAATGATCGAGTTAAAAGGATGCAGTTTGTTGTTTTGTTTATTCTGCTGTCTTCACAGATGGCAAACAAAAAGTAAATGACCTTATGGAAGATCTTTACCATTAAAAAATATTTTCCCTGGTCCTTGAAATAAAAATATTGTAGGAAATATCACCTCAGAGAACACAGAACTGTGTTCATTAGTCAAACACCAAGACTGATGATATTCAATGTAGTGATTTTACTTACTGCCCTTTACACAAAATGCATCTCTCCAATTTAAAAAGGTGATTTAGAGGAACCATTGATTGGCCTTATCTAAAGACTCCTGAATAAATTTTAATTACTCAGCAAAGACATACAGTACGTCAGTGGAGCTGGATTCCCAAGCATCAGCAAATGATCATCACAACTAATGTTTATTAAATACTCACTTTATCACTGACCATTTTGTAGAGATTAGTCTCACTTAATCTTTAAGAATGCTATTATTTTCACTTAACTGATAACAAATTTTAGCTAATATCTTGCTCAGCATTACATTAGAAAAGGGGAGCTAGAATAACCAGTTTGGCAGAATGACCCTTCATCAACACTTTTGGCTACTACTTACTCATATAGCACGTCTGGCACCACCATTAAGATGCCAAAAGGCTAGGGGCTAAAAAGTAGTCTTGAGTGCTGAGTTCAGAACTCAGCCCTCTCCCTTTCATTACCTCTCATATTTCTTGAGTTGTCTGATATTTAAGGAATCCAGAATCATAGAGTTTGGAACACTAAGCTTGCTGGAAACATTACTATTTTACCACTGTGGTCTTCAAAGGCATGTGTGAGCAGTGACCTAACTGTACTTATTTCATGTATCCCTACAAGATATTAGCACACACACTGTGTAAGTTCAGTTGTAGGCAAAAGACTGGGGGAGAAAAGCATTCCAGGCAAATTCTAGTGGCTCATGGCTCTGAGGTGTTGTGGGGAGAGGGAAGAAGGTGGTACAACATCCAGCCAAGAGGGTTAAAGAAAGGTTTGGAAGACAGTGGAATAAAGGGTTTGAGTGAGAGGGCTGAAAATGAAGTGGGGGCAATCAGATTCCTGAATCCCCTCAACGAAGGAATAAAGGAAAGGCAGAAGAACGTTCATAGTGCTTCAAAGTAATGTTGGCTCAGTAGAGAACTGGGAAAATGCACATATAAGACAATGAGTTCTAATTCATATTGTAATAAAGTGAAAGCTTTGAGCTATGCTCCTGTTTTCTCCTTATTTTTATTTTTTTACAGAGTGAATGAGCAAGCACATTCAAGTGGGAGACAGGGAGTGAGGGAGAGAGAGAAAGAGAGAGAGAAAGAATGAATCCTAAGCATGGAGCCAGATGAGAAGCTCAATCTCATAACTCTGGGATCATGACATGAGCCGAAATCAAGAGTTAGAGGTTCAACCAACTGAGCCACCCAGGAACCTCCTGTGATCTCAATTTTAGATTCTTTAACTCTTCTCATTTGTCTGTGAGCATTTGCCAAGATTCTCCTCAGCCCTACATACTGCTTCCCAGCACTTTGAAATCCTTAAGAATTGCATGTTGTTTCTCCCAGACTTCCCCTTCTCTCTGTTATCCTTCCTGTCCTGCCTATTATTGTGTAACAAACCACCCCAGATCACAGTGGCTTAAAACAACGTGCTATTATTTCCCATAGTCTTGTGAAATGACCAGGTTCAACTGGGTGATTCTTGGGCAAGGTCTCTCATGTAGGTATAGACAGATGCTGGTTGGGGTTGGAGTCCTCCAAAGTCTCCCCTGGATTGGGCATCTAAGATGGCATCTTTACAACATGTGTGGTGCCTCAGCTGAGGTGATCAGAGAACTGACTGGACTCTTCCCGCTCTCCCTCCACCTGTCTCTTCGTGTATACCATACAGTCTCTGTACATGGTTGGCTTGGGCTTCGTCACAGCATGGAGGGTCAGAGTACTTGGACTTCTTACATGGTAACCATCTTTCCCCAGATAAGCATTTCAGGAAACCTAAATGGAAGGAAGTTCAAAGCTTGGAAGTCACTCAGCAGCACTGTTGCTGCATGTAATAGGTTCAGAGAAGGTCACAGAGTTCACCTCAGGGGAGGGGGACCACCCAGTAGTCTGAATGCAAGGAACTGCGGTTTATGGGGCTGATGTACTTGTCCAAAACTAGCTACCACATTTCTGATTTATTGAAATTTCTGTTTACTCCTTATAACTGAAATATCTTAAGTTACTATCTTATATCTTGTGTCACATCCATTATTTCTTCTAATTATCGTTTATACTAATAGTGATTGAAAGACTTCTCTGAGGAATTCTTATACATTCTTTCAAATGAATCTTAACAACATATTTTTATTTATTGATATTAAAATTTAAGCACCCAAAATACCCTTATACAAAAGGTATGTGACTGGGTTTTGTTTTATAAAGTCTCTTTGGGAAATCAGATTTAATTCACTTTTTAACCACCAGTGATAACATATCACACTTAAAAGGCAGATCAGTTTTAGGGAAAAGTGATATGCCCTCATGTATGGGTGTCCTTAGGTGAACTCACCAACAAGATTGCTTTTCATGCTTAGCCACTAAATTAGAAAACCTGGTCTCTTGTTGGGGCTGAACCATGATTTACTTTGTGGTTAGACCTTGTTTTTTCATTTTTTATATCAAGCTCTTACACAATCCAAAGCTTATTTTTTATACCACTCCCCAAATAAAGAGATAACTTGAATCTAAAAGATTTTAGCAAACTCAATGTGGCAGTAACAGAAATTCTTTATTTAAAACCTCCTACCTATATACGGCTTAACTTTCCTTAGCTTCTGCAATTGCCATTGAGGTCTTAGGTTCTTATAAAGACTTATTGGCGTTTTGTTTTGTTTAAAGAAGCTAGATCTCCAACATGTGGGAGAAAACGGACAGTTGGAGGTGGCAAATAATTTGATTTTTTTTTCCTTACCCACAGCCCTGGGAAAATTCTGCCATAAAGGATTAATTTGCTCATGAGATTTCACTGCAGTTGCCATTAAGAAAAAAACTAACAGGAACGGTAGGGCAGAAGTGTTTCCAAACCCCAGAGAAAAGAGTCAAGGATTTATGGTGGGAAGGAGAGCAGTCCCCTCCCTTTTCTTTTTTTTTTTTAAACAACGCTTATGAGTTAAGCATCTGAGGTTGATACCATTTGTCTCACACAGGACTTTATACAGACAACTGGAACCTGACTCTGAAAAATGATTGTAATCAGTGGTTGTAGTTTTCCATAATTTATCTTCATGCAGCAGAAAGATTTCAATTTTTAAAAATCCAAGGGTGCCTGGGTAGCTCAATCGGTTAAGTGTCCAACTCTTGATTTCAGCTCAGGTGATGATTTCATGAATTGTGAGATCAGGCCCCATGTGGGGCTCTGCGCTGACAGTGTGGAGCCTGCTTGGGATTCTCTCTTCCTCTCTCCCTGCCCCTCCCCTGCTCTGATGCTTTCTCTCTCTCTCTCAAGATAAATAATAAACTTAAAAAAAGGACATGTTTTAAAAAGTAAAAATAAGAACATTCAGGTTCAAATCTTTCCTAGTTTTTAGAAAAGCTTAGAAAATAGCAAGCTATGCCATTGGCAGTTGGCTTGCACGTGTCCATGCCCACACTTGGGTCTTACACACAGATTGAGTGGAGGGGTCCTTGCCTCAGATTCCTGCAGCCCTCCGTTTCTTCCTGGCAAGGGAGGGCATTTTCTCTGAAGCCTAACCCTAAACCCATCAACAAATATTTCCATAGAGCAGCAGGCAAACTCCGAGGACCCTCGGAGCTTCAGGCTGAGGTCAGAGCACTGCTCCATCCCTCCCACTATCAGGACCCCTCCCAGAGGTCAGCTCAGGGCTACCCTTGGTCTAACCAACTGCTTGATGAAAAACCAGTGAACCAACCTGAGGGGGCCAGGCAGCAGGAAGGAAAGGGGGCAGAGAGGGGGTGACCAGGGCCAGGATCACGGGGTGTGTTCTTATTCATTTTCTCCATTCTCACAACTTCCTTGGGAAGCCCTGTTAATTCTTGTCTTTGTGGATGGGGACGCCCAAAGCCAAGAGTTTAAAATAACTTGCTTTTATGAAACGTAGTTCAACCAAGTATTTAAAGTATTTAAACCAAATAGAATCTAAGAGTTTTATTTAATCCTAGGGTCAAATGAAGGATTTTAATCTCAGCCTCTGTAACAGGTCAGCTACTCATTTGGTTCTTGCCACCACCCTGCCCCCCTCCATCCCCTCTCCTAAGCCATTGGTAACCAGTAATCCACTTATGAATTAAAATGGGGCTGCTTTCTTGAGATGAGCCTGTGGCACTTAGTCAAGTAACAATAGTTGTCACTCTCTCTTGTTTAATCTTATAGTGGAGCACGAGAAGGAGTTCTCCCCTGGCCAGCGATACCACAAAGAGTTCAAGTTCAACTTATCCCAGATTCCTGAGGGTGAGGCGGTGACGGCTGCAGAATTCCGAATCTACAAGGACTGTGTTGTGGGGAGTTTTAAAAACCAAACTTTTCTTATCAGCATTTATCAAGTCTTGCAGGAGCATCAGCACAGGTATGAAGGCTCAAGAAACCCTGAAGGGTGGGGCTGGCCCCCATTTCTCACCCTGCCATCACCTGACCCCGAGTGTGTCTGTGGAACGTGATGTGGAGTTCAAGGGCAGCACATGAGCATGACAAGGGATGTATTCTGAATGGTAGCGTTTGGCCAGCAGGGAGATTTTTTTGTTATTAAAATGAAGATTTTTTCCAAATAGTTTTCTGTTCCTACGCAAGCCAGTGGACGGTCTTTACGAAGCATCCTTTGTGATCAGAGAACATGTGCCTTATTGGGCAAAAAACGTATCCCATTGTTTTTCAGTGCCTACTTTGGATGATGGACCGAGGGTGGCTAAAATAGATTCACACGTGACAGTTATGTAAGGATGCTTACAAATGATACTAATTCAAGTGAATAGAAAGCTGTGTGTTTGCATATAATATATACATCTCTATGATTTATCTTTGAGCACGTGTGTCTCAAATGTGTCTCATTTGGATACAAGGCAATAATAGACCATTCCCCGCCCTGCCCCCATGTCTGTAATATTCTTGTTTTTTGAAATGAGGCCAGGCTGGTTTTACAAAGGAACTTCAACAGAGCATGTTCTCAGGGCTGCCCACCAATAAAGAAAAACTTCCACAGAGTGGTTTCTGGAGGATTAGATGGGCCAAGGAGAAAAATGTTACAGCAGCCAGTTCAATCCTATAGCACACAGAAAGTAAGCCAGTGACCTTGACTTGTGCTTAGCATTTGGGGGTCAGTCAGTTGGGTAGTCCGGCGAGACTGGTAGGCCTGATGCACAGATTAGCACTGCCACATACTTCCTCATGTCGTGGAAATGCAACACGTGGTGTGAGAGCCTGGCTGTTATATGGTAAATAGGCAGATAAAAATGAAAGAGAATGCAGAGAGGGAAGGAGCCCCACATTTGCAAACTCTGTAAGGGATTTACCAGCATTGGTTTTATACACCAGTCTAGATTCTGGCTTTTTTGGTCCTGGATGTCCGTTGAGTTCTCAAGAATGTCCAAGGGTTTAGGGATGACTTTGGTTTCTCCTGGACTTAGGCATCTGTGTGTGGGTCTGCCACAAACAGGCATGCTAAAATAACGAACCTTAACTTGCCCCATAAAACGCTTACTTTGAGAGCACTGCCAACATTTGGCCCCCGTACATTTCAAGTAATGAGGGAAACAGAGAAGAAGGAAAGACCCATGCCAGGCTTTGGGGACACGTCATGGTGTGGAATATATGCACTGATGGTTGTATGTGAGTTCTTAGGTGGGGTAGTTATATAATAAGTAAAACATAGCTATTGTGGTGTCTGTTGCAAACCAAAATTTCAGAATGAAGGGAAAGTTTTCTGATGTCTGATTTTCACTCCTAAATAAAAGCATAATTAATAACTGTTAAGGGAGGGTCTCTTTTGAAATAATAAGTTATTGGTGTGTAGACTTTTATCTTCTGATGTTTTAGAGAGAATTTATACTCAGTGGTGACTTTTTGGGCCTGCTTTAGCCATTGATTTTCAATCTGCCTAATTATTTGTCCATTTATCTGGCAGAAATAACCTACTAGTACTGGCGACTGGTGGCTCAGTCGGTTAAGTATGTGACTTTGGCTGAAGTCATGACCTTGTGGTTCATGAGTTCAAGCCCCGTGTCGGGCTCTATGCTGACAGCTCAGAGCCTGGAGCCTGCCTTGGATTCTGTGTCTCCTTCTCTCTTTCTCTCTGCCCTTCCCCAGCTCATGCTCACTTCCTTGTTCTCTCTCTCTCAAAAGATAAACAGTTAAAAAAAAAAAAAAACTTACTAGTACCTTTCTGGCTCAGGCATTTGTTTGGAATACATAGCTTTCTCTGTTCTTCAGGAAAAGCTTTATAGTGAAAACACTAGATTGGGATTTTTGTAACTATGGGATTTTTCAAAATTATTATTATTTCACAAATAGAGCTAGCAGACCATTTGTAAGGTTTATCTTGAACTCTAGCCAAAAATGAACAGCTGCCTTGTGCTTAAGATGGTGGTGTCATACTTTCTCAGGGCCAGCAGCGAGTTTGGAAAACAAAATCCCAAACGGTCCCAACTTTGATGACTGTGTCAAAGCAAAGTTGTAATTTCTCTGCCTTCTAGGATGAGAGTATTTGGCGGTCGGATGTATTTAACTTCTGTGCATAGGAAAGGGGAAATATGGGGAGGTTTGGGAGAATTTCAGGCTTTTGAAGGGCTCCAGGTTGGCAAAGAGGAGATTTTTCTTTTCTTATCGGTAGGCCAGGAGCCCAGGCCTCCTGCCGTCTCGTTATGTTCTTCCAGAGACCTCCAGATTTAACTGCAGGACTCCTTCTGGGGAAGGTTTGATCTCCCCATCTGTACCATCTCGGGGTGTCCTGGCTAAAAATGATCCTGCAGGCTTGTGAAGAAACTTACTGGTCTAATCTGTGTTTAAGTGAAATTTGTAGAATTTTATGGATTAACTTACTTTAACAAATGTTTGTTTTGCAAAAGAGTTGGCCTCCTTGAAAAAGAAAAATCTAAAAGGCAGGTTTTTTGATGCTGAAGTCATAGCCTCAGCTAAGGCAGAAGAAGTGATATGTTGGAGCCTCTTGATATAAAAGCAGCTAAGAAGCCTGACCCAGGGTAGGGTCAGAAAAGATTCTTGGAAGATAGGTTGTTGCTGTGAATTCTGCAAAAACCTATTCCTCTTACTGATAAGAAATCACTGGATCAGGTAAGTTCCAGAAAGTGACTACTTGAATAGATGGCGCTTTGAGTAAGAACAGGGAAACATTTGATACTTTATTCAAAAACTGAGAATATGCCCTGAGATAGAATCTAAGTGCTGAAAAGATCTGGAGTGACCCATAGAGCAGTATTGGATCAGCAACCCAACAGTGTGTGCAGTTAAATCAAGTAGCACGCGGTGCCCTTTGCATGTGGTGTTAATATCTGGTGTTACATACATCGTTATGTTTTGATGATGACACTGGTGGAAATTGGCACTCGCATACCACTTAGAGTTTAGACAGAGCCTTCTCACATATCCCCCCACTAGGACTTAATTAACCATTGACCCCATCAGCTAAAGCAGGCGGTCATGTTTCCTTTTAGAGAGTGAAACGTGGCACGTATGAATTTTGCCAAACCCAGTGTAGGCCTATGTTGTCGGCTGCTGTTTCCCAAAAGTCATGCTGATGACATGGGGACAGTCCCAAGATAAAGGTGAAGTGCCAGAAAGAGGTCAGCAGTCCCCTTCTGGCACGCCCGTCATCTCCATCTGCTTAGCTTTGATGCAACATTCCCAAGGATGCTTCTGTTTGGATGTCCAATGACACAGGGCTCTGTTGGGGATGCACGTGTGTTAGAATTCAGGCCCTGCTTCTTTGGCTTTCCAGGCTTTTCTACAGAAAATTTTTGTTGAGCTATTGAGCATCTATTAGCTTTTCCAGAGGAAGGATGTGGATGAGAAAAAATACTAGAAATTTTTATACAAAAGTATTTGCACTTAGTCTGAGTGTTATCTGTTTGTCCATTTACTTTACCATGTTCTCCTGTAACTCATGCACACTTTAGCTGTCTTCATACTTGGAGTGTAAAGGCTGCTCTGAATACCTTTGGACCTTCTATATTCATGATGGTAGCATGTTGCTTTTCATAACGTGCTCATGATCTTTACTTTGATAGCACCTTTAGATTAATAGTGCAATTTTGAGGCCTTTCAAGAAGATCATTTTCACCTACATTTCTACTTGGGTTAAAGACACTCTTTCTCTGTTCTTAATTGAATTTCATCTACTTAGAAGTCAAAGTCAAACAACATTTCTTGAAAGCCCACCAGAAACGTTTTCAGGGTCTGAAAAATGGTACTGTTTGGTACAGGCACTAGCCTACTCGCTTCTGCTGGTTTTGAAATCCCATAGATATGTTTTGGCAATTGCATTGCTGGAAGTGATCCTTTGTCTTCTGTGTATGTGATAAGTTCTCTGTGTTCTATCATGGGGCTATCTTTTTGGAAGACATTCAGAGCGAGACTTAATTCCCAAATTTAAAATTCAATTCCTCCTGATAATAAGCAACATCACAACATATTCCTCTATTTGCAAACAGGCAATGTTTTGTTGTTGTTTTAATTCATGTGTTTCATCCTGACTTCCATAGCCAGGATGACTAAATGTGACGAAATGCATCTTTGAATCAAGGGAAAAAGGCAATGCTACCTTCGAGTTGGATTTTGAAACCAAGAAAGATTTCCTGGGGCCACCCAGAAGCCATGCTGGTAGATGGAGTCCCTGGGAACAAAATCAGATCGAATTCTTGCCTGAACTAAATTTTTGGCCAAGTTCACCATTTCTGACCCATTTTACAGACAGAATATGATTGTTTCAGGAGAGAAAATAACTCTCAAAGGCAAAAACGCATTTTTCCAAAATTTTTCGTTTGATAGTGCTCCTCTGAACCATTCATAGAGACAGGGAACACAGGAATATGCGAGGGAAGGGAATTAAGAAGGAGTTCAGGTTTGGACATGATTGAGACATGAGCGGATGACCAAGAAGTTTTCAGCTGAGCATAATGGGCTAACTAGAGTAATAGATATTGGAGATCCTAAGTGAACAGTGAAATAGATTAGATAGCCTCACTGTGTACGAATAGAAACATATAATTGACCCGGTATCATTTATTGAAAATACTATCCTTTTTCCATGCACTTCAGCAGTATCTCTGTCATAAACCAGCTAGCCATGTTTGTGTGGGTCTGGTTCTAAGACCTTTAATCTGATCCACCGATGGACTTTTTTTGCACCGATTTTATACTCTTCATTCTCTCAGTTTTGTAAGAAGTCTTGAAAAATGGTATATAGGTTCTTCAAAATCTGAGACTTCCTCAGCTATTTATTGCCTTTTGCATTCCCATATAAATTATAAAATTGCCATTTTAATTTCCACAAGGAAACTCGCTGGGCTTCCAATGGTAATTGTATTAAATCTAGAGATCAATTTGGAAAGAATTGACTGTTACAAATATTGAATGTTCCAGTCTAAGAATATGATATTTATTTAGGCATTCTGTCACTTTTTTCAGTAATACTTTATACTTTTTTGTGCCTTGAATATTATTTTATTTTTTTTAATGTTTTATTTATTCTTAAGAGAAAGAAAGAGCATGAGTGGGGGAGGAGCAGAGAGAGAGGAAAACAGAATCTGAAGCAGGCTCCAGGCTCTGAGCTGTCAGCACAGAGTCCGACACGGGGTTGAACTCACAAGCTGTGAGGTCATGACCTGAGCCCATGTCAGATGCTTAACCTAGACTGAGCCACCCAGGTGCCCTGTGTCTTGAATATTTTTATTAGATTATTCTTATTTATAGAACATTAGAATATTCCTGGTTTTGAAGATTTTTTATGCTATTATAAATATTATTAGCTTTTAAAAATTTTAGTGTCTAATTGTTTTTGCTCACATATAGAAATACAACTGACTTCTGGATGTTTTTTAAGTTTATTTATTTATTTTTGAGAGTCAGAGAGAGAGAGGGAGACAAAATCCCAAGCAGGCTCTGCACTGTCAGCACAGAGCCCCATATGGGGCTCAAATTCATGGAACTATGAGATCATGACCTGAGCCGAAGTCAAGAGTCGGATCCTTAACCGACTGAGCCACCCAGATGTCGTTATTTTTGTACATTGATCTTATATCCAGCAACCTTGCAAATTCACATATTCATTCAAATAATTTTTTTGTGCAACATTTTGGAATTTCTATAAATATAATCTTGTCACCTATAAATATCAGTTTTGTTTCTTCTTTTGTTATTCTTATAGTTTTTCTTCTATTTTTCTTGTTTTATTATGCTGGCTGAACATCCAGTAAATTTTTGAATTTGTTTCAGATTTCTGTCTCAGATTAGAAATCTCTGTGAAGTTTTGAATATTATAGGGGAAAGACTATTTTACTATTAAGGATGATGTTTGCTAAAAATGTTTTTGTAAGTAAGCTTTATAAGAGTAAAGAAGTTCTCTATTTCTGGTTTGCTAAGAGTTTTTTAATGTTAGAAATTGGTGTGGAATTTTATTTTAAAAATTCTGAATTTGGAGGGATGATTATATGATTCCCCCCCTCCCCAAGTGTTAGTGTGATATACTGCACTAAATGATTTCCAAATGTTAAACCAAACTCACATCCCTGGAACAAGCTTAACTTGTCATTTATTATCCTTTTTATACAAGACTAGATTCAGAGATCATGTCTGATAACTCTGTTATCTCGATCACCTATGGGTCTGTTCCCATCATCTATTTGTTCCCTTGATTTCTCCTCATTTGGTTTTATTTCTTGGCATGCTTTTAATGATTTTTTAAAATAAATTCTGCAAATTGTATATGGAAAATATTTAACAGATGATGTTCTCTCTTTCCAGAGTGGGTTTTAAATTCTTCTGGAAGGGAGACAAAATACACCATGATCATCTTGTTCTTTTGTTCCAGTGGGGATATTTAAGGATGTGTTAAGGATGATCTGTTTCTGGTTTTTCCCTTTCTCCTAGAGTTTAGCCCTTTATGGGTCTCAGCTGAAAATCTAGCATGTTGACCAGAACTCCTCTTCCTTGGTGGCCTCTGAACTCTAATATTTAACTCCTCAGAATGAAGAAACTTCCAGTTTCTCTCTCCTTGTTTTCTTAGCTTCTTATTCCATGCATACACAGCCTAATAGTTGGCAAATATCTCACATGGAAACGTTGGAGTTCAAGGTAGCCAGGACTTGAAGATCCAAAGACCCAGAGGAAGTGAACCCACACTTTTATGGGCTCACTTTTATGCAGCCCGTTTCCTCTGGGACCTTAACCCTTCAAGCGCTAGCTTCCTGAAACTCTGGTTTTTGTCCTCAGTCACAGATACTGTTCTAAGCTCTTGCTCCTTTCTGTTTGATACACATGCATCAGGCTAGGAATTATCTAATGTCCTGAAATGAAAAGGCAATACAAAGACAATACAAATGCAGGACTCACATCCATGTGTTTTTGTTTTTCTCTGTGAAATTGACCCATCAGGGGTTGACTGTCTTATTGCTCTAAGATGACTACAAATGGGCTTTTTTTTTTTTTCTCAGTTGTTCTTAGTGGGAATGTTAGTTTGCTACATCATAACCAGAAGCATATGTCTCTAAAGCATAGTATTTTTATTATTTTCATGGTGAAATCTTTATAATGAATCCCCACAAAGTTTGCTTTTGATTAATGAAATAGTGTCGTTTTGGAAACAGACCTGAACCTGGTACCTGATCCAGTTCCAGGATCTAGGAGAGCAATTTCCTTAGAATAGCATTTCTTATAGATTCATTGCTCTAAAAATGCTGTTGGATTTTCAGTGCTGAAGTGAAGTGACACGAACCTTTATCTTTACTGAGGTAAAAGTAAGATACCTGAGACTATGTTCTTTTTTGAAGAGAAGGGCAAATTTGAGAAAGCCGGGATTAGAGAACCTCATTGTAGCTGGGGCAGAGGGAAATCAAAGCCGTTTATCGCTGTACTCAGCCACACCTGTTTCTCTTTCTGTATCTGGCTTTCACAGGTATGATCCTCAGGGACTCCTGAAATCTTACTTGCCGACTTGATAATCTCTGGCACACTCAGCGTGGGCCTCAGGCAGGCATTGAACTTTTCAGTATTTGTTCCTTTGCCCCTGAAAAAGGGATAATACAGCAGACCCACAGCTCAGGTTATATAACTAGTTAGTTTCATCTTTTTAGTGAAGTCATACCTCGAATGGTCTACTGCAAATTTAAGAAAACAATTCATGCAGCTACTGAACCGTATGCCTTAGCCAGTCTAAGTTCTGTTCTTCACATAGGCACAGTGGAGAAGAGAGTATTGCAGGGAGGAATTGAGGTTATCATAAAGAGTTGGATGTGCTGAAAAGAGTGCTCTGTTTAGGGGAGAAGAGGAGCGAGGGTACGGCAGGCAAGAGAAAATGTTGTTTGGGGACTGTTTACCACTTGGTAAACATGAAAACGGGTCTTTATTTCCAGAAACAAGTATGTCTTCCATATTATTCATTCCCAGACACAGATTGCCATAGTCATGTACATCATCTTATTTTTTCTTTAAAACTTATTTACTGATTTTGAGAGAGAGAAAGCATGAGCAGAGGAGGAGCAGAGAGAGAGGATAGAGAATCCCAAGCGGGCTCCATGCTGTCATCTCAGCCCTACGTGGGGCTCAAACCCACAAACTGTGAGATGATGATCTCAGCTGAAATCCAGAGTTGGATACTTAACTGACTGAGCCACTGAGGCACATTTGTCATGTGAATCTTCTTACCGGAATGTCCAGCCTTGTGGGAGGCTGGCCATGGTAGTAGCTAAGACTATCTTGCAAGACATCTTTTTTTTTTTTTAAGCCACAAATGGGCAGCATTTTTTCTGTTTCGTTTCCCTAGATTGTACAGGATATGGAAATGTGGGATTGGTGATGACAATGACAGTGTAACATTTGCATATAATGTGTTTAAAAGGTGGCCAGACTTCTCATTCAGTCTGTGCTCGATTACTTGGGCATGTTGGAGTATATACCCCAGTGAAGGAGAACAGTATTCTGTTTATGTGGCCAAAGAGGATAGGCTAGGTAGCTATGAATTTGTGGAAAGTCACCTGCTTTACCCCTCTCCGTCCTTGACACAGAGAAGCGGGCCTTCTAATAACACTGCTGCTTCAGACTTGATCTTGCTTGTGATTCTGATTATCGGTTTAACTTGAAAACTCCCTGAAGGTAAGCCCAATCCATAAGACAATCAAACATTAACTCAGGGAACATTCTACATTTGCTTTGCACTGTCTTAAGGAGAGGAAGAAGAACTTTTGAGAGCAGTTAGCTTTGAACCTTAAGTCTAAAAGGCAGGTGAAGGTAATACTAGTCCTACTCAAGGGAAGGGGACTTTGCTGTAGGTCAGTGGCTCTCAAGGTGTGGTTCCCAGACCAGCAGCACCACCTGGGAACCTTAGACAGGCAAATTCTCAGCCCCCCCACCCCCCCAGAAACTCCATGGGTGGGCCCAGCAGGCTGTGTGTTAACAAGCCCTCCCCAGGTCCCAACAGTAAGTCAGCTGAACTTGAGAACCACAGTTCTGATGATTGATTAAAAGCATGTGTACCACGGAGCCAAGTTGCCTTGGTTCAAATTCCAGCCCTGCCTTTACTGGCTGTATGACTGTGAGCAAGCTACTTAACCTCTTTGTGCCTCAGTTTCCCTATCTGTCAACCTGTGATGGTATCTGTAGTGTTTACCTCTTATGGTAGTTGTGAGGAGTTGGCATATGTAAAAGCATTCAGGTAGTAAATGTCATGGAAGGGCTAGCTAGGTTAGTATTCTGTCAGCAAAGTGACTTGTATTCATTTGTTGAAGATGGAATATTCCATAGAGAGTTAAGGTGCCTCTGCTATTTGAAACATCTCTTTATACCATGCTAGTCCTTGAGGTGAAAATTAGTTAATATCAAGTGGCATAAAATCAGTGAGAGCTTAGCTAATTATATAATAAAGTGCCTTCACCCTTTTACTCAGATTCATATGTGTGTAGCAGTTTACCCTGATTTGTAGTGCTCTTTTAGTTGTAAAAGTTTAAACATAATTCTCTATGTATGATATGTAAGAAGAAAGTAAAAATGCTGCTTTACTATTTCATTTTCTAAAATGATTGGCTTTTGACTTCCATTCTCTTTGAAGTTTAAATTTGCCTCATTGCCTATAAAATTGGTCCATCACTATATGAATGTTGTTTCGTATCTTAGTTTACCATTAAGTCTAGACATAAAGGGCATAGGGAATGGTCTGAAGAAATAAAGGCACAAGACCAATCTGCTTGCTTCAAACATCTAAATTCTACTTGTTATTAAGAACATTTCTAGAGGCACCTGGGTGGCTCAGCCGGTTAAGCGTCCGGCTTCGGCTCAGGTCATGATCTCACAGTTTGTGGGTTCAGGCCCTGCGTCAGGCTCTGTGCTGACAGCTCAGAGCCTGGAGCCTGTCTTCGGATTCTGTGTCTCCCTCTCTCTCTGACCCTCCCCTGTTCATGCTGTCTCTCTCTCTCTTTCAAAAATAAATAAAACATTAAAAATATTTAAAAAAAAAAAAAAAAGAACATTTCTAGTGAAATGATCAGTAGTAAGCAGAGTTGCACTTTGCGTGACCGCAATGGGTGCCATTTGTCAGGAAAGACCAATGCTGGCCACTAGAAGCTCAGATTCTTCCTGCTCTTCCCCGGGGGCGAAAAAGAAAAAGACCTACTGTGTTCACCGTGGTGCTTTCTACCTCTCAGCCTGATGGAATGTCACCTACAAGGGTAGGTGCTTTGGACACTGTGCTGTGGGAGGGACCACATAGAGGCAACTTTGCCCATAAACACCAGGTCCACAAGTCTTGCAAGTGACTTGCTGGTCAGTCAACTCTAGCCCCAGAGTGAATTTGTGAAATTTTCTAGAAATTTCTAGGTTTTCTAAAAATTTCTTCTTAGGCTTATTGTTAAGAATTAAATTTTCCCAGGATGATCATTCATCATGGGGTTCTGTGAGTTTGTAGAGAACAAAATAGGCAATAAATTATTTTAAGATTCTCTCTCCCTTTCTCCCTCTCCCTCCCTCTCCCCCCCCATTTTAGAATTTCCTTTCATAATGTATTAACATAGTGTACATCAGTCATCCAAATAGGAAGTCCAAATAGTCTGGTCATGATGATCACTTTGGCCAGACCCTAGCATTCTTTATCCACTGGTTATACATGTTTTAGATAAGAACAGCAGACCTTGACTCTGCTAAAGTGTGATTGAATAGGGAACCCTTGTATTTAAATTTTTTTTTAATATTTCTATTTATTTTTGACAGAGAGAAAGGGAGAGAGGGAGAAAGAGAGCACACACAAGTGGGGGAGGTGCAGAGAGAGAGAGAGGGAAACACAAAATCTGAAGCAGGCCCCAGGGTCTGAGCTGTCGGCACAGAGCCCAAGGTGGGGCCCAAACCCATGAACCACAAAATCGTGACCTAGGCTGAAGCTGGATGCCTATCTGACTGAGTCACTCCAGTGCCCCTGAGGCTACACTTTTATAGTAAGGAGACTAAGAAAGCTATGTGTCATTGAAGAAAAGTAAATAGATGCGGGTGACCTGACCTGCTTCATTGATTTGCTATGTCTTTTTTTAAAAAAAAGTTTATTTTGAGAGAGAGAGTGGGGGCGGGGGAAGGATAGAGGTGGGGTGGAAGAGAGAGAATCCCAAGCAGGCTATGCGCTGTTAGCGCAGAACCCAATTTGGAGCTCAGTCCTGTGAACCATGAGATCACAACCTGAGCTGAAATCAAGAGTCAGACACTTAACCAATGGAGCCACCCAGGCACCCTAAATAGTATCTCTTAAATACCTGAGTTATTGGAAACATGGAGGGTGAGCTAAGGAAGTTGTTTCTTAAAACTGTAATTCTTTTCTTCCTTTTTTTGGTCTTTTTGTTTGTTTTTTAATTCTTTACCCTAGCTGTGTGAATGCATGTTGGTAGTGTCCTCACCTTAGACAGAGACTCTTCTGTGTGGAAAGAAGAGTAGAGCAAGACTGAGAAGGTCCCTGGAGTTCCAGCAGTAGTCATCAGACATCGTTAGTCCCTTCCTGCATGCCCCTTTCACCCCTTCCTCCCCTGGCCTTGATAGGAGAACCTACTCATGATTTCTGATCACATGCCAGCTCTGAGTATCTCTGAGTATCTGCATCCAGCTGATGTTGGCATTAGTGTGCAGCAGATTTGAACTCTTACCTTATTCTGAGCCCTGGTGCCATATTTTTCAGCCTGTGCCCTGTGCTTTTCTTGACTCTGCTTTTGAGATGTGCGGTGGCCAAGAGTGTCGGCTCTGACTTTAAGTTCTGGTCACCCCACTTAATACCTGTGTGACTTTTAATACACCTCACCTCTCTAGGCTCCATGCCCTTAGCTGTAGGAGAGAGACAGTGATAGCACCTGCCTCTCGGGGGTCCCCAAGGCATAAAGGAGAAGCTCTGGGTACATCCTGTTTATTGAAAGCACACAGAAAATAGTTGTTCCTTGTCTATTTAGTCCAGTTACGTTAAACACATGCTCTACCTCACCTTCCTTCCTTGGGACCCAAGCATCATAGATTCAATGAACACCTGAATTTGAGGCCACCTCACTACTTGTGAGCCACAGAGTTTTCCATCATTCCAGGTCAGCCGCCAGGCTGTATTTGTGTATCCCACTGGTCTATGAAGCAGTGAGGACTGGTGTTCTCACTGCACAGCCCGGGAAGGTGGTGGAGAAACATCACAGGTGCCCGGGGACCCGATTTGACTCAGGAGCAGTCAGGAGAGAACATCAGGCTCCCCATGTCCATGGGTCCCCACTAACCATGAGGATTTCATGCCTTCCACATCATGATTGTTAATCCTTCCCATCAGCACCTTCCCCCTTTACCCTGAGTTTAGTTTCTGATTCATGTTTTCCCCTTTAATCCATACCCTCTTCTTTTTCTCTCTGCTTTCTCTTCTATTTTGGACGATGGACTTATGTCCCATCCTGCTTTCTCCTGTAATAGAGTCCCATTTCTTTTATTATAAACCCTACTTTTTCAAAATAAAAGTTCACTCTAGCTCTTTGTACCATCCCTGCCACACTTCTATCCCAGACTGTGGTTTCCTGCGTGCTTGTTACAAGTCCTTAAGAATCATTCGCCAGGTACGTCATTGGAGCTCTGTAAATAGTGACAGTGGACCCCCTTCATCTCGGTGCAGCATGGCACCCTGAAACTCTCACTGCATCTTTATCCTCCTCTGACATGGACACGTCACATGCTGCCTTCAGGACATTTTCCCACATTGCTGTCCGTAGTGTCTGTTATTTCTGGATGAGGGTCTTCTCAACCTTCCAGATCAGAATTGATGTCTTTTTATATCTTCACTTCAAAGCTTTGGACTTGTAGTCCCCTCTTGCTGTTTTCCATGAACACCCCCCGCCTCCCTGCTCACAGTTACCTCAGTACTGGGGGGTAATTTGTCAACAGGAGGTATGACACATGCACATTGGAGAGCGCGTTAAAGATGGCAGGCTCGAGGGTGGCCCCCCGCGGACCCTGCTCAGCAGCTGAGTAAACTACTTTTAGCTCTACCTACTGTTTTAAGCTTGGAAAAGATGACAATAGAGCTTCCTTCTAACTCTAAGCCATGTAAACAGGAACAATTGTTTCCCCTCAGAAATCTAAAATGTTTAACTCGGATGGTCTCACCGGCTTCACAGATATTTGATGAGATAGAAATAACACTTTATTCATTTGCCACAGGTTCTTTCATACTGGTCTCAAAAGGCAGCATGACAGTATAGAAAACTCTGAATCTGTTTCCTTTCTTCTCGCTAGCTACGTTGTTTTTTATTTTTATTTTTTTTTTAACATTTATTCATTTTTGAGAGACAGAGAGAGTCAGCACAACCAGAGGAGGGGCAGAGACAGAGGGAGATACACACACAATCCGAAACAGGCTCCAGGCTCTTAGCTGTCAGCACAGAGCCCGATGCAGGACTCAAACTCATGAACCATGAGGTCATGACCTGAGCCAAAGTCAGACACTTAACCGACTGAGCCACCCCAGAGCCCCTTGCTAGCTGGCTCTTTTTCTTACTAGAGTTTAATCTTAGTGGTATGTCTGTAACCTCACCTTTAAGTCTCAGTTTCCCCAGCTATATAATGATATTCTACGAGCTTTCAAGATTGTTGTAAGGAAAGCAAAGTGGACAAAGGCCCTTTATAACCAATTTTGGTGTACAGAATTAGTATTGCGATGCTCATCTTAAATTCAGTATTTAATTCTAGTTCTTTTTCTACTCTGTAAAATATGGCACCAGGGATTTGAATCATTCCACAGCCAAAGTGGCTCCCTTCCCTGTCATGGGAATTCCCGGCCATTTCATGCCAGCAATCCTGGGATGTCAACTCAGACTCAGAGTGTTCTGGAAACACACAAAGATGATCATCCCCTAACACTGCTCTATCATGACATGTGCAGGAGCAGAGAAACTCTTACTCCACCTTCCCACAATTCCTAGGGTTATGTTTGTTGAAAATTGTTAAAAAATATATCTATACCTATAGATAGATACACTTCTATAAAAGTACTCCTTTTGGAGCCCAGTGGAAGGGATGGAGTCTGAGTTTGCCTACAAGAACCCCAGCCATGGCTCACAGCTGTGTTGGAATGAACTTAAAATCACTCAACATACACCCACGACTGTACTGTCCACACGAGAAAGGACCTCACACTCAGCAAGGACCATTCAAAGGCCTTAATTAAAAGCAAGGAACTGATGATTACTCACAGATATGATATGGCTTCTTGTCTCTCCCTATTTCATGGGAATGAACATGTGAAGATTATCATGTTCTAATTTTACACAATAAAAAAAATGAACAAAGCACAACTTTCTTTTTGCTTACATGAATCTTGATTTTAACATTTTCCTAATTCTTTTCTTCATGCCCCCCTTTCTCTCTTTTTAGAGTTCATTTGCCATAAAGTAAGCAACAATATGACTTTCTTTCCCTCTCTCCTTCCCTCCTTTCCCTCCCTCTTTCCTTCCCTTACCACCTTCCTTGCCTCCCTTCCTTCCTACCGTCCATCCCTTTTTTCTTTCCCTCCTTGCTTCCCTCCCTCCCTCACCTCCAAGAAAGACTTGGCGTGAACAGGGGCACCTGGGTGGCTCAGTCGGTTAAGCGTCCGACTTCGGCTCAGGTCATGATCTCACAGTTCATGGTTTTGAGCCCCACATCAGGCTCTGTGCTGGCAGCTCAGAGCCTGGAGTCTGTTTCAGGTTCTGTCTCCCTCTCTCTCTGCCCCTCCCCTCCTCATGTTCTGTCTCAAAACTAAATAAACTATTAAAAAAAAAAAAGACTTGGCATGAGCAGCTCTAGTAAGGCCTCTGATGACATTGCTCTGAAGCGCCCTAGCAGATACTCCCCTCCAGATTGTGTTGTATGTGTGGGAGCTAGAGCTGCAACAGGCACCATACACAGCACCTCCTAGGTAGACCTGGCCCAATGTTGGCATTTTCATTTTATTGCCAAGGCAGGACAGAGAGGATGGGCCAAGAGCACGGTGTGCCACTCACCACACCACCTTTTCTCTCTTTCAGAGATTCTGACCTATTTTTGTTGGACACCCGCGTGGTGTGGGCCTCAGAAGAAGGCTGGCTGGAATTTGACATCACAGCCACTAGCAATCTGTGGGTCATGACCCCACAGCACAACATGGGGCTTCAGCTGAGCGTGGTGACTCAGGATGGTAAGTTTGCCCAAATCGGCAAACACTCTTCATTCGTTTCCCTTGCAACAGTTATGGTAGAACCATGGTTTATGGTCGAGACCACGGCTCTGGGATGACATTTACTGTTCCCGCAAAACTGCTGTTGAAAAGCTAAACCTGTCCCTGAGGTCTCCAGAAAGGACCTGGAGATAAGTAGGTCGTCTGCGTTCCAGGGGCAACAATGGGAAGACAGCTCATGGAGGCAAGGGGAGCCCAGCCTACCTTCTGACAGTTGGGTGGGTTTGCACGGGAACCCTTCCAGTGCCCCCTCCTCCTGCAGCATCAAAGCCCAGCAGCCCAGGGTCCTCCTGCGGGTCCCAGATGGGGCACACTCTGCCTGTGAAGTTGCCTCACTGGTTGGGAAATTTATAATCAGAAAGAAAGAATGGTCATGTCAGGGGAGGTATATCAGGGATGAGCAAGCCTAGGTGTTCACACCATCTCTGGCTCTAATTCATGGAGCTTTGGAAGGAGTGTCTTGATTCTGCCCTTCCGAAGGGAGTCACCGGGGCTCTGCACAGTGCTCTTCCTGCCTGCTCCTCCTTCGTGGCTGCCACCTGGGTGGCCAGGAGAGCTCAGCTGTGCAGCTGCAGGAACAAGTTTCCATGGCATAAAGACAGGTGCACTATGCTTTGCCTTTAAGGACTCAACATCAACCCACGAGCCGCAGGCCTGGTGGGCAGAGATGGCCCTTATGACAAGCAGCCCTTCATGGTGGCCTTCTTCAAAGTGAGTGAGGTCCACGTGCGCACCACGAGGTCAGCCCCTGGGCGGCGCCGACAGCAGAGCCGCAATCGCTCCACCCAGTCGCAGGATGTGTCGCGGGTCTCCAGCGCTTCAGGTGGGTCTGGGTGGAGCCTGGGTTTTCAGGAAACCTAGTTGGCTCTTGAGCCTCAGTGAGAACAAGGATGCATTGATGGTTTTAGCTGTCGCATGGCTTCTGCCTGGCAAGTACAAAAGCCCACAGGTGCCTTGTCACAGCCACCAATTATCTAGATGGGTTCCTAAGGCCATCAGAAGGGAACATTTGTTATCCAGGTACTGGGTCTACAGGCTGACTACCTCCCGAGAGTCTGTTTTTCCAGAAAAGCATCCTTCTGTTTGATTTCTCTTAACTCTTTCATTCACATAAAGATCCTGAGCATACCTAGACTTTCTTCTAGTAGCATCACATCTGGGAGGTTGTGGTGTACAAGAAAACTTTGTCTACTTGCAGAAGATGGGCTTGTCAGTGCTCTTGGCTGAAAGTGATGGAACATCAGCTCAAACAGCCATCTCTGATGGATTTCATTGGTTCATTGAACTGGGAAGTTGAGGGTTCTGGCTTTAGGCATGGCTGGATTATGGGCTCACACGGTGCTAGGAGTCTTGCTTTCTCTTTTTCTATTTTCCCTTGTTGGTGGCATTCTCAGAAGGACCATCTCTATGTGGTGGTAAGTAAGGCAACCACCAGTTCCAGGATTTTATCACCCTTCATTACCTCTGCCTCAGGAGAGAAAGTCTCTCTCATAGTAGCTTGGTAGAAAGCCAGGCTGAGGCCACGTATTGACCCTCGGGCTAGAGAATGCGGTCAGCCCCATCCTGCCCTGAGCAGGCAGGTGCAATGGGCGAGAGAGAGGAAAGAGCTCCCACTACTTGAGGATCAATTCAGTGGTCCTTCACAAATGCCCATCCCCCATGCTGTGCCTTTTTTGGGAAGCAGTATGGAAGTCCACTCTTCAAAACATGAAGGAGAGGGGAGAAGAGCTTCCCCCTGATATTAGCTCACATGGCTAGTATTGAATTCCAGTGGAGATCCATCTTACTCTAATGCCAAGACTTGTAAATTCCGGGTTTCCTCAAGCTGTTGAACTAGACCAGGAGTCAAGCATGCCGTTGAAGTTTTGTGGGTGGGATTTGAAGCCGTTGATGTTGCTTCCCTTGTTACTGCTCTGTGGTGGACTTTGGGCAAACCAGTCCATTCCAGCTCCAGTTTAGTCATCCATTCAGTGGGGGTGATTAACACTTAGTAGATTCGCTGGGATGAAATGAGAAGTATTTGATCTGGTCCATAATAATGCTCAAAGATTAGTTACCTCCAATTGTGAAAAGTAGGTTCTGAGGGCAGATGTTAGGATCTTTGGAAAGGAGGTAAAACAGTTCTGGAAGATGCATTACGTCTTCCAGGTGACTGTGTAAAAATGTCACGGTCAGTGGCCACAAAGAGTTCATGCAACTTCCCAGAGTACTCATCTTTTCTTTGGGGGGAAATGGTCTTCATTTTAGAGTCTGACTTAATAAGCCGTTTCTCTCCCCAGCAACTTAGCTGTGAGGCTTGAGAACCTACCACCCAGGGTGAGGTGACATTTTGCTACTTGTCATCCCAGTGTTTCTTGGAAGCTTTGCCCAGCATGGATGCCCCTGTGTTTACCACTAGAAACAGTCAGGGTTGGTATTTTAAAAAACATGAAGAAGAAATGATCGCTTTGCTTTATTGGCTTCAGAGGAAGCCTGCTCAAGGGTTAATCATCTCAGTGTTTTAGGCTTCAATTCATGAATGAACTGTGGTCACTTTGGTGCTGGGACCCCAGACACGAAGGCAGCTCTGGGAATGTTGATTGCTTTTTAAAATTGAAGTAGCACTTGATTTATTTACCACGCCCTCCCCCAAGTACACACTCCAGAGTTTTTCATCAGGAAAACATGTCTCTGGTTTGGGTTTCCACAGTGTCACCTGATTCTTCTTTTCCACGTCCCTTTCAACTTTTTTTTTTTTTCAACTTGATAAGTTGCAATTAAATAGGAGTATGAAAGTTAATTGAATGTGGAATAAGATGCAAGTGTATCTGCTTTTTCTTGGTCTTCCCTTCCCCACCTCCCAACCCAGTACCTGCAAGTGTGCTTTGCTCTTTTCAGCGGTAATAGGACGAGAGAGTTCATAGCAAGTGCCTCTGGCCTCTTGTTCCAAGGACAACCCCCAAGACAGTGTCACTAACAAGGACCCTCCTTCCCTCTTACTGTCTTCAAAGACCCTCTCAAGCTGGTCTGAGAAATTGCTTGGATTAGGCCCATTCAAGTGCGACTTGATATATTTGACATTTTCTTCATTTATCCCTGCTATTAATGGGAGCAGACATATAATGGAAGAGGTCACTCCTGGAGAAGGGAATTCCAGAAAGATGGTCTGCTACCCAGAGAAATGGGCCATCCAGTCAGTCTGTCCCTTATTCCAGACCACTATGAGACCAGACCTTCATGTCCTTGCTGGACCCTCATGAACCAGGTAACTGATACTGAGGCCAAGAGTTGTGGTCTCTGGTGTGACTCCAGACAGGACTTTCCCTTTGTAAATCTTCTGGAAGTTAGAAGGGAGAGATTACTTTGCCTCTGCTGCCCCCCTTCTTCCACACAGTGTTCCCAGGGAATTACTATTTCTCCACGGAAACAACCACCACCAGAAGAAGCCCATCAGAGACCATCCCGCATCTGGGCAAAGAAGTTAACACAATCCATCAAATTGCCTGTCAGCAAGGTGACCCATGGCAGGGAAATCTGTGGCTATTTTTGGAACAGAGCTGCTGATGCCTGGGCCGGTAGGCTAAGTCCACAGCAAGGAAAAGGCCCCATCCCCCTCCTCCCCACCGCCCACTGGAATCTGTGCTAACATCTGTACTTGGCCTTCAAGGCGGACTTTGCAAACACACCCACCGCAGTGTGGGTTTGGAGCGAAGGCCCCCCGAGTGGTTTTCACGTGCCCTTGCTTCCCTGCAGCTGTCCGCTCTAAATGAATGATGGATGTTGGCTGTGTCACACCTCTCCAGCGGCCTTGGACATCATCTGCACAGGATTGTTTATCACTTTTACATGTGTTTTACATGCTGGTCTGAGCCGTGCTGTGCAGCCTCTTGGCGATCCTGGTGAATCTGACAGTTCTTTTTCAGCCTCCATTTCTACCAGCCTGCTGCTCTGTGACACCCTGCCTTGGGGTTCCTTCTCTCATGGGCTGGTCTTTGTACCTGCTCTCTTATAGTAGCTTTCTCTTGGGGTTCATTATTTCAACTCCTGGGGGACCATGACACCACCTGGCCAATTTACCGGCCTTGAGGGGTAGATACCAACCTAGCTGATTTTCCCACCATCTTTCCAAACCTCGCTGCGTTGGGAGTAGTTGTTGGTGAGTCTGAGGTTTTCTGCGCCGTCAGTCCCCTGGCTGCCAATGCTGTGACTTAGAAGTGTGCTTTGCTGTGGGAGATGAGCATGTAGGAGCTCTTCTGCCACTTTTAACGATTTATGTGAAATTAGGTGCCCTTTAGGCCTCTTTCATCCTCAGTGTTTTTGTGGCTGCCACGCACCTCTGCCGATCATCTGTGAACCAACAACTCTGCACGACCCCGTCTGCCTTTTGGAATGAGTCCCTCCTTGCTTCAGATGCTACCCGTTAGCAGTTTAGAGTCCATTCTCCTTCCATCTCTTTCCAACCCACCCAGACATGTGCCTTTAAGGATCCTTGGGTGTGTGTGGGGGTGATGTGGCTCTGGTACATTTAGATATGCAACTGACCTCATTGATAGTTCATATCTTGTATCTCTTGAATTTCTTGATTGGGACCATTCGGTGTGCTTCCAGCATAAGAGAAAGGTAACCAGACTGCGTCACTTGCAAAACAGTGGTTTGGGTACTTTATTGTGACTATGAAATCTTGCTGTAGATTTCAGGGAGCCCCAGCTGCAGGCCGAGGGCCTCATTCTTACAGATCAATGTTTCATTGGCCTTTTTGTTCCTGGAAGATGTCCCTCCTAGGTCCTCACGTGCTTCCCTGGACTGGCAGGCCAGAGCCGAGCAGGCCAACCCTCGGTGACCATCCAAAGCTCTAGGGCTCTGCATTATCTGTCGATGGTTCTTCAAAGGAATTGGGAATTGTAATTTGTCATTTTGATCTTCAATTAAAATTTTAGGGCCTACGGCTTGGCTTCCAGATGTCTTGGTCAAGAAGGACAGGCCTGTGCGGGGCTTTCTAAATGAAAGCAAACCTTAATTCTTCACAGCTGTGGCCGACAGGCATGGGGCTAGTAATTCAACAGTTAGAATCATTTCAAACTCCATATTTATAATACTTTCCTTTGCCCTGAAGTCCCTTTGGGTAAAAGTGATCAGGGAGTGATAGGCTCCCCTCTACCCCATCCTTGGGTTTCCCCCGTAGGAATGTACTCACAGCCAGCAGGGCTGAAGGGTGATGGTAAAGAAGCATAAACAGGAGCTGCAAGAAGCCTGAATGATCCACCAACTACTGCTCAGCCCACGAGTAGGTCCCAGGGGCCAGGAGGCTCCCTCTAGGAGGGAACATGGAGAGCAGAGGTGCTGAACACAGAGTCTTAGTCCTCATGCTCAGTCTGGAAGAGAAGCCTGTGTCTATTTTCAAGACAGTTAATCTCCACATTCTTTGATAATTGAGATAAAGGCTGAAAGTAGGCCAAAGTCCACCCAAATTAAATGAAGTAGGAGATATGAAATCCTAGCACCACAGAAGAATGGACCTCCCTGTTGGCTCTCAGTCTAACCATCAAGGTTATAAACCAAGTCTAGATTCTGAAGATCAAGTTCTCTACCCCATCCTCCCAACATTCTGTGACATTACTGACACCCAAGATCAAGGTCTCAGTGTGGTTCCACAGTGTCCCTGCTGCAGGGAGGGAGAGCCAGAGACTCTTTTTGGATTAAGAAGGGCTGATGAGGCTGGGAGATCTGGAAGAAGCAGCCAGATCAGTGAAGACCGAGGTACCATTTCAACAGCTGCTAATGTTACACTTGCCCTTTTCATTCTAGGAGAGGAGGGAGATAAGGGTCGTGAATTGTTTCTCTAAAAAACCAGTTTTGAGGTACCTGGGTGGCTCAGTCAGTTAAGAATCTGACTTCAGCTCAGGTCATGATCTTGTGGTTTGTGGTTTCAAGCCCCACGTTGGGCTCTGTGTTGACAGCTCAGAGCCTGGAGGCTGCTTCACATTCTGTCGTCTTCTCCCTCTCTCTGCCCCTCCCCTACTCATGCTTTCTCTGTCTCTCTCAAAAATAAAACATTAAAAATAATTTTAAAAACGAGTTTCCTCTGGGAAGACTCTGTAACTGGGCTCAGAAGAACTGGGAACCCGGTGTGGGGCGTGCCTCCAGGTGCCTGCCCCCTGCCAGCTGTGGGGTGAGCACAGCACCGCTGCGCTGCCCTGTGCAGAAGCCCTGTTTGGAGGTGGCCACCTGCCTGCTTCTCTCCTTCCCTCTCACCTTGTTTCGTGTGGTTGCCTTGACCTTGTCCGCCTTTCTCCTCTCCTCATGTCTTCCCTGTTGTTTCTCTCCCCTCCTCCTCTCCTGGCCTTGGAAAGGATGGCAGGTAGGCTGCCTGGACACCCGGGACCGGGCTGGCTGCGCTGCGCCCACTTCGACACGGTAGTCCCGCACAATGGTTCCCCCCCCTTCCCACTCACTGCCGGCCGTGCACATCGGGATCGTTGCTGAGCCCTTCCCTTCTCATCCAGGACTCCTTCCCCTGAGAATCCCCGGGCCTTTGGTGCCCAGGAAGCCTGCATTTCACTCCACGTAGCTGATCAGCTTCAGAAACAAGCCAGTGGTGAGGCCCAAGCTCCCCTCTCCTACGGCCCCCTTGTGCCTTCCCCTTGTGCGCAGCATTTCACAATGCTGGGGGCGGGGGCAAGGAATGCTGGGCATCCTCCTTAGGGCGAATGGGATGTGACCCTCATGTTCAGGACAGAACAGATGTGCAGTGCACATGGCCGCTGCCTGGGGACATGGATGCCATGAGGAGGTGCTGGGCCAGCTGGCTGCTTACGGTGGGTCAGGAGCACCCTGTCCTCACTGTGCCGAGCAGGAGAACTGTCCCTCTGCAGTGTCCTGTGAGGCAGTGGTGGCCCCCATTTCCAGGGACTCGCTTGGGTCCCTGTTAGTCCCATTAGTTCTTGTCTGTAGGGGAGCCGCCCCTCAGGCATCACAGGGAAGAACAGAACATAAGGTCGGGGAGTAGAGGCTGTCGCAGATGAAACTGAGTGTCAGGGCCGTGGGCCAGCTGCCAGCCAGACCTGAGGGGGCCGCGGCAGTCTGACCATAGCTGTCCAGGTGAGACAGGCACTGGAAGGTGGAGCGGGGGCCGAGGACAAGCGAATGGGTCAGCAAAGAGCCGTGTGCAGTGGGACCTGCCGCGTTGGCCTCCAGTGGCCCACCCAGACAGGAAAAGCCACCACCACCTGCTCCCAGCAGGACTCTCATATGTGGGAATGAGGTGGTGTCTGACATGCTGGGATGAGACGTGTGTCACCCTACCCTCCTGCCCATCAGCCTGGACTCCAGGAAACCGTACCTCCATAGGGCTCCTTCTGGTCGGTTTCCCCACGTCCCCACGCTTCCGAGGTGCACCTGCTCCTGCGTTACCTGGAATGATGACTCACACACACCCCTGAGGCTTGGGAGATTGCACTACTCCACAGCAGCCATGTTGCAAAATGGGTGACCCTGGCCACCAGTCTGGCCACTGGGGATGGACGTGACACTTTCTGTGCCACTGGTTTAATGGTCCAGAAGGCTTGGGAGAGATGTGGATGCCTCTCGGCAGCGTATTGGAAGGACAGAGGCTTATAGAGAATGCACTGTGCATGGGAGCCTGGCCTTTGTGCCCAGCCCTGCTCTGCTCGCCCTCATTTCCAACAAGGACAGTGTCTTTCCCACGACAGAGCCTGGAGGATTTCGCCCAAGGACCTTCATTCGTGGGGGGCAAACGGGCAGAGCTGTCTTAGGTCTTTAAACGTTCTCCCGTTCTCCCAGGGTGGGGCCTCTGAAGCTTTTAAAGCTTGAAAATCTGGGGCGCCTGAGTGGCTTAGTCGGTTAAGCGTCCGACTTTCACTTAGGTCATGATCTCGCGGTTCGTGGGTTCAAGCCCCGTGTCGGGCTCTGTGTTGACTGCCAGCTCAGAGCCTGGAACCTGTTTCAGAGTCTGTGATTTCCTCTCTCTCTGACCCTCCCCTGCTCACGCTGTCTCTCTCTCTCTCCTAGAAATAAATAAAACATTAAAAAAATTTAAAAAAAAATAAAGCTTGAAAATCTATGGTGAGGGCTGAGGTGCCTGGGTGGCTTAGTCGGTTAAATGTCCGACTCTTGATTTTAGCTCTCAGATCATGATCTCATGGTTTGTGAGTTCGAGCCCTGTGTCAGGCTCTGCACTGACAGCGTGGAGCCTGCTTGGATTCTCTACCTCCTTCTCTCTGCCCCTCCCCTGCTCACACAGTCTCTCTTCGAAGGGAGGGAGGGAAGGAGGGAGGGAGGGAGGAAGGAAGGAAGGAAATCTGTGGTGGGAGTCCAAGGTACTCAGGACGACATCCCTGGGCCTGGTCTGGCTAGGCCAGAATCCTAGCTGGGCTTCTGGCACCTTTCCTGCCCTCTGCTCTGGGCCAAAGAGTCCCCTAGAATGAAAGGAAGCCAGATTTCACTTTCTGTGTTCAACTTTGAAAAAGCCACATTCCTTGAAAACGTCTCTGCTCCCAGACCAGCCTTCACCACATCTGCATCCCAGGAATGCCCAGGCAGCCCTGGTGGCAGGGGACCTGTTCCCGGTGATTCTGCCTTGAGGGTCTGAGAGAGGACTTCAGTTCCCTGATGAGTCTCACAATGTGTCAGATCAGATCGAGGACTGTTGCCCTCGGGGAGGTTTGTGGAGGCCTTGGGGCTCTTGCTCTGGTATTTGTCTGTTGCCTCTTTCCAGCAATATGGCTTCTTGTGTCTGCCTTCCCCTTGAGTGGCGAACCCATCTGGACAAAGTTGTGTTGCCTTCATTTCTCCCACTGAAGGCAGTTCCTGTTATTGCATAAGTTTTCACTGGGTCTATCCAGACCATTCATCTAAACAAATATCAAGGGACCGGGGCAGGAGAATGTTTTTCTGCAATCCGTCAGTCCTTAAACAAACAAACAAACAAACAAACAAACCCATGCGTGGTGGTGTAATTCCACTGCAGAACCCAAGGCACTGACCCCTGAGTGGCAGACACAACTATTTTGAGGAGTGTTGACCTTCACAAATATTTATACACTCTCGGCCAACACTTAACACGGAGTTATAAGGAAACTTAAGTGTGGCTTGAAAGCATCTGTAGGAGGAAAAGCAGAAGAGTTGAATTCCTCCCTTTCCTCTCTCTGGCCCGATCTTTACTTAACAACAAAAATGCCAGTGTCTGGTTCTAAAAGAAATAGCTGTTTTTATGGAGAAAGTTCTCTTTGTTGATCTTTGAGAGTCAAATTCGCAGGAGGCTCACAGACAACTAGACCTATTGGTGAAGGAAGAGAAGCAAAGTCCTGCTCTATGACATCATGGTTGGTCTTTTGGATGGCTAGCCCATATCCCGAACCTATCTAGGAACCCACAAGTTGGAACTATTAGGAAATTTCATGGTTTTTATAGCTCTGCCAGGATGTAATATTCTTTATTATATTACACTGTCCATGTTTGTCAACTCAGAAAGGAAAGGTATCCCAGAAATCTCTGCCTTTGACATGGAGAATGATTCCAAGCTTGACTTCGGGGAGATCATGGTCCCCAGCACAGAGAAGACATTTTGGGGGAAGTTTACTTTGCACGGACACAGGCCAACTGATGTCCAGTAGGGAAAACTCCAGACTGAGACTATACGTAGGAGGATCATATAGCTTACCGTCTAACCCAGGACATCTTCAGTAGTGCAAAGAACCAGAACCAGGGCCTTGAAGTCTTCAGAAGGTTGACTCCTACTCAAAACTGGGAAGAGAGGAAGGAGTGTGCACCCAGGAGGCCCAGGCCTGGGAGCGGGCACACCCCTCTACCCTTTTCCCCAAGTAGATGGGCAGAGCTTAGGCACGTGGCCACACCTAATCACAGTGGGAAATATCCAATAGCTGTGTGCCCAGGGAGTAGACAGAGGATATGGGTTTTTATAAACACATAGGGGCCTTCACCAGACTGTTTTATGATAGGCCAGCCAGGCTGCGTCCTTGGGGTCTTTGCATTTGCCATTCCCACCGTGAGAGTCATTCTTCCCCCAGATAGCTTCCTCCTCACTCCTAATCTTCCTGCAGGTCTCTGCTTAGAAGACAGCTTAACAGAGAGACAAGCTCAGCAACCCATATGAAATAGTGACTGTCCCTTCCCTTGCACCCTGTACTCCCTATCCCCTAACTATGGAACAATAATTTAGCTAGTCAAGGCCCTTCCTGGCTACATGGAAGAGAAGCAGATTCTGATCAAAGTGAAAAATACTGTAAGAGTATCAGGAACTTCTCCAACCAACAACCAAACACAGGGAATCAAATGACAAAGCTGAGACCTCGTCACAAGGACAGTGTTGTTTGGATGTCATCACCCCAGACACGTGGCTGCCATGCCACCCATTCTCAGCTTTCCCTTGGAGTCACTCTGTCAAGGGTGGGGGCATCTGCCTGGCATTAATGAAGTCATGAGCCTGTACTCAGTTGCCAGGGATAAAGGTGGGAGCTATCTGGTGGGGGATTAGGCCTTGATTCCCACCTGTCTATGAATTCCCATCTCATCCCAAATGAGAGGGGAACCTGGAAGCTGGGTGGCCCACATGAGAACTAGCCACCATAGCTAGGCATGGAATTCTGTGTTGATGGCATCGTTCTTATGGTATTAAACCTTTTCTGTTATGTATTTTTGTTGCTAAGAAGTTTGCTGTCCATGGGGCACCTGGGTGGCTCAGTCGGTTAGGCATCCAACTCTTGATTTCAGCTCAGGTCATGATCTCATGGTTGTAAGATCGAGGTCCATGTCAGGCTTTACACTGAGTGTGGAGCCTGCATGAGATTCTCTCTCTCTCTCTCTCTCTCTCTCTCTCTCCATCTCTCTCTGACCCTCCCCTGCTTATGCTCATTCTCTCACGCACTCTCTATCTCAAAATAAACATTAAAAAAATTGCTGTCCATCTACCTTATGTTCCCTTGTGGATTATTTTCTTTTTACCTTTGGGTTGCTTTTAAGCATTCCTCTGCATCTAATATACTACAGTTTCACCACATGGCCAGACAGGAATTTATTTACTCTGTTTAAGACTCATTGTGCCTTTCCAATATAAAGATGTTTGCTTTTCTTCACTTCTAGAAAACTACCCCCCCACACACACTTTATATATTCAAATATTATTCCCCCATTATTCTCTTCAGAAATTCCTATTAGAAATACACTGGACTTTTCATTCTGTCTTCCATTATCTCCTTATAGAAAGAGAGCCCTTTGTTTTGAGCCATCTCACTCTCTGGGATGTATTTTGGGAAGTTTTTTCAAATTTGTTGCTCAGTTCTTTAATCCTGCCTTCGGTTGTGTCTAATCTGATGTTTAACCCATCCATTTCATTTTTATCTTGTGTGATTCTGGTTTTATAAAGTTCCATTTTGTTCTCTTTCACATCCACCTGTCCTTTTTTTCATGTTCTTTCTCCATAATGTCTTTTCTGTAGCATATCTATTTCTTACTTTATTTCTTCCATTATTTCAGGTATTCTTTTTTGTAATCGCAGAGACTACTCTTACCATGGTCCCTGTGAATTCTTTTATATTCTGACTTTGGGGATAGTTTATTCCTTTGAGTGCTTGATTTTTTTCTTGAGGATTCTTTTCAGCAGGAGGTTTTGTCTTGCGTGGTGGTGGTGGTTTCGTGTGTGTGTGTGTGTGTGTGTTTAACCTAGAGTCCTCAGCACCCTTCTCTGTGAAGACTTCCCTTCAGCACGGTCTTATGTTCCATTCCTCCAGGTACCTGAAATTACAGCAAGAGTTGTTCTGCAAGCTGAAAAAGGCAGGTAGGGAGCATGAAAAAAATTGAGAACTTAGCAGATCACCTCAAAATGGTAGCCCCTCTCCTCCCAGTATAGGTGACTGAGCGGAGTCGGTACTGTTTGTCTCTTCACCTTACAAACTCACATGTCCTGTCTTACTTCAGGCCAAGAGGCCCAGGAACACAAGTTAATAGGAAACCCAGTTCAAATAGGCTTTAAACAATTAGGCAGTTTCCTGGCTCATGTGATTAAAACAGGCATACAAGTGACCTCATGCTCTCGTATCCATCAAATGTCCATTTTAGATTCAGAACCTTTCTCTGGAGTCCTGCTGTTCATCTCCCTGCAACACCCCTACCAGACTGATCCTGTAGAATCCTAGCTCTGAACATGGCACTCCCTGGCTCAAACACCGTCACAGGCTTACTGAACGCCTCTGGTAGAAAGTCCCATTCTTCCTGGTTGGCGTTCCAGGCCGTTCACGTCCCCAGCTTTGTTCTTCCTGATAACTGACCTTCTCCGAACTCCCAGTGGGATTTGCCGACCGCACTTGCCTGCAGACACTGTTCTGTATTTGAGTTAGTTGTGTGCATGTCTTACACCGCCCCTTGGATTCTCTAAGTTCCTGGAGGATGCAAGCTCTCTTCCTACTTCCTGCTGTCGGCCTAGCAGAGGGCATGTCACCTTAAGAGCAGGTGACCTAAACAAATGCAGCCCCCCTCACCCCCCCATTCCTGGAGGTTGGGCTGGGTTAGTGGCTCCCGCTTCGCATAGAGCAGGTAGGAGGCTTCAGCAAACTCTCACGGGGCTTCCTATCTTAGGAGTCAGCGCTTCAGTGCAGGTCAGAGGGCTCAACGCTGGAAGCGAGGCGAGGAAGCCGTGCCCCTCATAGCTCCCTGGCAGCTCCAAGACTGTCCCTGTTTGAAGTATAGCAAACCCTGCCTGTGTAGCTTTTACTGTGAATGCAGTGCCTTCCAGCTCAGGAGCCCAAGGGGTGCCTGGGGGCATCTGCACACCCTTTCCGTAGGCCTTGCATACAACAGGCTCACAACAATCATCTGTTGCTTGAAAGCATCCATTCAAGTCCATAATCACACACTGTGTGCCAGTGTACCCAGCACTAGCCCCAGAGTGAACGAGATAGCCAAGCAACCAGGCATGTGACGGAGCTGTTTGGTGACCGCCTTTGTGTCTAGCAGGAGCCAGGTTCACGTCTGTCCTGAGCCTCATACTGCGCTCGAGCCACAGCAAACCTTCCCAGGGTAAGTTTTAAGTGAAAGAATGAATGGGTTAACAGGCGCATCTTCTGATTTCCTCCAACAGATTATAACAGCAGTGAGTTGAAAACAGCCTGCAGGAAGCATGAGCTTTATGTGAGCTTCCAGGACCTGGGATGGCAGGTGAGTTCTCTGGGCAGCAAGGGGGACAAAGGTCCCTTCACAGCAGCCGTTTCGTAGCTTAATGGCAGCAGCTTTGAGCTTTAGGGCTGGGGTGATTCCTTGTGTGAAGGTCCTGGGAGCCTTTCCAAATGCCTGGGTGTCTGGAGGAAGGCAAAGGAAGGGGCAGCCTACTTGTGCACCGAGACCCCTGGCACCTTCCCAGGGAGCCTGGTTCCCAAGTTCTGTGTCCCTAAGAATCCATACTACTGTCCCCAGTGTTCTTCCCCCATTCTTTTCAAAGTCTACAAGGCACGTGCTTATTTAGGCATTTAAACAAATTGTGTGTGTGTGTGTGTGTGTGTGTGTGTGTGTGTGTGTGTGTGTAAGATTTTATTTTTAAGTAACCTCTACACCTAATGTGGGGCTTGAATTTACAACTCTAGGAGTCGCACGCTCTCTGAATGAGCCAGCCAGGCACCCCACCAATTTTGTGTTCTGAGAAAGCGTCAGAGAAACTGACCTAACAGTTCTCCAATGGCTAGAAACTGACTCACCCAAACTGTCTAGAAGCACACAAATGCGGAGTTCCACAGCTGAGAGCCACCACTAGTTTATAAGTAAATCCTAGGTGACAAGGGATAGGAGATGCTGTCTGCTCTACTCAGGTGGCATCATGATGACAGGGCTTCCTCAAGGCCCCCCCTGGGGACCATGTGCAGAAAGCCGACCACCTGTGTGCATCCTGGTCCAGCAGGTGGGCAGCAGCTAAAGCCCCTGCAGGCTGTGGAAGGGGTGAGGGCTCTGGAGCCAGACGGACCAGGTTCACACCCTAGTTTTGCCACGTGAACGTGAACTTGGCCTCCCATCATTGGTCTGTGTAGCTGTGGTATGTGAGGAGTACCTTCTCACAGGATTACTGAGAACACAGATGATAGAAGGAATGTATGCTCATCACATGTCATGTCCCTTTGCTTTCGATTAAGGACTGGATCATCGCACCCAAGGGCTATGCGGCCAACTACTGTGATGGAGAATGTTCTTTCCCACTCAACGCACACATGAACGCCACGAACCACGCCATTGTGCAGACGCTGGTGAGCTCCTGGGGACTTTCACTTTAAATTTCTTGTTAATTTTTGAGAGAGAGCGAGCGAGCCAGAGCGAGCCTGTGCACAAGCAGGGGAGGAACAGAGAGGAAGACACAATCCGAAGCAGGCTCCAGGCTCTGAGCTATCAGCACAGAGCCCAATGTGGGGCTCGAACCCACGAATCGTGAGATCATGCCCTGAGCTGAAGTCGGATGCTTAACTGACTCGGCCATTGCCCCTCCACCCACTCCAACCCCCACCGCCAACTTTCACTGTATAAGTAGGAGTCAGCCAGGGCTAGGTAAGGCTTCTAATGGTGCCTCTCCCCTTCTGTTTTTGAACAGGTTCACCTTATGAATCCCGAGTATGTCCCCAAACCGTGCTGTGCACCAACCAAACTCAATGCCATCTCAGTTCTTTACTTTGATGATAACTCCAATGTCATCTTGAAAAAATACAGGAATATGGTCGTCAGAGCTTGCGGATGCCACTAACTCAAGACCAGTCGCTGGGGACACAGATGCTGCCTTGGGTTCCCAGATGACGTCTGCCTTAAAAAACAAAAAAACAAAAAAAAACACAAAACATTCAAAAGCACAGTGAAGGGGGGGAGGCGAGGCTTTGAAGCCGCTCAGTGCTGGTTGGTGCCTTACCGCCCACGGAAGATTGTAAAGGACCTCATTAATAACTCGCTCACCCGGTAAATAACGTGAGTAGTTGTTGGTCTATAGGAAGCAGAGTTTGGATGTCTGTAGTACAAGGTCTGGTTAATGACAGAAATATAACGTTGAAGGGTTCCCCCCTCCAAAAGGAAAAAGAGCCCACCAAAATTAGTTTTAGCTTTAGATCAAGCTATTTGTGGTGTTAGTGTCTCTCTAACAATAAATAGGGAAAATAATCTTAAAAGGAGTAAGAGTATTCTCGGCTAAAGTATCAGCCCGTTCAGTGGTATTTGTCGGAGGTAGACCTACAGATAATGGAAACTGGGAGAAAAATGCCTCTGTTCACAGATTTCATTCCAGAAGGTGAGTTTCATGTAGGGTCAGCAGCCTGGGCCGTCCTCAGGGCTGTGTGGAAGTGCCTTTTGTCTCCGTCACTGCCGTTAGTGTTTGTGCTGGAGTTGTGTTGGTGTGAAAATCTACTTATTTCGGTCCAACAAACCGTGCCATTTGCACACCTCGGACCCCCCACCCCCACCCCCACGTTTGCTGTTTTCTTTGCTAAGGCCACAGGTGGAGTGAGTGGGCACTGTGGTGAGGCTACAGGGGCCAGGAGCATTCTGGGTAGCCCGCACTTTCACTGTGTAACATGTGAAAGCAGTTCTGTGCCTCTTCTCCTCTGGAACGGCTCTTGGGAAGCCCATGAACGTCGGGAACGTCGGCTCTGGTATCTCACTTATCTCAGTAGAACGGTTCTCTGCCTTTTGCTGGACAGCGTGCCGGGTGGCGGGGTTAGAAGCAACAAAGGAAACGAAATGAGGAAGGAAGCCCCCAGCAGCTAGGAACGGGATGGGCACGCCCTCGTGAACCCAAATCCCGTTTCTCTTGTAGAAAGTAAGATGCCGATGAAATCGTAGAATGTTTTTAAAGTGTCTCTTTCACAATCATGTACTAGGAAGCCAATTTCATACTAAACTGATTAAATAATACATTTATGACCTAAAACTGTTTGCACTTACAGCTTTTTTGTAAATAGAAACTATAATTTATTGTCTATTTTATATCTGTTTTGCTGTAACGTTTAAGGAAAGACCAGACTTTTTTTTTTTGAAAAAGAGTTTATTTAGAAAGAATCATAGTGTAAACAAATTGTACCACTTGGATTTTCTCTCAATACAAGACTCATGATGCAAAGCTGAAGCCACTCATGAGGATTGTGCTTCTCCAGAAAGTGGGGGTTTGAAAAGAACATCTGTGAACCATACATAATTAATAAAGATTTCCTTTAAGGCAGAGGTTGGCCGAGATCCCGCTGTTGTCTTCTGCCACAGACAGCAGAAGTGGTCTTGTTTCTCAGATTCCCACTCCCAGTTACTGTGTGTCCACTGACCGCAACCCCTGAGCAAGGGATATGGGGCGAAGAGTGTTGGAGACGGAGGGGTTATTAGAAGTGACTTGATGGCAAAGAACATACAGGTACATTATCTTAAGGGAGCCTGGTCCGATGGAAGCTTATTTTCAAGGGTGACAGTAAGACTGCCTACCACCTAGGAGGGCGTGGCTTACGAAGACCTGGCATTGGCAGTGACGTGGCCTGTGTCAGCCCTGACCCAGCCAGCTCCGCCTACTTCAGTCTTTGGTCTGGCGGCCAACTTAATCCCGCTCCTCACACAGCAGCAAGCCGACCTCTTCCAGGGCAAAGTACAATTAGCCTCTAAACGACTCCTTCAAAGCAGGACATGAGCCTGCGTCGAGCTCAGGCCCTGTTGTCCAGCGGTGGGGGGGTTCCCTGGTCCAGATTCCCCAGGCCTGGGAAGGCTCACCTAAGTCCTTTTGCCCCCCACCCCCAACCCCCACCATGGCAAATACAGCCAGAATCTTTCTATGAGTTAACGCAATAGTCAGGACAAGCCTGTGGAACTTTCCATGCCACATTTTCTATGGGAGACGTCAAGTCTTAAAGTTCACATGGACTCTTGGCTTCATGAGAACCTAACAAAAGAAATCTTTCACCCGCGAGTAACAAACGGAAGCATACACACACACACACACACACACACACGCACACACGATTATGGCACCCGCATTGTCTTCCTCAGGCACACGTCAGAAGTACCATTGCTTTCATTATGGCTGACCTCTCGCGATGAGAGAAGTTATTAACAGAAACAGCAAAGCCAGGGGTGGATGTGACGGTATCTTCCAGAGGTGTGGGGTTTCTGTTTTTAGATCTGCTCCAAGTTACTGACCAACTGCAATATTAACAAGTCAGGACCTTCAGATCAGCAGAGTATCAAAACTGCCACCTTTCCAGAACTTGTGGGCAGTTCACAAACGATGCTTTAGATGATGCTTTCACCAGAATCTCTCAGGAGCCAAAAATAGTTCAGCAATTTGATTTTCCTAAACTCTATTTTTAACTCAAAGGAAACCATTTAGATTCATCAAGAGAAGGGTACAGGGCACGACAGATCGCCACTGAAATACTTAAGTTTGCAGAGGGATCATGAGTTATGTATTTACTTAGAGAAACTTAATAATTTGTAGAGTGTGTTGCCTTAAGGAACACACACACAAAGAAGACACCACCAGTTTAGTACATTCGGCTCTCTGGAAACCCGACACGGGGAACCACAACACCTGCAGGACTGAGCCCCAGCACCCCGGGGCCGGATGGCTTGGGGCCGGGCTCACAGCTCGTCCCTCGCCTGGTGCAGGACAAAGTGGTGCAGCGAGTCCAGGTCTCTAGTTCCGCTGTGCTCGCTGACCTGTTTCCCTCCGCGGAAAAGCAGCAACGTGGGATAGCCTCGTACCTTCAAAAGACCAAAAAACATAAATACATATGAGGGCCAAGTGGTCTGGGTCACACAGAAGTTGCTTCTGAAATAAAACCATAAAAACAAACAAAAACCCCCAATAAACACTGTAACCAGAGAAGTTCGAAGTTAAATTAAAAAAAAAATTTTAATGTTTATTTTTGAGAGCGAGAGAGAATGAGCGGAAGAGGGGCAGAAAGGGAGAGAGACACAGAATCCGAAGCAGGCTCCAGGCTCTGAGCTGTCAGGACAGAGCCCGACACAGGGCCTGAACCCATGAACCAAGAGATCATGACCTGAGCCAAAGTCAAACGCTTAACTGACTGAGCCAGCCAGGCGCCCCCGTGATTGAATACATGGTGCGGACCATTTAAAAAGTACAAGAAAGCAAAGCCTTGGGATTATTTACTTTCCAACTTTAAGTACATTCAGGATTAGTGTCAAAGGAAGGACTTTACCCAAAAGCAGGGCTTCTGGAGCTTCCATGCATGTGCCACCACCTGGGGGCCCAGTGAACAGACACGTTACTATGCCACAGGTCCCGGTGGGGCCTGTGCGTTTGTGACAAGCCCCCTGGTGATGCCCAGCCACTCTGTGGACCCCGCTGAGTAGCAGCAACACCCTCAAGGATACACATTTCCAGCTGCTCCTCTGTTCCAAGACTTAAAGGCACCAAAAAAATGGCAGCTTCGAGGAGTGAGTAAGCGATGTCTGTGTTGCATCTATTCCCCGTTTAATGAGGGAACAAACTCCGGAGCCTCCAAGTGTTTTGAGAAAACCGCACAAAACCAAAAATGTGAACTACAAATCTGGGCTAGCAGACTGTGCTAGCCGCTCAGAGAGGAGTCAACAGTTAAGGCAAACCCTAAGCGGAAGCCTGGCTTGCGGGGTGGCCCTTCAGGAGGAAGCGCAGGGTTTGCTCACCCGCTGTACTTTAGAACCGGAGAGGGGCTGAAAAATCAGCCACTTGGGGGCTCCAGACGAAGGCTGCAAGTCGGCTGACTGTCCAGCCGGCAAGCAGCTGTGCCACGGCGGCACCTTGTTCTCAAACGCGGAATCCCTTACCACCCGCCTCCTCTGCAGACAGCAAGAGGAGCTGTGTGACTAGTGGCAGAGAAAAGCCCTACTGTTGATGGAGTGTCTTCTTTTGCTTTTCAAAACGAAAATGAAGCAAGAGCCTCAACCGGACGCAAGGAGCACTTTGCAGAGAAGACGGGTGAGCCCACCGCCAGACGACAGCCCCGTGTGGGCGTGCTCCCGATACTCGGGGTCCCCGCTTCCTTCTGCACACACTCACCGAGTACTTGCTGCAGATACTCCGTTCCGCAGTACAGTCCACCTCAGCAATCTTGACCTCTGCCAAACCAGGGAATTCCTTTCTAGAGAGTTCTTCCCAAGTAGGAGCCAGATTCTTACAATGACCGCACCTAGGGACAGAACGACACAGCTCTGTTGAAGTCCTGGGTCAAGCTCGCTCACCTATGCCTTGCTGCTGAGCCCCGCCTGTTTCGTTTGTATGAGGCGGTCCACGATTGCCCTGAAATGTGTAAAACATCAGATTCTCCCCCTGGGTGCACCAACGCTTCCTCCTCCTCTGTCCCAGACACAGAACTTGAGGTCCATCCGAAGAAGACTTCTGGAGGACCAAATGGAGGCAAGCTGGTCTGAAAGCAAGTTTAGATTTTAAGACCATTTCCAGGATGACGTAAACTAAGCTAGCTGGATTACGAATGAAGCAAATGCACCATGAGTAGGAGCTGATGAACAGAAAAAAAACGGACTCCAGTTTTTTTTAAAGATACTTCATTTCAGATTTGGTTGCTATGGTGTGAAAATGTCACAACTTGAAAGCGCCCCTGAAACTCCATCCATTTGGTACGAGCAGTGAAGTCCACACCATGTTTTGTGCAAACCCTCCCCCTTCCCCAGCACCTCATTCTGTCCTCACACTTGGGCTATATACGGCTTTAGATTTAAAAAAAAAAAAAAAAAAGAGGTTTGAGGGCGTTGTTGACTAGTGTGTCTATTCTTTAAGAACAAAAGTTGTACAACTCCGAGTCACGTGCTCACTGCCATCTCCTCTCTGCCCCTGTGATTTCTCATCAATACCCGGAATGAAACGAACCAAAGAGCAGAAGTGACACTCTGGTGACCTTACTTGCTCATGTTCAGAAACAAAATCTAATACTCTCCTTGAGACTGTGCTTTTCTAAGCGGATTGTCTGTGAAGACAAAGCATTCTTCCCATTTTACAGCTGAGAAAACCCAGGTTTAAAAGAAAGAAAGGACATGCAGCATTACAGCAGTGCAGGGGAGTCCCCGCACCTGTCACCTGCCCCACTTCAGGTAGCCTTGGGCACAAGGCTGGTGTCACCCCCTCTCTGCCCTGAGCCCTGGGGACCACGCGGCAGGGAGTTACAGGTGGTTGGGTAACATACAGAACTGCCACACCGGAGCCCATGGGACTTCTCTATGACGTCTCAGACACTAAGGAACAGAGCTACATCGTGACGCAGATGTTCAATCTATTTGGACAAGGACAGATACCGCAAAGCTTAACTGTTACATGGCCATCCTAATTCTCTACGGTTACACTGTCACGCTTTCTGCAAAATGGGCTGAACTTTAAAATAAACTGGCCTCATTTTCCATCAACAACTTTATACCACCGAACCAAACTTCAACAAATCTCAACATAGGTGCAAACAATACCCTTTCCTCATTCC
The DNA here is from genome assembly GCF_003009895.1 of Hyaena hyaena. Lineage (NCBI taxonomy): Eukaryota > Metazoa > Chordata > Mammalia > Carnivora > Hyaenidae > Hyaena > Hyaena hyaena. The sequence continues at coordinate 1,152,499 of NW_024081121.1, forward strand.
CTACAACGTAACCAATGTGTAAAGAAGTGTGTGCCCCACATCGAGCCCAGAGCGCTGGCTAACAAGCAGAAAACTCTAATAGGGCTCAAGTGCGCTGGGACCAAGCAGTCTGTAATTAAACAGCCACTTACCATGGAGCGTAAAACTTGATGAAGGTTATTCCTTCTGCGATGGTGTCCTCAAAGTTACTTTCCGTGAGTGCCAACACTGTGCCCTGCAGGGGAGGGAAAGGCCACAGCTGCAAGGCATCGCTTAGAGCAGAGCCGGGGTTACAGCAAGACAAACCGATCATCTTTTTACAGTGCTGTAACGCACGCCCCAAGGTCACCCAGAAATACCTACCCAAGAAGGGACCGTGATTCACCAGGTGGGTCCCCCAGGTCCTGAGCCCAGGGGATGCTCCAAGGACACAGTGCAGGCTGACCCTGGCCCCCCAGGGAGAGGAGGGGCACAGGTGTGGCTGCTGTCATTCAGGGCTCCGTGGTGTGGACCAGCGGCTCTGCGTGGCCTGCACTACAGTGCGCACCTCCCAGGCCCCGAGCCTCCGACACCGACAGGAGAATCCCAGATGCCCACTCACTGGCGCACCTGATGTGCACACCCGCCATCTTCCTGGGTGACCCTCCCCGCTCTCCTAGCGTGCACAAGCCCCCTTCTCTGTGTACGGACCTCACAGCCGACAGTGGCAAAACCACAGATGAGGATATGTGTTTCACGTATCGTAGGCTTCCTTCCCCTTCTTAAATTCAAAGCAAACGTGCAAACTGTCCACCTAAGCCCTGGCTGGAGAACGTAGGGTCAAGGCACTACGAGGCAGCCTGCTCTAAAGCAATTTGGTCTCGATGATTCTTTACAGAATTACATCCCTGGGTCTCTCCAGAAATGGATCTGCGACCCTCTCATGAGAGCAAGACTATGATGATTTATCATGTGGCTAAACGTACCAGGGCTGCTCCCCCTGAGTCTGGCATCGAGTAACGAGTGTCAGGGACTCAGAGGCGAGGCCCGCCAAGGGGCCCATTGTAGAACACTACCATCTTTCTTTATGTCCAGAAACATGACGCCATGCTCCCCGAAAGGCCTACTTACGGCTGGAAAACTGTATTATAAATAGAAACTGCTCTGTGTTTGATGAAAACATCCACAGTATATAATTACACTCAATTTGGGACGGTGACCTTTATAACCACCATGACACACTCCCCTCTAATGTACGTGGTCGTGGCTACTACAGAATCGTTCTTTACCTTTTAAACCAAAGCTCTGACTTTGAACTAACACCTAGGCAAGTCCTCAACCCAAGAGTACAACTAAGGGATAGGCTGTAGGGGGCGAGGGGAGCCATTACCGTCCCCACCCCACAAGGAGGGAGTGGATGACTGTCTCCAATTCCAAACAACTGGGGCTCAGGGAGCAACGGTCCCAGCAAGGCGGGAGGTGCTATGTAAATGCTGAGGGTTCAAGAATTACTGGGGGGCCGGGGATGGGTCGCACACTTCTGCACACTCCCTGCCCTGGCCTCGCGGAACAAGGGCATGCTGCCCGCCCTGCCCTAGTGTCCCAGCTGAGAACTTGGTGTAAACTGCAGTAGCAACTTAAGTATTCTGCTTTGAAATCTGTTGACAAATTGGCCTCGTGGTTCTTATCCAGGAAATCAAGCTCTGTTTTCCTGGAAAACATTATCTGACTCCCTGTGAAAAATCTCTGTTTCACCGTGGCCTTGGCGCTGGCTTCTCCCCACCTAGCTAACGCGCAGATGCACGACACTTCCCTCATTGCAGATACCCTGCTTCAGCTCCCGAGTCCGCTTAACTGTCTGCTGGGCATCCGCACCTGACTGTCCTCCACAGCCCTGAAAATAAGCAGCCTGAGAACTGAACTCATCCCCTTCCCACCCCTTCCCCCTCAATCTTTCTCCCGATGCCCTTGACCACCAGGTACACCACAGCTCTGGTCATCCCCTCACCCCACCCATCCGACTGTACTCAGTAGAGTGAGGCTCCTTACGCTTGCTGTCTCCTGGTCTCCACCCTCCGTCACAGCCTAGATTGGGGGGCTCATCATCTTTTGGGCTGAACACACTGACTTCCTCTCCCTTCCATACCTTCCATCTCTTTCTGCCGGTCATCTAAAATTCAAATCTGCCCAAAACCCTCCACTGGATCCCCACAAACAGAGGATGACGCCCAGTCCTTGGCTGGCCGACAACATGCTCCACGCTCCAGCTCCTACCTCTCCTCCTCTCTGGCATTGGGCACTGCACCCCCGTCCTCGTCACCCCCTTCCCTCCAGCTGACTGCTGGCCCTGCCCCAAATATGCCCAGCCGATTACACTAAAGCGCTTCTGCTCATGCTCTTCCTCCCTCGGACAAGCCTGGGCTCTCCACGTGCACCTTGTCTCTCCAGCAAATACCAATTCGCCTTTCAGCTCTTCAAGTGACCCTGCCTGCCCGTCTGCCCCCACCTCTCTCAAACAACCACGACTGGGCCCGCACACACGTGGGTCACACACCCGGGTCATCTTGTCCGAGTTCTCAGCTGTCTCCCCTCTACACCAGGCACCCTACCTCTCCTACCTTCACAGGTAGGAAAACAGTCTTATTGCCTGTTTCCTGGTGGCCTGGGGATAGTGCCTGAAATGTAATGGGCTTGATAAATGCAGAGCAAGCGAATCTAAAACCTTCCGCTGGTTGGATGAAGACAACACGCAGTTAAGAGATGCCTGCCTAAGCGAACTAAATGTCCTTGGGCAATTTGCCTTTCAATTCCAACGTGGACATCTTTTCTGCTGCAGACCTTTCAGGGGCCTTTACCACAGGGTGGAAGTCAAATTACTGCAGTGGGGGTGGAAAAGGACAGACACGGGGGCCTAACAGCAGCCAAACTTTCATGTAGCAAATGCCCTCAAATACAGGGATTACTGAATCACAAAGGGATGACTTTTCCAGAGCTTTTGACACCAAATAAATACTGCTAAGATTTGTCTCACATTTGTTTCAGAGGAGCTCCCAGGTTTACCCCTCACACACATGCAAAAGTGGCTGAAGGAAATGTCTCACGTTGACAAGTCAGCCACGGCCAACCAGATGAACTACTCGACACTGACCCCCAACCGCCATTCTACCCAAAGCCTTTGAGGACAGTGGCCTCTGTGGGCAGGAAGTGGTGGGCCACCCCCGGCGCCCCCGCTGCCCCTGATTGCGGCAGACACCCACCTTGGCTGCAGGCTCGGTGGCCGGCACTGGGGCCTCTGACGGCACGATGGCCTCGGGGCCCCCCTCCTCTGTGTTCTGCAGCTGTGACTCCACGTACTCTCTCAGGGACTCCAAATCCCGCTTGCCCTTGTACTGGTCAACCTGTCCGAGGTAAAGGCCGCACAAAAATGCTGTCAAGTTAGTACACTCAAGTGTTCGGAATCACTACAAACCTCGTCCCAACCCCACTGGCCCCCGGGGGGCCTGCACTGATGCCGTCACCGTGGCAGTGGGGACCGTGCAGCGTTCGCACGCTCACGTTCACACGGGAGAGTGCGCGTTACAAACCAAACGCTTCAGCTTTGGGGAGAGAACCCGACAGCGCCTGCCTCCTGCCGGGCTCGGAGTCACGACTCTGGGATGCTGAAAAGCTGACCATCAGCCAAGGATGGGCAGGAGGGTATGAGTGAGCATCAGCCCGGGAGCCAGTGTTGACCCCACTCACACTCACCGGTCGTGACTAGGGCACAGTTGCTACGGGACGGTAGACAGGGGCTACTCTGGTGCTAACCTGAGCCAACGGAAATGCTTCAAAAGAGCAGGACAACTGACCGTTTTTGTCAGCTACCCCAATCTTACCAATTGAGGCAAAGCCATTTTTGATTATGCATGTCTTTAAACCAGTGCCCAAGGCACCTGGGTGGCTCAGTCGGTTAAGCATCCAATTCTCAATTGTAGCTCAGGTCATGATCTCACAGCCTGTGAGATCAAGCCCTGAGTCAGGCTCTATGCTGACAGTGCAGAGCCTGCTTGGGATTCTCTCTCTCTCCCTACTGTACTTGAGCTCGCACTCTCTCAAAATAAATTAAAAAAAACTCCCTCTGCCCCTCCCCTGGTTGCACACATAGGCATACTCGCTCTCTCGAAAAATTATTAAAAAAAAAAAAAACCAAGCCAGCGCCCAAACAACTCATACTGGCAACAGCCCACTGTTGTTACGAGCAGCACTTGATCTCGATGCCGTGACCTGAAGACGTACATACCTTCTGACCATCTCGGAACCACAGAAGAGTGGGGTAGCCACGAACCTGGTTTCCTGAACAGAGCTCATAGTGCTGCGTACAGTCGACCTAAAAATAAAATAAGACCGCATTCCAGTTCCTTTCTTCGTGAGCCTTCCCACTGAATGGATTACTGGGCATTCAGTACTTGACATCTTTGATCTGCAGCATCTCTGCCAGCAAGTGGGAATTTGGGGAGAGACGCCTGAAACCTACCCCAAATACACCTGCGCTAAGGGAGCAGGATGACGAGATTTATTTTACAGACATGACTTATCTCACTTAAAAATGCCAATTTGTAGGGAGCAACATTTTACCTGGGGCAAGTCAGCAGATGGAGAAGGGGAGCCTAGCCTGACATCTGGGGAGGGGGCCTGGCTGTCGTTGAGAGAAGCCCCACGCCGACACCAGCTAGGATATTTACTCTCATGTTCACACTTAGGGAGTTTTGAAATAGGAGTATTTGGTATAAAGATAACTGAAAAGATATCAAATTAAGGTGACGATATGTTCTTCAATTTACCAACTATTACAGCTCTTTAAATTTATTTGACTTAAATCTTGTCAAGATTCTGCCTGTTCAATGTTTTCATGAAACCTTTTATCCTAGGTCATTTCTTTCTGATTTTCTACTAATGTTAAAATCAGCTATGTGGTACACTATGTTGTTTTTCAGGATGTCAACAAAGTAGGAAAAAATACTACATTCCCACATAAGACTGAAGTCGGCAGTTAAAGTATTAATCTGAAGCACAGGAAGCCCCAGCCTGAAGTCTGGGAGGGGGGCATTTAGGGTCCAGGCTAAGCCAGCCACATGTGCGTCCGGAAACGGAGGCCAGAGCCCCCATGGGCAGACTATGTCTGCTCATGCTTGGTTCTACTAGAAATCTCTACAGACATGACCTGACAATAATCGCCCATAAGAATTCATAAAATAGTTTAAAGGAAGGATACAAGGAATGGGGGAATAGAAGACAAGAAAATTATGACTAGTTCCATGATATGGTCAGTAAATATAAAATCATAAAAATAGATATAAGTGGAATACATAATTGAAAGTGTTTAACAATGAGGCACCTGGGTGGCTCGGTTGGTTAAGTGTCCAACTTTGGCTCAGGTCATGATCTCACAGTTCGTGAGTTTGAACCCCGTGTCAGACTCTGTGCTGACAGCTCAGAGCCTGAAGGCTCTGTCTCCCTCTCTCTCTGCCCCTCTACTGCTCACATTCTCTCTCTCTCAAAAACATATAAACATTAAAAAAAAAAAAGTGTTTAACAGGCAACAGAGAAAATCCATTGAACTAACAACAGCTATTACAATTTACCAGGCATTTGCTTCATGCCAAGCATCATACCAAGCATCTGACTTCCATCCTCAAACCACCCCACCCCCGCCCCAATTAGGTCTTATTGTGGTTTTGCCAAGGGGCTGCTGAGGTGTGGAGAAGCTGTGGAAGGCTGGCCAGCCAGGTCTGCCTGGCCCCTAAGTGTGTGCTATGGGCCAGCTCCCTGTCCCCGTAGATCATCTGAGGAGCTGTGGTTCTGGACACGCAGCGCTCCTTCTGTACACAAGTCAGCCCTCTGGCAAAGCAAACCATGAGGTCTTTACAGAAGGAAACCCATGCCTGGACGTCTGGTGGATGCCAAAGGCTGGGCGAGATGAAAAGTGCTTGATGGCCCAGGAGCTGCTCTGGAGATTTCCAGAAAATCCACTTACACAGAAGTTGTGAGACACCACTTCTGGCTTCTCTCCGCAAAGTGGGAAAAACTGGAGAGAATCCCAGGCAGCAGTGAGAGCTGGGGCTCACCAGAGGGGAGCCTTCTGCATGCCTCTGTGAGCACAGGGTTGAGGCTCCTCTAGGGACAGCTCCTGGGTGAGGTCAAATGTGGATGGCCTCCAAGTCCGGCCAGTGAACATTCGTGAAGGCTGTGCCCCATATCTTTGCAGAAAGGGCTCTGGGGCTGCCAATTCAGAATTGGCCATTGCTTCAAAATAAACAAAGGAGCCAAAGCTGTAATTTATCTTTAGGCTGTGGAAAAGCCAGCACATTTGAAACCAGGCTGCCATCTGTGAAGGTGAAATGAATTATCAAGTGGCACACTAAATGGAATTAATAAATCAAGTTTGCGACTTTGCACACAGAATGAATAATGGGCCACTCTGCTAATTAATCCAGCCAAAGGCGGTCTATTTCCAGTTTAATAAGGGCTTTCACTTACCTTGCCAATCTTGACAGTTTCAGAATGTTCAAGGCCCAGAGCCAGCTGCTCCCAGGTTGGAGCCAGAGCTTTGCAGTGACCACACCACGGCGCGAAGAACTTGATAAAGTGGTTGCCTTCAGTGGAGAGCCAAGGCAAAGGAGGGAGAAGGAGTGACATACATCACACCACACTGGAGATCGAATCCAAGGATCTGAGCTTTGTCCCCTTGCAAAACTAACTGCAGTTTACCAGTCCCTTTAACTGGTAAAAAGGGGACTCCATCAAACAAGTGTATACCCGAGTTCATAGCAATCCTCAAAACCAAATCTAATTTGTCATCTATGGAGGACAATAGGGAACCAACTCATTATTTAAAGAACTGGCAACAAGGGGAAGAATCAGGCAATTATCCTGCCTTTCTTACACAAACCACACCACTGGATAAGCATGTGATAAATGAGGGCAAGTTTCCCTCCCCAAAACAATGAAGAAAGGATGTTTTAATTACACTATCAGTATTTGGGAACCCTAATAAGTTAACGGATCTAGGGAAATATGTTCAACAGCACCACGGGGACGTAACTGGCACAGTAGAGACTGGAGAATTCTACAGGTCCAATAACCTGTGTGCTCAGCAACCAGGATGCAAGGAAGAAAAACATGTTGGGGAACATGCAGATCGAGATGCAAGAGAGACGTATGTAAAAGAGAGAACAAGTTAAACTATAGTGTTAGGAAGGCACATTTGGGTGGTGAATGATGAAGAAAGGCAAGGAGTGGCTTCCGGAAGTCAGGACAGTGCCTCCTCGAGGGCAGGAGGACTGGACTTGGACAGGGCAGGGGGTGGCTGGTGGTGTCATTTCTTGAACTGGATGGTGATTACAGGCTGACCACTCTGTAACAATTCACTAAGCCCTACGTTCGAGGGCTGTCTATGTTTTATTTGACAATAAAATAGAAGGTTTTAAAAACTAAGTATCAGTGCCTTGACAAGGAGGAAAAAAAAAAATCCATCCAACATTGTCATTTGGATACTGAAGATTTTTTTCTAGGCTGTTCTGCCTTGATCAGACTGGGCCTGATAGATGTCAGCCTGAGACAAGACCAAAATCAGGCTGTGAGTAGGGAGATAATGAACCAACGGTCACCAAAATGTGACGCAGGCTCACAGAAGGACACTGCCACGCCAAACGCTCATGGCAGCATCCCCCACCAGCAATGACACATGTGAGGGAAATGGTTTAACACTTGATTCAAAAAACTAGCAAATGATCCGTGAGGCTGAAGCCATGCCTCTCCAGACAGGTATGGCAGTAACCCGTGCTGTGAGGTAGGGACAGGGTGTCCAGGAAGGGCATCAGTGCATCAGAGCATCAGTGGAAGCGGTAAGGACAGGAAGCGACTGTCGCTTTCTGAGGATAGATCCTAACACGAGCAGCACAAAGTGGCATCTCCACAACGCTGCCCTTTAGGCATGACTTGCTTAGGAAGAGTCCCAGCTGAACTTGTGCAAACTAAAGAGAACCCCCTGTTGGGGAAAACACCCTGAATTCCACTGTCACCCCCCAGAGCCTCGGTACAGATAACAACCTTTAACACAAAGGGAAAACAACACAAGGCACCACAGTAAGTTATTTTAGACCTTAAGTGGGGCGGGGTTTTTGACTCCCAGGGGGCATGAAGTTACAGGGCCAGATGCAATGTTAAGTCTTTTGCACAATGGTTCCAGCCCAGTCTTACGGGAGGACTTCTCTCCATGGCAGCGTTTGAGAACGGAGGTCAACAAGGAAGCTAAATTTGCTTTCGAGTCATTCAGTGCTGAGCCAACTGCTCCGAAACAGGTGACTAAAGGACTTATGTGTTATTTACACTAAAAACCATATAGAGATCATTTTGCTATTTAGGAGAGTGTTTTCAAAAAAATGAGACATGGTACAGAAAAACATTTTAAGCATCAAGAACACCTACTCTGATTTGCACATTAAAATGGTCCCACTAAATTCTAGTTTAAACACTCAAGAGAAACTTTTGTTTCTGCCTTTGGTCAATAAGCATATGATTCACATTAATATAAGCAAATACTTTCTTATCCAAGATGCACTGGCTAGCTAGTGTACAAATTAAGTGTGCCCATTCATGCTTTGTGAGCTTTCCAAACCTTACAGCTTTGGCTCACATTAAAACTGGCCTTTCTGTAAGCATAGAGACAAAATTGAGAAATGATTTCAAAGAGGAAGTGCACTGCATAAGGACGGTAACAGGCCCTGAAGAGAGAAACCACTGCGAACTGCACAGATGTCATCCACGAGCCTTCAAGTGGCAAGAAGGAAAAGCCCAGCAAATCAAGGAGTGACGGATGGTCAGTGGCTCTAAGGGGTGTGTATCCCACTGTGAGCACCCATGAGCTTCACCCACCGTACCTTGTGCGACGTGCAGCTCAAAGTTGCTTGCTGAGAGCTCATACAGTCCTTGCTTGCGCTCAGGGGCTCGAGGCGGTTCCACTTCTGGCTCTGGTGTCTAATAGGGAGAAACAAAACAACAGTCACCGGGTCTGTACGTGAGAAACCCACAGAGGAGGTGACCCATGTCCGTCTGGAACTTTCTGCAGATCTCCTCCCTCATCTGGCTACACCAAACCCTTCTGGCATGCTGCTGTGGTGAGGGAGGCCAAGGTAGGAATCGACTCTGTCAGGTCCTCTGGATGCTTCCAAAGGAAGAGCACACTTCTGGGAAGTACTCTAGGATTGGCACTCAAGGCAGCCAGGGACACCTGTCCCCACCCCAACCTGCCCTTTGCTGCCCCCAAAAGAACAGAGCAGAAACTGAAGGACAGGCCCACCCCAAACGAGCACACTGCCCTGATCATCGCAGCGTGACCTCTGAGTCCACGTGGAATTCAAAATGAAATCCCTGCCAGACTGGCTTTGAAGGAAGGAGTACCTGACAATACAAAGAGAGCAGAGTGGACACAACGGAGAACGAGAGACCATCAGAGAGCAGAAGGGCTGGCCGCCCTCTGTTCACACGAATGGTCATAAAAACCGTGAAGGACTGATGAAGGGACAAAGGAGGTGGTGGCTGAAAGGCCACAGCGAGAAAACCATGGGGCAGGCCTGAGCTGTGCTTTTTCATTCACTCAACAAAGCTTGGGACAGAGACAAGCAATGCAGGAGCGAGAAGTGGCTTTTTAAAGGACACCTGTGCCAGTGCCTGAGCACCACTGTGTACAAGTAGGTGGTTAGCACAGGACACAGGTCTAAAGGTCTCCATTCCTGAGGCCAGATCAAGAATCGCCAGTTTGCTACAGACACACGGATGCATATTACTCAATTTTTATCTGGCACTTCACACATTTCTATGAGAAAGAATAGCCAAGTTATTAAAAGCTTCAAAAGTGCTGACAGCTCAAAACTGTGCAGAACTATAATCACAAAGCACCATGAAGTTTGCCTCGCTGCTGCGGGCCTATCAAAACTTTCACAGTGCTAAGTACTGACATACAAAGATGCCGGACAGAATGGTGGCTACGTGAACATTGGGTTCCGATAAGGCAAAACACTGTATGTATCCTTTATAGGATGTTCAAAGGGATTTCAGTATTAAAATACTCATTTATGGGACGTGGAGGGGGGCATTATCACTATCTGCCCTGTGGCAGATACCAGACCAGCCTCGCCGTCATGGCAAAAACATAGTAGATCACAGAAATGGGCACAGTCTTGCCCTGCTGGCGACAGCGTGAGCTTACAGATTAAGAAAGCAATCCGGCAACATCCATCAAGAGCCATAAAAGTCGTCTTGCTTTTGCTTTTTCTCTTTCCTTCTTTCTTTTTCCCTCCCTTCCTCCCAGCAATTTTATGTCTGGGTCTATATTCTATAAACATCATTCAAAAGTAAAAAAAAAAAAATGTCTTTTACAAAGATAAAACCTGTCCTTAAGCATTTCTGATGACAGAAAAATTATACACAATTTAAATATCCATTGGCAGAGAAGAGTTGAATCATGGCAAATCCACATAATATAAAACATGACCAATGTTGAGATGATATAACTATGTAAAAAATCACTAGAAAGTGAACTGTGCTTATATAATAACTGTTTAAGAAAAAAAAATACAGAAGCAAACAGGGAACTATAAAATTTGAAGTAGAAGGTAAGATACAGCAGCAGGGTTTCTTTTCTTTAAGTTTATTATTGCTGTAACACTAGGGAAAACTCTGAACTGATCCTATTTAAGAATACACTAAGTTACTCAGGTATAACTACAGACGGAGAACTTTTTAAAAAGTTTTCACGTACAATAAAAAGCAAGTTCAAATTGAAAAGAATTTTCGGTTTGCAATGTCAGTCTTGAATATTTGAGCTCTCCGACAGGAAGGCACGCTGTCATTGTTTCTAGCAATGACTGAGATCTTTGCCCTGACACTAGGATGTAGTGCAGGTGGACCCCACGTAGCAAAGGCCCTTCCACTTGGAGGAGGCGAATGCTTCGGAGGGGTGTCCATGCCCAGCAGGGGTGGGGCCGGTGTCTATGCTAAGCAGGCTGTCCCTCCCAGCCTGCTCTGGGGCTGCCACTCCCCACAAAGGGAGCTTGGTGCACCAGACTAAGTCCTTCTGCCTTCCTGATAAGAGGTACTGGTTCCTAGAATAAAAGTCCCCACAGGAGATTGGCCTTTTCGTGGAATAATGGAAAAAAATATTTTAAAAGGTTTTTTTTCTTTTTTGAGACTGTTACCCACTCTTTAACATTGGCTTCCTCCAATCAGAGCACTTTTTCACAGAGGAAACAGTTTGAAGTTTAAATCGATATGAAAGTGCCACCTGCTCATGTAACTCTCTTGCCATGACAAAGATGCAAATTTACTCCCTGAGAGGTCCGTGGTTTTCCCTGGTGCCTAAAATTAGAGACGTCCCTGCTCAACACTTAACTCAGCACGTGCACACCAATGCTCTGCGCCACCCAGGTACAGACTTTGTAACACGTGAGGTAAAACAGCACCTGAGCAGCAGGTGGGTTTTGGATAAGCAGCGACATCTATAGAGAATGTCGGGGACAGCAGAAGGGCCACACAGACACCCCAGGAAATGGCACCATGAGCGGCGAAGCCCCGCAAAGACTGCGGGAGCCACTCATGGGCACAGGCAACCCTCAGGTCTGCAACGCCCACCTGACAACACAAAGCAGCCTTGGTGGACTGCTGGACTGAAACTGCGTTCAGAGACTCCAGGGGCCCTTACTATTTCACCAGAAATAGTACCCCTGCCCCTGCCCAGAAACTGGCCAATCTGCCCCCGCCTCCTCAGTCTTTCTGCCCCAATCAGAACGCCACACATCAGGGCCACGTTCTGAGTGCTTCCTGGTCAAAACCAAGGCTCCCAACATCAACTGGAGAGGGGGAGGGTTATAAACTCTTAGTAACACTATACACACAGCTACGTCTCCGGAAAATATCTCAGAACTTCATACAGTTTCCAGAATTTCCTGATATTACCCTTAGCTTAGGGAGGACCATTAAGACACCAACAGTATTGAGTATTTATTTTAGGTTATTATCAGCAAAGCCAGTGAGCACCTTGGGGACTGAGGGTGCAGAGAAGGAGGAAGGATTCACCCTGTGGTACCACTCGTGGTGGCAGGAGAGGGCCAAAGCCAGCCTGGACTGGACTCCAAGTCAACCCTATGATGCTAAGAAATCAGTGTAACTGTATATTACGTGAGAGTGGCCCAGGGGCTTATGTCAGGAAGTGGGAAGTGGGTACCTGTGAAATGCCACTGGGATATGCACAAATGACACTCTCAGGGCTCACTCTGTGGCCAAACAAGGGCTGGGAAGGCAGGTAGGATAACCCAAGTTTGGCAAAACTGCGGAAGGTGGAGGGCAGGCCCATGGGGCCATCTGCATTATACAACCCCTTGCTCTGGTACCAAATTGGACTCTTCTTTCTACTTCTGTTCTTGTTTGAGTATTTCCATAATAAAAAGATTTTCCAAAGTTCATCTGTTTCCACTAAGACACTCAGAGCAGTGAAAATAGAGACCAAAAGTAGAAGGGGTGGCTGCCAGGGCCTGAGGGGAGACGCTGGGGAGCTGGTGTTTAATGGGGACGCGGTTTCAGTTCTATAAGGCACAGAGAGTTCTGGGGACGGACGGTGGAGATGGCTGCTCAGCAGGGTGAATGGACTCAGCACCACTGAAGTTGTGTGCTCAAAAGTGGCTAAAATGGTAAGGTTTATGTGTATTTTACCACAATCAACAAAAATTGAGAAGGAAAAAAAAGTTCATTTTTACTGACAACATCAATTAATTCTAAAAGAGTAAAAAGTTCCTTTGAAATGGTAGCCTTACTTTTTTTTTTTTTTTTTTTTGCCTGAACCGGCCTCTTTATTACCCCAAAACTGTAGGAAGAAGGGGGGGTGGGGGGAGGGCAGGCCTGTGCACTCACCACAGGCTCCTCGTTCAGCGTCTGCAGCATCCAGTTTTCCAGTGTCTGGAAGTCCCGAGGACCCTGGTACTTCACAGCTTCTTGGCCAGGCTTGAAAAACTTCAAGCTGAAAGGGTGACAGAGGACAAGACAGAGCAGAGCGTGAAACCCTTCACAGCGCTCTGAGCAGACAGCGCTGTGCTGTCGGGGAGCCATCCCGCACTGGGAGGCAATCAGCGGGTTCAGCCAGGCACGGGCCGGCCACCCTCCAATACAACATGAAAAGGAAAGGAAGAGAATGTCCTAGGAGGTAATATATCCATTTAATCCCACAGTCTTAAAAGTTCCTTCATTTATTCAAGAAAAATAAGACTGAGTGGAACACATCAAGTCTAAGAGGCTGTGAATGAAACCCCAAGCCGCCAACGTTCGGCTGACGGAACTTCCACGCTTCTCCCCTGCTAGGGATTTGTCATCCTTCCTCGGCTTTAGTAATCCTTATGTTCTGTGTTTGTTTAAAAAAAAAATTAAAGCTGTAGTAGAAATAGCACTGTTTTGCAATAAATATATTTCCAGGCTACCTTGTCAGCTCTTTGGCTCTTTCAAAGCATGAATATCCAGGTTTTGTGAGAATTGACATTGCCGGCTATAAGAATAGCCTTGACATTGGTTGATATGGTCTATTCACTTCCCCACCAAGGAGTCTTTTCTTTTTTTACATATAGTAGCCTCTGAAGGTATCTGCGGATAGATTACGTAGCACTTCCTTTAGTGGGTGAGCAAAAGACATTCCCAGAGGCTGAAAATACACTTCCAGATCCCATATCATCCCACTGGTAGGGGACAAATACGCTCTAGATAACACTTGACAGAGGTTGTCCAGGACGGAGGAGGGGGACAGGTAATATGGCTATTGATAGAAGAAAAGAAACACAGATGAGCACTTGTTGGCGAGCCTGTTCATCCAAAACATCCTTATCACTTCTAAGGCACATCTGTGGACTTTGGCAATCGAGCCCGACGTGCAGAAGCAGAGTGTCAGAAGTCAAGAAATACAGATATCAGAGCTGTGGTTTGAAGAGCAAACTCACCAAAGGCCTTAGAATGGAGTTTCATAGCTATACAAGAAAAACAACACATTAGCTAGAATCAACGCTTAATCACAAGAGGCTTGCAGGCCTCAACTGCCTGAAGATCCTGTGATGGACGTAAGTGACATCCCTGATGGGCCTCCAATGAAGAATATGTGCCCCACTTCCTCAGTAGATTTTACTTTTACAACTGTAACAAAAAGCCAAACTCTAACCAATTTGGCTAGTACATCTGTTACTTCATGAACTTTAACATTTTAAACAACTCCAAAGTATGATCTCACAATCACGAATGCACGCACACACCCCGGGACCTCAGGAAGCTCTAGAAACATGCTATGACCAGAGAGCTAGAAGATGCTCCATGCCCCCACTCTCTCTTCCAGAAGGTGCCTCCCCCACCATGGCTCTTCAGAGTGGAAAAGGAGTGGATCCTTAAAATACTAGGAAAGAACAGGCACTACCAAACCCATTCCTCATTTCTTCACTTACATTAAAATGCAGTAAAACCTAACCTGTAACTTTTTCCAATTTGATATGCACTGAGCAAAACAAACATAAACAATTTTTTTAAAATTTCTTTTTACTAGATGGAAATCTTTCTAGTCTGCCCAAGCCTGGGTTCTTCATTAGGTTCAGAGAGCCTAGGGTCTAAAATTGGAGCTTCCTTTACAGATCTTTCAGTCTGTCCAGGGCATCTGGGATAGGGAGCGGGCCTTGGGATATAAGCCTAAAGGACAGCCCCAAACTTTCCTGCTATTTCCAAACCTCCATGGGGGTGTCTCCTTTTTCTGGTGATCTGTTTCTCTTCCAAGGAGACCATAGTGGGGGGAAAAAAATCTCCATTTATGGATCACTCTGGAAATCTGTGATCAAAGTCCTAGCACAACTGAGACAGTGTTACTGGCTGATTTGTGTCCCCCAAAGCAGATCTGCTGAAGTCCAAGCCTCTGGATGTCCCTCAGAATGTGACCTTGTTTGGAAACAGGATTTGTACAGAGGTAAGCAAGTTCAAATGAGATTATGAGAGTGGGCCCTACCTAATCCAGTATGGCTGGGGTCCTTGTAAAAGGGGGAAATTTGGACCCAGAGAGAGACATGCAAGGAGGTTGAAGACCATGTAAGGGCGGAGAACTGGGGTGCTGTAGACTGCAGCAGCCACTAGACACTAGGGAGAGGCAGGGAAGGGTTCCCCTCTGGGTTTCAGAGGGATCATGGCCCTACCGATGCCTCGATGTTGGGCTTCTGTTCTGGTCCCTCTGGCCACGTGGTTTGTGGTGCTTTGTTTTGGCAGCCCTAGCAAACCTCCTTCAGCCCTGCCTTGGCTCACAGTTTCCCAGATGAGGAAGATTCCTTACTGGCTCAACAACATGACCTCAAAACACTTTTCTAAGCACAGTGAGCCATCCCCAGTAACATGGGAACCCCAACTCCCTCTCTGTGCAACCCTTTATTTCAGTCAAAGGTGCCAGGGGTAGAACGACATAAAAGCGAATGCACTGAGCCACAATGCATGCTCAGGCATTGGCATTCATCATCTGATGCATCTCTATGAGATGAGCACTGTTTCAGAGGAAGTAAAAAGCTCACGCAAGTCAGTACATGGACGCCCTAATGTGATTCATCTTACTGCAGCACACCCTGCCTCCTGCATTCTATGAAAAAACAAAAAATCTGTTCACGGGCACTTGCATAGGGCTTTGAGGGTCACAGAAGTTCCTTCCCAAACAATGTTCGATATCATGTGGACTCATTCTAGTTCTTTTAAACAACACAAAACCAGTGCATGGCTTTCTTGAAGAAACTACATCTTCTAAATCGGGACACATGATCCAATGTGGCTCTTTTAAAATCCGTGAATAACATCTAGGGAGTAACTGACGCTGTAGTCGGAGAGTTCAGGTGAACCCTCTATAGGCCCCTCTGATGCCCCCTAACATTTGCCCTTCTCCGCCTGTGAGAGTCCTGTCTCACTTCCTGGTGGTGTGGTTGGTGGTGCACACAGCCACATGCCCACACACAGCCAGCCAACACCTCACCAATCATCTCTGCTGCCCTTGCACCTTGAAAGTAACAAGTTCTCAACAGGTAAACATCTACCTCCTCTGCTGGTCCCACTACTCACTGCCAGCTTCTCTGAGATGCTCTTCATCTAAGCTGCATTTACTTTAAGGGCAATGCTCTGAAGTGCAGGACGATGATGCCCATTGGGAGGTACACATCGTAGGTGATCTGATTTGAATTATGGCACTTGGATTAGCAGCAGTCACCAAAGACCAAGAATCCCAGGGTCCTTTACGAAATTGCCAAATTTCCAAACGTTGGGGAAAACTTTAACATGTTATTCAGTATGCTGAGATCAGTATTAACAATCATGTTATTTCATATAACAGTGAGGGCGGCGGGGAAGGGGGAGGTATCAACATCCTACTTTAGACTCAGAGGTTAAACAGTGTGGCCAGGGCTGATGATAAGTAAACAGTAGAGCAGGGATTCAGACGTGGCTTCTAGGTTCCAGCCCAGAGTTCCTTCTGCTTTTCCATGCCGCCTCTCGGGTCTGAAGACAGGCCAGGTTTTGTAAGAATTTCCTTCATTCATCAATTTGAATAAATATTTGGGGGATCGTAGTGGGCAGCCCCTCCCCCATCCTTTTAGACACAGCATAATCCCTTTTTTTAAAAAAATTTTTTTCATGTTTTATTTATTTCTGAGAAAGAGAAGCAGTGTGAGCAGGGGAGGGTCAGAGAGAGAGAGGGAGTACAGAATCCAAAGCATGCTCCAGGCTCTGAGCTAGCTGTCAGCACAGAGCTCGACACGGGGCTCGAACCCACAAACCGTGAGATCATGACCTGAGCCGAAGTCAGAGGCTCAAATGACTGAACCACCCAGGCACCCCAGCATTGTCCCTTTTTTGGAGAAAACCCCTTCACTTTGAAGCATACCATGTGGTCTGAGGACGCTACTACCTTCCTATAGCACCTGGCCCCTCTGGCCACGAGGACTGTCTGGAGGGGACACGCCATCCCAGCTGGGCCCGTCAGTGGTGAGCCCGAGCCCACCGTGGCAACAGAGAGATGCAGAGCTGGAAAGTTAAGTCACTTTAAGGAGGTCAAGGTCCAAACTGGCCCCCAAGCCCTTGGAGGGGAGTCTCAGAGCCTCTTCCACAGCCTTCTAAGTCACCCCTCTAGTGCTTGTTAAGCCAGTTTCAACTTCTATTTCTTAAAAGCAAAAAACTGTTAACTGTCAAGGGAGTAAGCGGCACCACTGATCAGAACTGCCACATTCCAGTCTGTCACCTCTTTCCAACAGAAACAGCCCTTGCACTAGTCACATGGGAAATTACTCCAGGAAAGATGCTTAAGAACAGAGTAACCGACAACTCAAAGTAAAAGTGACAAAGTATGTTCCTTGCGTCAAGGTACTTGTGAATGTCAAACCTGACAGGACCCCATGGAGACCGCCATTTTTGTCTCACAAACAGTCTCTTACAGACAGGAACATCTGACCCTGATTAATGAAAGGCTTTTTCCAGACAAACCGCCAAAAGGCCTCTAATATAGACAACACAGAGTGTTAAATACAACCCTTCCGCAACACCAGGGGCCGGCCTGCTTATATTTATCATCTCCTCACTCTTCGAAACTACAAAAAAAGTTACCAGAAGTCTAACTTGAATGTTCTTTGGCCGAGTGCAACTGGCAAAAGGCTCTGGAAAACCGGGAACCGTACCGGAAACACGGGCCCTTCCCACTTACGTGGGGTATCCTCGGACCCCCTGGGCGGAGCACACTTCTGAGTCAGCTGTGCAGTCTACTTTAGCCACGTAGACCTTGGCATCCTCCATGCTGTTGTACTTGTCTCCCAGGTCATTCCAAGTGGGCTGCAGCCGCTGGCAGTGTCCACACCTGTAACGAGGGTGTGTGGGGGGGGGAACAGGCACACTGAGTCAGTGGTCAGGGGGTGCCGGACCCAGCTCTTCACCCATGTCCATATGGCAGATCTTTCTGATCCTTTCTACTACAGCAGGGAAGGATGGCTCACAATTACCACAGAACCTCAATACTCCTCTGCCTCCAGAGCACCCCCTCCGCCGCCCCAAAAGTCCCTGCCTTGTTCTCAGTGGGAAACCGAAAGGTAGCAAGGTGTTGTGCCCGATCCTCCTTGAACTGGGCCCCGCGACTTCCCATATGACCTCTGTACACCTGCTGCCCTCTTCACTTGTAGTCTAACCCGGGGCCAAAGTGAACTACTTGCGGTTTTCTGAAGGGCCATAGCTTGGCTTGCGCGTGGACATGGGTACACACCCTCTCTGACACCTCCTCCCTAAGCCCACCTGGCAAATTCTTATTTGCCCTTCAGGTTTGGTTTGGTTGTCGCTTCCTCCACAAAGTCAGCTCTGACTGCTCGGGCTATCTGGTGTCAACCTCTTCTCTTCCCCTTCTGGAAAGTTCCCTTGCTCTCCTTCTACTGCGGCAGCTTCGCACTGCCCACCATAATCGCCCCTTTTTTATTTAAGTCAGGACTCTTTACTAAATAACCAAGTCTACAAACACGAGCCAACCTCAACATTCACTCAATTTTGCATTTTCCCCAATGAGAAATTTTAGAAAAGTCTGTGGCTACGCCAACTTCTCAGTTTGATGTAACCAAATGCATACTTCTTTTTTTTTTTTAATATTTTTTTATTTATTTCTAGGAGAGAGAGAGACAGCGTGAGCAGGGGAGGGTCAGAGAGAGAGGGAGATACAGACTCTGAAATAGGCTCCAGGCTCTGAGCTGGCAGTCAGCACATAGCCCGACGCGGGGCTCAAACCCACGAACCACGAGATCATGACCTAGGCGAAAGTCGGACGCTTAACCGACTAAGCCACCCAGGCGCTCCACCAAATGCATACTTCTGATAGTCATTGTATGACGCTGAGAGTAATTTTTGAGAGTACATTTTTAAATCCCCTACCATTTAAAATAAAACATTGACTCAGAATTATCGCTTCTTGCTACTCTTCCCGTTTCTTGACAGCATCCGCATTTTCCCCACCACTAACTCTGTTTTCATTCCTGTAACTGATCACCGTCTTTAAGGATCAGCTGTCTGCAGTGCATATTTGAATTCTGTAGGAGCCAGCACAGAAACTTTATCTCAACCTTCGAGTACAGTCACAGTAGCATTAGGGTACACAGGAGTTTTTTGTTGTGTTTTCTGGTTTTCTTTTTATTTTTTCATTCACCTGGTGTACATTCATGATGTCTACAAAGAAACCAGCTGTTTTTACTGCTTTTCAAGTGATCTTTAAAATGCTTGCTTATAGGGGTGCCTGGATGGCTCAGTCAGTTAAGCATCCACTTCTTGATTTTGGCTCAGGTCATGATGTCAGTTTCATGAGTTCAAGCCCCGAGTCACTGACAGAGCACAGAGCAGAACTCTCTCTGACTGCTCCCCCTCTCAAAACAAATACATGAACTTAAAAAAACATGCCTGCTTATAAAGAACAACCAACACTTAAAATGGTCAATATGTCCTCAAAGTAATTTCTCAACAAAATCACTGTTACATTTGCCTCTTTTCTTTTCTGACAGATGACCTCTGTAATGAGCATTGAAAGGCAGCACTGAAAAAGTCTGCCTCATGCTAATGTGTCTTCCCTAAGCAGCACTTTCCCGGCCAGCTAAGAGAATCCTTGCTTTATAAGAAACTCAAAATGATTTCCTCTTTTCTGGAAGATAATTGTGAGAGAAAACCAGAGTTATATGTAAGTTATATGAAGGTATATAAATTATACAGCTCAAGTGTTGTGAAAACAAGCACTGTTCTTTTTACAACTGTATTCCCAGTAACCAGCACATGCTTAACAGGTACTAAGTAATCAGCAACATCTTAGTGATGGATCGATCCACAGGTGCCACATAGCACTTCTGGCTTGGGGCCATTGTAGCTATAGTATGAACCTTTGGGACAGCAGCTGAATTCAAAATCTCGCAGTTTGTGGCCATGTAATAGAGCAAAGCCACCTAGCCCTCCCAGTCTGTCACTAGATTCAAGGTGACACTCACTGGGCCATACAGAAGCCGTGTCCTGATGTTCACAAAATCTACAGCCAGATAGCCTTACATCTACCAAGTTCAGAGCAAAGATATACAGAGCAACATTTTCAGTATATGCCGCCGCTGCGCCCAAGTCACAGGTGGGCTTCCAACATTCCAGAGACTAAACCTGGAAAGAAATGGGGGAAAGGGGTAGGCCACGGCATATTCTATCCAAGCCCCAATCCACTCTTAAGATCTAACTTTTAAATGCCATCACAGAAACCCACACATCTCTATGGAAGTATTTTGTAGTAAATGATTAAGAAGCAAACAAAAACTTTAAAAACTTATATTCCTGGGAGCATCCATCTATAAGTCTTTAACTATGGGGCGCCTGGATGGTTCAGTCAGTTAAGCTTCCGACTTCGGCTCACGTCATGATCTCATGGCTGGTGAGTCTGAGCCCCAAGTCAGGTTCTTGTGCTGACAGCTCAGAGCCTGGAGCCTGTTTAGGATTCTCTGTCTCCTTCTTTCTCTCTCTGGCCCTCCCCTGCTGACTTGTCCACTCTCCTTCTCTCTCTCTCAAAAATAATATTAAAAAAATGTTTAATCTATAAGTCACACACAATGAAAAGGGAGTTTACTTAATACTAAGTGCCCAAATTTGCCAGTCTTCTCCTCACTGAGTCTAAGGCTCACTGGTATTACTGAGACTCCAAAATTAAAATTCCTTTGGCACTGCACATACTTTCTGTGTCTACTTGTCAGTTTTTCTTTAAAAAACACAGGGAAAAAAAATCCATAGATTTATTCCACTGAAGTAGGCTCCAATTAAGTGATGTATTTAATTGGAATAGTTACTCTGAGAATACTCCTTCACAGAGGAACTATTAATAATGAACGATTATCTTATGCTACAAAGTATTTTCTAGACCACCAGTAGCTCTAAAACTTCAAGTCAGGCTGGTTCTTGGGAAGTTGAAACACAATGTAACCCATGGACACACTGCTAATGTTAGCTGTCACCCAGACCTGCCCCCCAAAGTTGATTTAACTCCAAATGAACTGAAATACAGTAACAGTCTGAATAAGGAAAGAAAGAGAAAAAAAGTTTCCTCCAACTTCCGCCCGCACATTTTCTGAACAGGCCGCTTTTCACGGGCATCTTCTGTCTATTCCTTCCTACATCGCTTTCCCACATCTCGGCGAGCCTCTCTCCCGCTCTGGGGAAGGATGCCAAATGCTGCAACAAGCCCACAAACTGCCGGGTGCCCGAATACTGGCTTTGTGCTCTGCCCCATGAGAACTTCCCTTCACGGGGCACCCAGGCCCGGGAAGGAAAAGGAGGGCACGACCTGCGCTTCTGTGAGCATCAGGAAGCCCTTCCGTAGGACACTCCCAGGGAAGGGGGCCCACACAGACGCCTCCGCCGGAGACCCCTCCGTTCTGCTCACACTCGCCAGAAGACCAGGCCCCAGGAGAGAGGCGGGGAGGAGGTGCCGGGGTCGGCCTTGAGCTGGGGGGGAGGGGGGGGCGGTGCGCTCCGGGCGCCGAGAGCACATACAGCCCCCACCGACTCGGAGCTGCGAAAGGGTCTCCAGCGCTCGCACTACTCTCGGCTTTCCGGGGTAGCAGAGGAACCCCGTCTCCTGTGGGTAGCACAGGGCCCCCCCTTCCCAGCTCCTGAACACACAAAAGTGGGAAATCACATCTTTGCGAGTTGCTATTTTTCAACTAAAGCCCGGAGCGGGGGATCTGCCCCGCAGCGAGCGCACGCAACCCGACCTCCGGGCGGCCACGGCCGGACTCCAGGGGCCGGCGGCCGCCGCACGTGGCCCACGCGCCCCGGCCGCACCCGCAGGCCGCCGCCTCCGGCCGGCACAGGAAGTTTGGGGCCGGGGCTGGGGGGCCGGCGGGGTGGCCCCACAGGGCGACGAGGCCACCCGCCCCTCCCCCCGGCCCGGGGACTCAGGGGCACGGGGCGGGGAGGGCGCACTGGGAGCGGGGGCGGGACGGCCTTTTCCCGGCTGCCCCCTCGGGGTCCGCCCCCTCCTGCACCGCCCCGGCCGCCCTGCGCCACGTCAGCCGAGAGCGCCCACGCCCCCAGCCCGAGCCCGCGCCGCCCGCGCCGCCCCGGCGCCGCGCGACCCCCACCCCCACCCTGCCCTCCGCGGCGCCCCCGGCCCGGCCGCCCTCCCGCGTGCAGGGTGCGGGGCCCCGAGGAGCGCGGCGCGGCCAGTTACCAGGGCGCGAAGAACATGACGAAGTGCGCGGCGCTCTGGATCCCGTGCGTGAACATGTCGGCCGTGTACAGGTGCTTGGAGTGCGGGTCCTGCCCGTCCCCGCCGTCGGCCGCTGGGGGCCCGTCCGCCGCCGCCCCCGCCCCCGGCTCCTGGGCCCAGGCGCCCCCGCGCCCGCCGCCATCGCCCAGCAGCAGCAGCAGCGGCAGCGCGGCCAGGGCCAGCGGCCGGGGCAGCGGCGGGAGGAGGCGTCCGGGACGCGCGGGCATCACGGCCGGGCTGGCGCGCTCTCGCCGCGGCGGCCGGTCCCCTCGGCGGCGCCCGCCCGCCCCGCGCGCCGCCCCGCAGAGGCCGCGCCCCTCCCTCGCCCCGCCCCGCCCCGCGCCCGGCGCGCGCCCGCGGCCCGCCGGAGGCTGAGTCCGCGCGCGCCCGTCCGCAGTCCTCCTCCCCCCGCCCGGCGGAAGGGGTGAGTGGTCCCCGGGGCCCGCGCAGCCCAGAGTGAGGGGACTCGAGGAGGGCCGGAGAGGCCAGGCAGGGAAGCACAGACGGGAATGTCAGCGCCGGTTAATCTTAGCCGCACACACACACAGACCCCGGGATTTCAGGCTAAAGGAAGAAAAGAGCGGCTGTCAGCAGAATGGAGGGGATTGAGCAAAAGTGGGTGGGGTTTGCACCTGAATGAGTCAAAGGCTTGGCCAGACCTCAACTGTGCTTCTGGGCCTGAGCTCAGTCAGAGACGTGATGAAACCCACTTTCCAAGTGAAACCCTGGCCTCTTATCCCCGCCCTGCCTTAACTTTGGGGTGAGGAGAAGTCAGAGTGGCCTCTCTTACGTCCTGGGGGGCTTATCCTCAAAAGAGTGGCTGACGGCCCACCGTGCATCCCCTGCACTAGGGTGAATGACGACACCCCTAGCCTGGCGGCCCTCCTTGTGGATTGAGTGAAAGGTATCCCCTGGGCTTGGGTACCTCACAGTTCACACCTGCACACATGCCTTATTGCATAGAGTTATTGAAGTTTTCGGCTCTGCCCTGGGGATCTGAAGCTAAATGAGGGAAAATCACTGTGTTGCTTCCTGGGATCCTGCTTGGACCTTGATTATCCCTAATCTGGGAAACTCCAGGTAGTTACATTTGGCATGGCAACAGCGGAAGCTCCCAGTGGTTCACCTGTCCTTACTCTGTTCCAGACTTCGGGGCAGCCATTGCTACACCTTTCAGCATGTTTTCCCAAATACCAAACTACCAAGTCCCTTCAAAACCTTTTCCCCCAACCACTTAAGCTTGGAAAATGGGAGTCATCTCTCACATGCTCCCTCATTTCCTTTATCTCCTCTAATTCAAACCAACCACACTTCCTGCAACTATCCTTTCTTCCCACCATTGTGAGTATCCATACTCTCATCAGACTTTAATCCTGGCCGACTGCAGTGGTTTTTAAGGGCCTCCTTTGTTCACATACCTGGAAGATTATTTTTCCTAAAGCCGACCTTTGACCATGATAGTTTGCTGCTCTATACCCTCCCCTGCACAATGCCACCCCCCCCCAACATGGGCAAACACAGATTCCTTAGTTTGCCACTCAAGGCCCTCTGTGATGAGATTCCATGTGCTTTCTGTCATTGTGAAAGTCACCATTAGAAGTCCATGGGTCCTCTCCCATCATCTGTTATTGCCAGACTGTCATCCCGACGCTCCCCAAATCTCACATCTCCCAGACTCACCTGTGCTATCAGGAAGTTCCGACACAAGAGTGGCACACATTTCTTTCCTTACTACAAACCACAACACAGGAGCCCTCCCAGGTGTTAGCTGTTTATTCTCTCGCAACTTGAGAGGTGGCTTCCCTGTTCCCCCTTGCTCCTTCCAAACCATGTCTCCCCCTTCCTCTTGCAAAAGCCCTGGCTGCCATTCAAGTGATGCCATTGGGTATGGCATCCACTGCCCTTCCAGTCCTTGTCACCCACCCACCACTGTCATCTATCCAGGGGCTCCCCCCGCTGTTCACGGAAGATTTGGTTCCTGGCTCACAGAAGAGCACGAGAGCCCTGCCTGTCTTCAGATGGCCCACCTATCTGTCCCTCAGTGATTCCTTCCCAAAGAGAAACCCTAGAACTTGATACAACCTGAAACTGCGCTGTCTCCAAAATCTGAGTTAAAGGCACCCCACTCTACCCAGTACCTCTTGTACTTACAGCCCGCTGCTCAGTGTCCCCTCATCATGACTTCTGCGCTCCCGACCGTACCTGCTCACAGTCTCCCTACAGTCCACATCACTGTGGCCCCTTCCCTCCTGACCACATTGGATCCCATGGATTCTCATACTTGATGCCATGTTCTCTCGCATCGACATTGGCAAGGCCTGAGAGAAGAGTTTGGTTTCCCAGTCTGCCATGCTTTCACACCTCTACCAACAACCCCCCTCCACTCCCCTCTTCACCCTTTCAGTTAAACTTGACCGCATACCGCTCTCAGGAAACTGAAGCCCAAAGCATGAAATCTCTCATGTTTGCATCACCAAATCTACACAAACCCGCATGGGCCCTTCCCCCTCTTCCCTCTGGCTACACGAGTGAAGGAAGTATCCCCCTCCTAGCAAAGCCAAGCCTCTGCAGTCTCCAGAGGATATCCGTGGTCAGCTGAATAATGCTCCCTTAGATCTCCACCCCTCCCCCTCTCATCCCTGGGACCTCTGAGTGTTATTTTATAGGACAAAAGAGACTTTGCAGATGTAATGAGATTAAGGATGGAGCTGGGGAGAGATTATTCTGGAATAACTAGGTAGGCCTGAAGTGTAATCACAAGTGTTTTAATAAAGGAAAGGCAGAGGGAAATTTGACCACAGAAGGAGTGCAGGAGGCCAGAGCAGCTGTTCCTCGGCTGGCTTTAAAGATGGAGAAAGCTTTCCATATAACACCCAGTGCTCATCCCCACATGTGCCATAAACTATTTGTAAAAAAAAAATAAATAAATAAAATGCAATTCTGATTACAAAAAAAAAAAAAAAAAGATGGAGGAAGGGACAATGAGCCAAGGAATGCAGTCCTGGAAACTGGAAAAAGCGAAGAAATGGCTTCTCCCCTACAGCTCCAAGAGGCATCTTTGGCCCTACTGACCATGGGACTTTGGTCCAGTGAAACTAATTTCAGACTTCTGACCTGCAGAACTGTAAGAGAATAATTGTGCACTATTTAAGCCCCCAAGTTCATGGTGGTTTGTAAGAGCAGCCAGAGGGAACTGATTCTATCTCAGCTCACCTTCCCAGGGGCTTCACTCCTTCCCTGGTTTTCTCTTTCTCTCCAGCATGGATTATGAACTGCTCTGTCTCTCCTAGACATTTCTGTGCACACACAACACACTTTAGATCTCCGAACTTAAAGATAAAACACAGCCCTTGACCTCACAATCTCCCAGCTCTTATCCCAATTCCTTACTTGTCCTTCATAGCAAAATCTTTCAGGAATTATCTGCATTTCACATTCCATTCATTCTTGAGTCATGCCTCCGTGGCTTCCTCACCCACCAGACACCAAAGTCACCAAAGGTGTCCACGTTGGCTAGTCAGAGGAGCATTTTGCTCTCCTCATCTCACTGGGCTTCCTGGCAGCTTTGGTCCAATCAGCATAGGCCACATCTGGATCCACTCATGATCCAGACTGGTGGCAGCTTCTCTGATGTGCCCCCTCCATTACTCACCACTCCTCAAGCTCCTCATCCCAACCCCTACATGTCAGCTTATCAGAGCTTAGTCTCCAACCCACTTTTCCTCTTGCTACACTCCTCTCAACCACCCCAGATGTCCTCACTCAGAGCCATGGCTTTAGACGCCCATCTCCATGATGATGACTCCACAGTGTTTACACCAGCTGAGACCTTTCTCCAGCCTCCGGCTACCTATTTGCTACCACCATTTGTTTTTCTGACAAGCGTGGCCAAAACCAAACTTGTGACTCCCCACAGCAACCCTCTCGTCTTTCAGCTTCTCCACTTTGGTAAGTGTCACTTCCCTAGGGTTTGCTCATGGCTGCATGCCCTCCTTTCCCTTTCCCTTTATGCTGTGTCTCAGTCCCCACCCCAGCCCCCACCTCAGGCCAGGAGGCTCAGCCACTTCCATGTCTGAAACACACCTCCAGCAATTTACTCTCTTCCACAACCGCCATATCACTTCTCCTCTGGTCTGCTCCTGAGTCCCTCCTGTCTGCTTTTCATACAGCAGCTAGCATTGAATCCTAAAACTGTCACTTAACTTCCTTCAGTGGCTTCCTTGTCTCTTAAAATGCAGCCCCAACTCCTTGCCTTGGCGTCTGAGGGCCTTAAGGAAAGATGCGGCCTCATCACCTCCCACTGTGCCCCCTGCTCCCCCTAGATGCCAGCCATTCTGGATGATTCTTACCATGTTCCTTGAGATTCCTTCCTTTGCACTTGTGGTGCCCCAGGCTCGTTTCTTCTCTCTTCCTGTGACTGGCCTCCTTGCGCCCTCTGGTCTCTTGCCCCCACATCACCAACTCGGGGGCACCTTCCCCACGCATCCCTCCGGAGCCGCCTCCCTCCGCTCACCACATTGTCTCCATCACTGCATAGTTTGGTTTCTGCACATCCTTTTCACAGTCTGATGTCATTTTGTTGCAAACACATGGATTAAGCTGGTGAATGGGCCCTCTTCTCCATCCATAAGCCCCACGAAGAACAGCTATATCTGTCACGTTCCCCGCTCTCTCCCAAGAACCCAAATGCCTGGCACATAGTAGACATTCAACAAGTGTTGGGGGAAGGAGCCCATCTTCTGAGCCACGTCCCTTTTCCCAGGCTTCAGGGAGACTAAGTGACTTACCCTTTCCCAAATACCCTTTAGGCTCTTCCCTGTGCCTGGAATGACTCTCTGAATTCCCAGCCCTCATATGCCACATCGTATAGTGGCAGCTATGAGTGCCTCTGCTGATAGTGCCCCACCTCTGAGCAGCCCGACTTCCAGCTAAAGAAGGCCTACAAACGGAGAAATGGAATTTTTTAAATGTTTTTTAAAATTATTTATTTTTGAGAGAGAGAGACAGAGCATGAACAGGGAGGGGCCGAGAGAGAGGGAGACACAAAATTTGAAGCAGCTGTCAGCACAGAGCCCGATGTGGGGCTCGAACTCATAAACTGTGAGATCATGCCCTGAGCCAAAGTTGAACGCTTAACCGACTGAGACACCCAGGCACCCCAGAAATGGAATTTTTATAACATGAAGTGAATATAACTTCCTTAAGGAAGACTTTTCTGACCCCCAGCAGGGGTCAGCCATCATCCCCCACTATGCTCTCATAATATCTGTCCTTTCTCCCCATACCCCTGAACAGAACAGTAATTATTTGTTGGTGTAAGGCTTCCCCTATAGACTCCATGGGATAAGGGTTGTGAACATGATGTTGGGTGCAGGTACTTATGCATGTTTGTTGAATGAATGCATGAAGGATTAAATGAAAAGCCATAGTCATTTGCTCTCAGATGAGGGCTTCCTTCAGAAAGGACCCTTACAATCACAGCCTTATCCCAAGCAGATAAGGCTGCAGGCATGGAGGCTAGTGTCAGTATCCCTACTGCTGACAAATAGTGTTGCTATACAGCCCTTTTACCATAAGTCTGTAGCCTTCAAAGAGCTGTGCACTCATCCCAACAGCAGCCCAAGGGGTGTGTGATGAAGCCTCTTGTTTGTAAAGCTGTCCTCATCCCAGTGAGCGCAATCAGAGCTGAAATGGGAGGAATTGCTACTGACGGGAAAACTACAGCTTGCATTTGCCACATTCTGAGAGTAAAAGGAAACCCCAGTATGTTGTTACTTTGGGAAGAGACCCCACAGAACATTCTGTTCATACAGAAACTAAAATGCCACCATCGGAACCCCTTTAGCAGGTGCATCCTGAGTTATTATTGGGCTGAAAATGCTACTTTGGGGCAGATACTGAAAACATTTACATCCTGTTGTTCTGACTGCTGCTCAGAACATTCTGGAAGGTGCATCTAAAGAAGAGAAACCATTTTTCTCGGTGAGACTTTGTGACTGTTCAGATGTGATTGTTGAGAAAGAGGGCAGAGCTATAGGGTTGCTCTCATCAGAGAAAGTCTAAAGAAAAAGACTAAAGCAGTGTCCCAGCCTGGAGTCCCTCAGAGGCATAGAGCTATTTTCAGTGTTTGAAAATGGTTAATGGAAACTCAATATTCACTCACTTACCCACATTAGCTCCCTGGGCAACACTGCCCATCTCCTCCTGAACAATTAAGAAGCATAGGAAAACACGCTATAACATCATAGATTCAGTTCAGAATCCACGTGGGATCCATGCCAGGGGACACTCTTTCAAAGTTCTTGAACGGATGGTGACCACTGAGTGGAAACAACTGTGCTGTTTCTCAAAGTCAAGGACACATGGCTCTAGCTTTCTAGCGCGGCTCCCTTTAATCTTTGCACGTGTGGATTCTTCTGCTCCTCCTCACCTCCACCATTCTCCCAGCTCCTCATTTGCTGGATGTTCTTATGAGCTCTTCTGCCATTCCCCAGGCTCCCTGAGTGCAAGGTCAACAGCCTGATGCACGAATTTGCACGTTGACACCTGGGTTTGGGAGCAGGAGAACAGTCTTCTCACCAAGGATGGAGGCCACTCACTATAAACAACTCGCCTCTTCTCTTGGCTGTGCTAGCTGGCATTGGTGGCCTTGACTGTGGTCTGCGGTGTTCCATATGAGCATGGGAGCATGCTACTCTCATGGTGCCCAGAAACGAGCTCTTAAGGGCACCTGGGTGGCTCAGTTGGTTAAGCGTCTGACCCTTGATTTCAGCTCCAGTCATTATCTCACAGTTCGTGGGAACAAACCCTGAGTCAGGCTCCGAGCTGACTGTGGAGCCTGCTTGGGATTCTCTCTCTCCCATGTCTCTGCCGTCTTCTCCACACATGGTTGCATGTAAGTGCTCTCTCTCTCTCAAAATAAATAAATAAACATTTTTTTAAAAAGAAAAAGAACCCAGCTCTTAAAGGCTGCCTGAGTCCCAGAACACTAATTCCAAATTCAGAATCCAGGAAAATGGTCTACCTGAAGTAATGGTTCTCAGCTCTCACTGCATCATAATCAGCTGGGTCTTGAAAACAGCACTCATGCCATGGCCCAGCACCCAGTGTTGAGAAGCACGGGGATTAGATGATGCGCAGTCAGGAGCTCTGCCCCTGGTACTCCTAGACGGGGTGCTTCTGGAAGGGGTGCTCCGGGAGGGGGTGCTGCAGGGCCCTGAGCACACAGACATGGAACAGAACACTGAAGGAATGCTGATGTTCCCTGGAAGTAAATAGGGTTTTTTAAAAAAATTTTAAAGTTTATTTATTTTACTTTGAGAGAGAGAGAGTGAGCAGGGGAGGGGCAGAGAGAGAGGGAGTCAGAGAGAATCCCAAGCAGGCTCTGTGCCAACAGCACAGAGCCCGATGTGGGGCTCAAACCCACAAACTGTGAGATCATGACCTGAGCCAAAACTGGGTGCCCCTTTAATAGGGATTTTCTTAAGAGTTCTGACTCCAGCATGTTTACAGAACACTGGGTTTCGACGGGATTCAACCTCTGCAGCGGCCACCCCGCCACCCCCCTTGTAGGAATGGCTTCTGCATGACACCCGCTTCTTCACAAAACTCGCTTCCAACGAATTCTCACTGCATCAGGGCCGAGTGCCCTCAACTCTAGTTCAGCCTGGGGATGTGTGACCTTGGGAGCCCCCACAAACACAGGGAAGGTGTGCCAAGAAGCTGGGAAGACTAAACAAATGGCCAGATGAAGCGGGAATGGGGAAGAAATAAGAAGATACAAGCGTACTCACCAAAGGCTGTCTCAGGGATTTGAATATGTAAACGCACCCTCTGGGTCTCCAGCAGTATCCTCTGCAGTGTTTCCCACACTTATTTGATCACAGACCCCTTTTCACTTGCGGGGTATCTTGTGCCATTCATGCTTCACAAAAATGCTTTGCAAACGGCTTTATTAAAGTTAGGTCGTACTTCACATGCAAAGATGACGGTCTGGTCTCCTTGCCTGGCTAGAGCTGCGGTATCTCCTCCTCCATCTCGGGTACCTCATTGCAAGGAAATTCACTCAAACATGGATCAGCATCTTGTTTGTGTCAGGCACTCTTCTAGGTGCTGGGGATTCAGCAAGGACTAAAATAGACCCCCAGATCCCTGCCTTAGTACCACTTCAGGATATGGGGGATACATACTCTGTTGATCAGGGCTGAATGCCGAGGATGAAAAGATAAGGCAGGGAAGGGGGGTGTGTAGTGTTAGGGTTCATATGGGACTGATATCTAAAGAAGGAAAGAAGGACCCATCAGGGAGGTGGTTTCTGAGTAAAGACCTGAGGGCAGCAAAGGAGTCACAGAGGTGACTATTTGGAGGAAGAGCATCCCTGCTGAGGGCACAGCCACTGCAGAGGACTCAGCGGAACAGACGAAGGGGTCGCATAGTACAGGTGGTCAGAGAGGTGCAGCCACAGAGTTTGGCAGGTCTGAGTGAGAATACTTGCTTTCATGAATGAGAAGGGAAGTCACTGGAGGGTTTTCAGCAGGAATCGTGACAGGCCCTGACTTCCTGTCCAACAACATTGTGCGGAGGGTTGTGTTGGGGAACACAAAGCGGAGGTAAGGCATGGTTAGGGCGCGGTTATAGCCACCCAGCTGGCGAGTTGCACTTTTCGTTGTTAATGCCAGTAGGATTTGCTGCTTGAGCAGATGAGGGTCGTGTGACAAAGACACAGGGATGATACTGAGGTTTTTTAGTTGGTGCGACAGGGAGGATCGAGGTGTCGTTCATGTTGATGGGAAACAGGTTTTGGGGGTATATGGTCACTCAGAATTGAACATGTGAAGTTGGAGATGTCTGTAGATACATAGAGTAGGCAGTTGGATATTTGAGTTCAGGGGACACATGTGGCCAGGTATAAATGTGAGGGTGATTAGCATATAGATGGCATTTAAAGCCATGAGATAGGATGAGATCCCTGTGGGAGGGAATCTAGACAAGAGAAGAGGTTCAAGGTCTGAGCCCTGAGACTCCTCACCATTTAGAAGACCAGCAGATGAGGAGGAATGTCAAAACAAAACAAAACAAAAGACTAATAGGGAGCAGCCAGCAAGTTAGGAGGACAGTATGATAACTCTTGCCCTCAAGGCCAAGGGCAGAAATGTTTCAAAGAGGAGGGAGGGAGCAAATGTTAGAAATCTGCTAGGATGTCTTCGCTTGCACTGGACAATCCCCATTTACACCAGGAGGCCAGGTGTAATCGTTACTCATACCCCATTTCCTTTCAAATACGTCCCAGCTTGGGTAGCACATTTGCGGCTCATCCTACTGGTAGGTCAGGTGTGATGGGTATTAATGCTTGGCTCTGAATTTGGCAGTGTTTGGGTCACAGTGAGCTTGATCATGGTAGTCTGGGTAAAGAGTTGGTAGCAAAAATCTGATCTGACTGGTTTCAAGAAGGGCAGGAGGAGGGGAATCAGAAAAATGAGTATAAAAACACATTCAAGGGGCACCTGGGTGGCTCAGTTGGTTAGGTGTCCGACTCTTGATTTCGGCTCAGGTCATGACCTCACAGTTGTGCAATGGAGTCCCGTGTCAGGCCCTGTGCTGAGAGTGAAGCCTGCTTATGATTCCCTCTCTCCTCCTCTCTCTGCCCCTCCCTTGCTCTCGTGCAATCTCTCTCTCTCTCAAAAAAATTACACAGACACACAGACACAGACACACACACACACACACACACACACATTCAAGAACTTCTCCTGTGAAAAAAAAGCAAAAGAACACAACAGTAACTGGAGGGGAGTGTGTGGCCAAGAGAGTTTTGTTTCTTTAACATGGAAGAAAAAGCAGCACATTTCCAGGCTGATCCAAAAAAGAAGGAAACGGTGATGGTGTAGGAGAGAGAAGGGACAATTTCTGGGGTGTTGTTCCTGAGTGAGTGTGTGTGGGGGTGTCACCAGCTGTCTAGGGGAAGAGGTCGGCTGGCCCAGGGATGAGCAATGATCCGGAACCACCAGTCACCTGTAAGAAGAGGAGGCCAGGCCCAGGGATGAGCAATGATCCGGAGAGGCGGATGCATGTGGTTGTGGTAGGAACCTGCATCAATCCTCTGCTCGTTGCTTCTATTTTATCTTGGAAATGGGATGCAGTGTCATGAGCCAAGACCAAAGATGGGGGGAAGATATGGGAGGTTTGAGGAGGAAAGAGAAGTCTGAAATCAAGGTCTATAAAGGGATGAGAAAGTGAGGGACCTGGGCAGGTTGGTATGATCGGCTGGTGGCCTTGAGGACCCATTTGAAGTGAATGTGACATTCGCAGATTTTCTCCAGTCACGCCTCTACAGAAAATCTGCTGTGTGGCTCAGCCCCAGGGGAGACTGCAGTTGAATCTGGCCACGTTGGTGGTTTAGTCAAGCGAGGTAGCAAAGGCAGAGAGGGGGAAAGAGGGTGAGAGCATAGGGAGGGAAGAAATGATAGCTCGTGAGTAGGAATTTAAGCTGGGTAAATGGAGAGGACAATTATCTGAAGAAGTTATAATGCTCAGCCATGTATCCCACAATACACAGCTCATTATGTCTTTGATGTGTGGCTAATTTCCAGTGGGTCACCTGTCAGTTTATTGAGAAGTCTCATTCCACACGTTCTCCTCTAGTTTTACTATCCCTTTTTTTTTTTTTTTTTTTTTTTTTTTAGTTTAGTTATTTTGAGAGAGAGAAAGGGAGGATCCTAAGCAGACTCCATGCTGTCAGTGTGGAGCCCAATGCAGGACTTGAACTCATGAACCATGAGATCATGACTTGAGCCAAGATCAAGAGTTGGACACTTAACCAACTGAGTCACACAGGCGCCCCTAATTTTACTGCCATTCTTCAGCTAAGGCGCTCCCCGCATCCTGCCTGGCTTCTCTCCCCAGGATCTCAGTAATTACTACCAGTTCCATGCTCACCAGTTTTGGCCAAGATATCTAATAATTAATGGCAGATAAATTAATGAGTAATCATTTAAAAATAATAAGCAGATTAATATAGTCTAAAATAATCTAAAAACCAGTTTTGTTATGTCACTGCGTGACCCCCACATAAAGAACAGCTCTCTATTGCCTACCACATGACTCCACAGATCCTCTGCCTGCGGTTCATGGCTTCCTCTGCTTTTGCAAGCTTGTCTCTAGCATCGCATAACTCTGTTCCAGACAGGCTGCTTTCCTTAATGCTCCTGCAAGATGCTGCCTGTGCTACGCTCTCTGCTTGAGATGCTCTCTCTCTGCCTTTCAAAATCCTATGTGCTGTACATGCTAAACTTTGACAGTGGCTGATCCAAGGAGAGGGGTGGGACTGGAGCAGGCTGTGGTTGTGTGTGTGTGTGTGTGTGTGCGTGTGTGCGCGCGCGCACGCGCGTGTGCACACGCACACACATACATATATAGTTAACAGTTGTCATCTGATTTTTTTTGCAATAATTCTATCTTCATATCACCTTTGTAATTTTTTTAATTGGAAAAAGTTTAAATTTAATTTTTTAAAAAGGGTTCTTGGGGCATCCAGGTGGCTTAGTCGGATAAGCGGCCAACTTCGGCTCAGGTCATGATCTCACGGCTCGTGAGTTGGAGCCCAGCATTGGCATTGGGCTCTGTGCTGACAGCTCAGAGCCTGGAGCCTGCTTTAGAGTCTGTGTCTCCCTCTCTTTCTGCCTCTCCCCAACTCACACTCTGTCTCTGTCTCTTTCAAAAATGAATAAACATTAAAAAATTGTTTTAAAGCTTTAATTTCTGGAGACATTGGGAAATTGGAGCAGCTAGGGAATAGGTAAAAGAAAAAGCGACATCCTCTACCCTTGAAGGAGGAGCAGAAAGCAATTCTGGGTCCAGGATCATCTATCAGTATGAAGAGAGATCTCCCACATCTGAAGGAGGGGTAGGGAACTGATGCATACAAGATTCACCACAGATACAGAGGAGTTTAGCTGTCATGGGAAGAGAGGTAGGGTCACTGGGACAGCCCCATGCTGAGGTCCAGGCAGACAGGACCGTCCTAAGACTAAGCTGGACCAGCACACCAGAGAGCTGCCCCTTCCCTCTCCCCACCACCAGGCTAGCAAGCACCAAGTAATAAGCAAGAACTTACAGGGAGGGGACAGAGTATGCAGAGAGATTTCCCCTTCTTTGGCACAGGCAAACAAAGAAGACTGAAAGTTGAGGGTGGAGCAGAAACCCTGAGAAAAACCCTCTGGAACCCCAGTCCCACTCTAAGCACAAGTTAATGGTAGAGGAATTGAAACAGTGGTGCAAGGCGGTAACCATAATAACAGCCCAAGTCAAACCTGAACTCCTGAGTATATTTACTCAACCCCCGACACTAATGGTCTAACAGAAGAGGTGTGCCCATTTGCAGGTATAAATACTATCTACTTCAATGTTAACTATACTATACATAATATTCAAATTCCATTCAATTCAACATTCAACCAAAAATTACAAGACATGCACAAGATTAAATAATAATAATACATTTGAAAACCAAAGTCAACAAGAGACAAAGCAATAAACAAAACCAGATTCAGAGGGAACCCATGTATTGGAGCTATCAGATAAGGAATTTACAATAATTACAATTCATATGTTAGATGCTCTGGGGGAAAAAGTATACAATAGTCATAAGGAGATGAGAAATTTCAGCAGATAGATGGTAACTGTAAGGGAAAGTCAAATAGAAATACTAGGGGAAAAAAACATAATGACTCTGATGAAAAGTACCTTCAAAGAGGAGAGATAACTATGCAGAAAAAATATTCCAAACAAAATTCTAAAAATTAACAAACTACATCAAACCACATCAAACAAATAACAATAACAAAAATACCTATACACATCATTTCCAATGGGTAGGTTTAAAAACTACATGTATGGTATTGCCTGTTTGTAAAAACTGAATTGTTTTCTGGAAAGATGATCATTAGAACATTTATAATGATTATTTGTGCATCATGGAATCCCAGGAGAGGCTTTGTGTCTGCTTTGTACTTCCCATTTTCTTTAAAGATAAGCAATAAAACTATTTTCATTGACAAAAATCTGACTAATTCTTTGAATACGGGAGCTTATCCCATTTACATTTATTTTCACAAAGAATGTATTCTGGTTCACTCTTCATTTAAAAATTTTTCTTTTACATTTTGAATTATGAGTTTTTCCCTCTCAAATAGTTTGTTACATAGCTGGTTTATAATTTGGGTTTCATTTAAGAGTTTCAAGAACGTATTTGAATATATGCATATTGTCTACCAAATCACAGATAAAACATCTCAAATTAATTCGATTGAATCCCTTTGAACCATAGAGACTAATGGGCTCATTTGATTTCCTGCCATTTACTCTTCTCTATTTATGTTAAATTTTAGACATTAATTTTCAGGTTATGATTTTATATTATAAAATGTATACGTAGACTTTGAATATACATTTATTAAGATTTGATTTTTTGGTTTTTACGTGTTTACTTCAGTCCTCAGCTGTGACTTTACTGTTTGCGTGGGGGGCTTACATTTTGATTAATTACTTGGTTTATTAGAGCAGTACTTCTGGAACTTTAATATACAAGCAAATTTCATGGAGATCTTGTTAGAATGCAGATTCTGAATCAGTAGGTCTGAGATGAAGCCCGAAGTGAGATTCTGCCTTCCCAGCAAGGTCTCAGATGAATGATCGTTGCTGGATTGAAGACCACATCTGAGTAGCAAAGGGCTACTTCCCTGAGTATTCATACCCCCATGAAAAGTACATGGTTTGGATATTTTGGGCCCTTGAATCTCTGAAAATGTTCTTGGCAAGTGAGAGCTTGACTATATAAGGAATTTGGGGTCACAAAGTTTCTCCGTCAAAACTCTATAGACATTGATTGCATCGTTGCTATATTTTTTATAGACTTTATTTCTAAAATTTATAAATTTTACCACCTATATTATTTTTTAAAAAAGGAATTCTTAGACCAGTTTGCATTTTCTTTAAACATGTTTTTTAAAAAATTTTTTTTGAGAGAAAGAGAGAGACAGAGAGACAGCATGAGTGGGGGAAGAGCAGAGAGAGAGGAGCTACAGAATCCAAAGCAGACTCTAGGCTCTGAGCTGTCAGCACAGAGTCCGACACGGGGCTTGAACTCACAAACTGTGAGATCATGACCTGAGCTGAAGTTGGACGCCTAACCTACTGAGCCACCGAGATGCCCCTAAAAACCTTTTTTTTTTTTTTCATATGTAATCTTCTATCAGGGCATTAATAGAGTTCTTAATTTTACCTAAATTTTGGAACTCTGACCAGGGTATATTAAGAGTTTGAGACTCTTCATTTTGCCTCAGACCCAGTGAGCTATTTTAATTGGGAGATTTAGGTCTTAAGGAAGTTTTAGATGTGTTTGAATTTTGCTTTGATCCATTTGTTCTGGTGCCTTCTTCAGAAATAGTCATCCACATATTGGATCTCCATGTATATCCATGAAATCCCACATGTACTTCTTTTTCTTTTTTTCATTATTTTTTTTGCATTATATAAATACATACACATACATATGCTTTTTCCCCCTAGGCTGTCTTCTGTGTCACTGAAATAATTTTTGGCAGGGTTGATTCAGCTCTTTATTGCTTTGAATGCATCTTAACTCTGATATTATCTGCTTAGTTCTAAAACATATATTCAATACCTCATTTATTTCTCTGTATGGTTCTGCCTATATCTCCACATAGTCGTCCACTGTCACATCATTTTACTGGGCATCTAATTTTATGGAGAGCATATTTTTTTTTTAATGTTGAGAGTAAAGACCAATTGCTCTCTGAAATTCACTGCATTTTTTGCCACAAATGTTTTTCAAAAATATACACTTTCTCGGGGCACCTGGGTGGCTCAGTTGGTTAAGCATCCAGCTCTTGATTTCGGCTCAGGTCATGGTCCCAGGGTCGTGGGATTGAGCCCTGCATCGTACTGTGATGCATGCGCGCGCTCTCTCTCTCTCTCTCTCTCAAAATAAATAAACAAACATTCTTTAAAAATATACACATTCTCTGAATCTTACTGGTGGGATTTCATGATAAAGAGTCTCTTCATAGTCAGCATATTAGTTTTACTCTTGCTTACTGATTGTTGCTAATCAGTGGTCCAGCCTGAGGGGAGCAGACAGAGCATCAGAGCCATGGGCTATGCTGACAAGGGAGGTTGGTCTCTGTAATTTCTCCTGGATCTACAGGGAAGCCACTCTGCCTGGCACCAGGATTCCAGCGGGCCTCCTCTCTGGCATCTGAATACCTGCCTCTTGAGCCCCACCTTCGATAAAGCTGTTCCTGTGTCCACAAAGACAGGCCACCATCCCAGGCTGCTGTCCCTACCACTCCCAGCAGCCTCTCGTTCAGGGAAGGGGTCCCGGCTTCCCCAGGCTGCTCACCACAATCACAACCACCTTTACACTTCGGGAGACGACGTCTCCTGGGCCGGGAGCCCCTGCTCTTCCCTAATCACAGCAGCCTGAGTCTCTGCGTCCTGCAAGAGCACTATTGCCAGGGGATCCCAGCAGCCCACACACCCAGCCAGACTCCCCAGGCGCTTTCTAGATTAGTCTCACAGCCCACCCTTTTCTCCAGAACTCAGCCCTCCCGGCCCAGAGACCCCACAGGGGCCAGGACTTTACCCCCTGACTTCCCAGGAGTCATGCCAGGCATTTGGAGACAAGTTTATTTCCGCCATTTTGATGATTTGTTTCCTTTGCTTTCTGTGTAAATGGATGCTTTTCCCAACTTTATATTTCTTCGGTTATTTATTTAGGAATTGGTGGGCGACGAGTGTTCAGAAATAAAATGTCCAAAAGCCAACCCTCCTTACCCAAAAGTGCCCATCTTAGTCCATTTGGGCTGCTCTGACAGAAAAACCAAAGGCTGGGAGACTTGTAACCAACAGACGTTCATTTCTCACAGTTCTGGAGGCCGGGAAGTCCAAGATCAAGGCGAGGTATATTTGGTGAAGGGGCCCCACTTCCTGGTTGGTAGATGGCTGTCCTCTCACTGTGTCCTCATGTAGCAGAATGGGTGAGGGTGCTCTCTGGGGTCTTTTATGAGGTCACTGACCCCATTCACAAGGGCCTCACCCTCACGACCTCATCACCTCCCAAAGGGCACCATCACATTGTGGGGTTAGGATTTCAATAAATGAAACCTGGCGGGGGGCAGGGATATGAATATTCATTCAGTCTATAGCAGTCTCAAAACTTTTTTTTTTTGTAATGAGAGCATGATTATCTTAGGCACAGTGATTACAGCAGGATTTTCTTCCTCTTCCTTTGCCTTTAAACAACATGGCCTTTCCAAAATTGCACATTCTAAACTTGAAAAATTAGAACTCACATTCCCTTTTTGCATTGTAGATTAAATAGACTGTAAGTTAGACCCCGCCTTCATGACTAAAGCGAGTGTCTTCATGACTTTGCTTGCTTTGAGTTGAGAGGTTCTAGTGCTCAACTCTCCAATGGAAGATTCCTCAGCCCCTAACATATATTATTTTGTAAACAGCTAATACAGAAATATTGTAACAGTTATTTTATGTACATCGATTCAGAGTGAAATAGCATTCATCTCTGAAAAAAAAACTCAAAACTTAGTGCTGGTATATTTAAGCATCTAGAAAAGCATGAGTGTATACCTCTTAACTTCCATAGAACGATGCCTCATTCAGAAGATCTATTTCACTTAATGATCATCTCCAGATGTCCCTTGTTTGAGTCTAAATTTCTGGCCCCTAAGGCAACAAAATTAATTTTCAAGTTGTTTATAAACAGACACGCTTATGGAAATTTTGAGAAATGTTTTCCAAAAAACGTAAACACCATGTATTTTCACCTACTTCTCTATTTAAATTGTTAGTAAAATTATGTTTCCATAGAAATAAAAGTATCCGTTTAAGGAACTTTAGTCCAAATCAGTTTTCTCTGTATATGTCATTACCTTCTATTTTTCCCTCTTTAAAAAAGCAAAAAAACCCATATAAAGAAAACCAAAGTTTAAAACATTTTAACAACTGATTGCATCAAGGCAACAAAATCAGATCTTCAGTCTTCATGCTTAGAAATAATGTGAGAACTGTGAAGGTGTGACCCTTTAGACCAACATTAAAAATTAGATATTGAGGGGCATCTGAGAGGCTTAGTCAGTTGAGTGTCTGACTCTTGATTTCAGCTCAGGTCATAATCCCAGGGTCATGGGATCGAGCCCCATGTTGGGGCTGAGTGTGGAGTCTGCTGAATAATCTCTCTTTCTCTCTCTCTCTCCCCCGAGACAGGTGGCTCACTCACTTAAGTGTCTGACTTCAGCTCAGGTCATGTGATCTCACAGTTTATGAGTTTGAGCCCCGGATTGGCTCTCTGCTGTCAGTGCTGAGCCCTCTTTGATTTCTCTGTCCCCCTCCCTCCCTGCCCCTTCCCTGCATCCTCTCTCTCTCAAAAATAAATAAACATTAAAAAAAAAAAAAGACTTTCTCTCTCTCCCTCGACCGCTCCCCCCCTCTCACTTTCTCTCTAAAAAAGAAAAAAAAAAAAAGACAGGTCTTAAACATCTAGTATTTAGTCAGTGTGCCTTCTTGCTCAGTGTTTTACCAAACACGGAAGAATGTACAGCCTCACACACGCAGGTCAGACATAATATAAAATAAACCAAATGTATTTAATGATGGGCAAACCCCAGTGATGTAACTATAACTTTTCTGCTCCATTAAAAAATCTCTGCATTTTTCAGGACATAGGGGACCGTCTCCTGTTGTTCCAGCCAAGTCCCTACCCACACAGAGGTAACCTCCCTTTTCTATCACAGGAAGGAGCCCAGGCCCTTCTTAGGTGCGTCGCGTTGCTACGTGCAGTCAGGAAGCGCGGGTCGGCACCGGGAACCGCTCACATCTGTGTCACTGAGGCTTGAGGAGTCTGGAATTTCTGAGTTACAGGGCTGCCTCCGCCAAAGACTTCCTGGCAAAGTGTTTCGTCTGCAAAACAGAGACAATAATGAGGACCTCATATGGATTTTAAGAAATGCCCTACACCCTGGAAACTTCTTTTGGAAGAAGTAAAGGAAGAAATCCACTCTTTCCCTAGGAAAAAAATAAGTTTCCACAGCGGCTTTAAACTTTGTCCCTTGTAGAACACATTAAGAGCTGTTTTTAAATGCAAGAAGGGACTGATGACAGAGCCGAGTCCTAATGGTCTGGTCTTTGAAGTTCTTGAGGGGTCCTCCCTGGTTTTACCACTGCAATCCTGACTAATC
Source organism: Hyaena hyaena (assembly GCF_003009895.1). Taxonomy (NCBI): domain Eukaryota; kingdom Metazoa; phylum Chordata; class Mammalia; order Carnivora; family Hyaenidae; genus Hyaena; species Hyaena hyaena. The sequence continues at coordinate 1,193,047 of NW_024081121.1, forward strand.
AGCCCGGTGAGTATGCCTGAGTTTAGCTGGTGGAAGACATAGATTCTGAGGGTGCAAGGTCTTTGTTGTGTATGGGCTGAATTGTGTGTTCCCCAGATTCATATGTTCAAGTCCTAATCCCCAGTATCTCAAAACGTGACTGTACTTAAGTTAATGAGAGCTTTACTGAGGTAATTAGTTCAATGAGGTCATATGGGGTGGACTCTAATCTAATAGGACAGATGTCTTTAGAAGAGGAGGAGGTTAGGACACAAACACGCCCAGAGGAAAGACCACGTGAGGCCCCAGGGAGAACACAGCCATCTACAAGCCAAGGAGAGAAGCCTCAGAAGAAACCAATCCTACCGACACCTTGATCTTGGATTTCCAGATTCCAGAACTGTCAGAAGATAATGTTGTTTAAGGCACACAGTCTGTGGTGCTTTGTTACACAGCCCCAGCAAAGAGAAACACCATGCAAGTCTTCCCATCCCTTGATGAGAATGAGCCACCACACATCCTTCCGTTTTAGAAGGAGAGATGCATCCTGGCAACAGGTGACAGCTGATCAGACAGTTTCCACTCTTTGAAGAAGGGGCCCCTCGTCTGACATTATGGTGGTCTTCCTTTTCTTATTTTTCTATCTGTGCATTTTAACACAGCAAATGACAAGCCAAGGAGCAAGAGACTGAGCAAAGTTTCTAGGAGAGCTCCAGCCACTGAGCTAGCCCTCCGGGAAGCATGACACCACGCAGCTTCACACACCCCACAACCCACCCCATCTGTGACTGGACAGGTGTGTCCCCAGGTTCTTGGAAGGGGCGCTTAGCACAGAGAGCATGGGTGATGTCATTGAGGTAACACAAAGTACGCATTTCTGTGAGTTCGATGGTTTTTGCCATTTGTGGAATCAAGGAAGCAAACCTTCCTTTGGTTGGTCTTTGGATCCACGTTTAGTCATGTCTAATCCTCTCCTGTCTATCAACATGACATCTTGTCAGCTGAAGCTTATTCCCAACATCGGGAGCCTTCTTTTGCTTTGCCCTGCCAGATGACACTATCTGATCCTGCTACATTTGTTCTATTTGTTTGCTGATGCTTCTCCAGATTTGGGACCCGTAGTTGGAGGAGGTGCTCAGTCTTTCCGATCTCAAGAGCGGCGTGGTCAGTGATGTGTCCAGAAGATGATACAGTCACTTGATCACCCTTTGATATCATTACCTGGTGATAACTTGGTTAAATAAGTGGCCCCCCAATCCTGTGGTCCATGCATGACTTGGCATGGTAGAAAGGCAGTTTCTTCCTGGGCTGCTCAGGAGCAGTGGAACCCCACCTCCACACACCAGGTAGGACCACAAGAGGGGCCCAGCGGCCAGGCCCAGCCGCTGCACCCAGCCCTGATCTCTCACAGCCTTCTGACCTCCAGAATCCTGCTCTTGACTCACTCACAGCGGCCACACCTCTTACATTACATTTCTTTATACTACTTTAAAAAGGCAAACTCGTTAATATGTGCCTTGAGGATTTACAAAGCTCACGGTAAAATATGTTTTGTTTTCACAGCTGTGCTCACACACTTAGATGAGGCCATTTTGAGGGAGATAGTATGATGTAATGCGGGTGACAGCACAATTGTCATCCTGCTAAAGGGGACAGTACTGTGATCTCAATGGAAAAGAAAAGTGGGGTTTTCATCTGTAAGCTCAGATCCCACTTACCGCAATAATCTCAACCTTTGAGTGGGGCCAGGAGTGGAAATTACTACAAGCTGTTGAATACAGATGACATCATCTTGCCACCCACAAATCTTACCAGTTTGACAGCTCAGAAGAAGGCATACGGCTAGAAGGAATACAACTCCAACTAAGTCAACACGTTTTGTGTGTTTCAAAGGTTTGCACATTCTCTTCTCCATTTTCTGATTTGGTTTGGCAACTGCCACCACAGTAAAATGATGACCATGACAACAGCCATTAGTGTCCCCAGAGCCACGACGAACAGCACCCTCTGCATGGGATTATGAGAGTTTAGAGTCCTTTTCCATAGAGCTCTCATGACATAGGGCTCCAGGAGGCTGAGGTTCCGGCGGGTGTGGGTGCTGTCTTGCTGTTAGTCCTCGTGCTGTTTTCTCGGCCATAATGCTGGTCTGGTGCCGGAGTCGCACTCCAGCCAGTACAGGGGTCCCTGAAGGATGGATGGTGTCGGCGAGAGAGGAATGAGAGAGCCATGAGATTCTTTCTGGTCACCAGGCAGGCATCTCTGCTCTGTCTGAGACTCAACTTTATTTTATGATTACGTGTTTGGGGAACAGCCCAGAAATGGCATTCTGATGATAAATTCTTTGATCAGTAAAAACTTTCCAGAACATTGATATGCATAACCTTATTATTATGATTTAGATAAGGGTACTCATGCTCATCATATGAGGAAGGAAGGTATCTATAGCATTCAAATACAAACAGGATAATGTTTTTAGCGTAGTAAAGGGAAAAGTTAGTTCTCTGTGAGCAGGGGTCAATAGCCTGTTTATTGCTAATGGGAAGTATTAAGCAAAACAGGTTTTTCAGGAAACGCAATGTTTGCTTCCATAACCACAAAAGAAAACATCTAAACATTAGCCACAGGGCTTATAGTTCCTATAATGTCATCCATACCCAGGAATAGTACATCAGTCTGTACCGAAGTTATTATTTTATTAATGTAAACCCAAAGGCAATAGCTGACCTTTCTGTGTCATCGATTACTTACTCCTGATCACTATTTCCAGATTACTAAGCATCAGCATTTTCCCAAGCTACAACAATTTTCTTCACAAGGTACGATTATCATACCAGGGCCAGAATTAAGTCACTCCCAGAGGCCAATCAACAAGGTGCTTTGGGGGTCGGTGCTCAAGCAGAAACAATTGAGTGGGGGTAGATATCAGTCCTCATCTGAAAGCAAGACATCATGCAAACTTGCCTTAACCTCACAAGGAGTTTTCTCAACTAGTGAGTCCAGAATGGCTCCCAACAGTCTGGGACTTTCCAGTTAGGCTGCCAGAGTTGGTATCTGCCACATGTACACAGAAGTTGTCACAGGTCCCGAAGAGAGGGCTTCCCGCCTTTTGATTCCACAGCTGCTCTCCTGTGTTTGGTGGAATGTGGACACATAGACACCTATGCTTAAATTCTCTTCCAATAAAGGACACACACATCTTTACATCACCCGGGGCTGCATCTACCTTTGGAATTCCCGGCACTGTACTTCTGGATAGGGTATATCCATGTTATGGAACTATATAGGCTGGTAATCATAAAAATGGAAAAAAAGAGGGGCACCTAGGTGGCTCAGCCGGTTCAGTGGCCAACTCTTGATTTCAGCTCAGGTCATGAGTTTTGTTAGTTTGAACCCCCACATCAGGATCTGCACAGGGGCGCCTGGGTGGCTCAGTTGGTTAAGCGTCCTACTTCAGCTCAGGTCATGATCTCATGGCTCGTGAGTTCGAGCCCCATCTCAGGCTCTGTGCTGACAGCTAAGGGCCTGGAGCCTGCTTCAGATTCTGTGTCTCCCTCTATCTCTCTGCCCCTCCCCTGCTCATACTCTGTCTCTCTCTGTCTCAAAAATAAATAAATACTAAAAGAAAAAAAAAGGATCTGCACTGAGCCTGAGGCACCTACTTGGGATTCTCCATCCCTCTGCTCCTCCCCACCCCCAAGCTCGTGCTCTCTTTGTCTCTCTCAAAATAAATAAAGAAACTTTTAAAAAATGCTAATAAAGAAAAGGAAGCAATTTCAAAGGCACAAATAGCATTGAAGTCATAAGACACCCTTGACACAAATGAGGCCTGGGGAGTGGGGGGGAATCCGTAAGTGTCTCATTTGCTCACTCTCAGGGCTTGGTCTGGCATGTTTAAGATTTAGCGGAAAAACTGGTTTTAATCATGTTTTAATCATCAGTTTCTTTCTTCACCATCTACTATTGTTTCAGTGGCTTTACAACCAATGTGTTTTGATATCAACGTAATGCTTTAGCAGTTAACCTCTTCAGGGACAACTGTAATTCCTGAACCTGGGTGAGAGGGTCCCTGTGCAACAGTGACACCTCTGGTTGGGAAGACTCTTGACTCCTGCTGGTCACAATTTTGAATGACTGGGTGTTGACACTTTCATTGGGGCTCATAACCCTGGGAAACATTTTGGGAATATTGATTCCACAGGGCCTCTGAGATCTTGCAGAAAGAAAGTCAACAATACAAATTGTTACTCAGAAAAGAAAAAAGGAATTAAGTTATCGAAGTGTTGAATGGTCTTCTCTCTGACTGTCCCCCAGTCTAGACCCTTCCACCACTGTCAGGAGTTCTGGGCTCTCACCCATCTTCATCTTTTGATCAAAGTCCTCTTACAGCATTGATTCCAATGCAATTTATGTTAAATTTAAGTGGAATTGCATTCCCCACTATAATGCAGATGACAATCATCTCCTGTTAATCTTGATATTCCCCTCAAAGTACCAACTCAGTAAATGTTTGTTGTACTGAATTATGCCCTCAGAAAGGCTACCAGATCTGAGGCACTTGGATTTATCCTGACTAAATCTCCAGAAAGAGCCACTAGAGTATTTGCTTTATTCATGAATTTAATATACACGTTCAGGTACACCATTCCTTATATGAAAACTTCAGGGTCAAAATATGCCAGAATTTTTTGCATTTTCACAAGTTAAAATGGCTCATGTATTATGTATGATGTAGATGTTCTCTCAGTGTGTGCATTTAAAAAAATATATAAGACAAAGGGACACCTGGTTGGCTCAGTCGGATAAGCTTCTGACTCTTGATTTTGGCTCAGATCATGATCTCATGGTTTGTGAGATCGAGCCACACATCAAGGCTATGCACTGACAGCAAGGATCCTGTTTGGGATTCTCTCTCCCCCTCTCATTGGCCTTCCCCCCGCCCACACACACACATGCACATTTGTGTGCACACACACTCTCTCAATAAATAAATGAAAACAAAGAAAAGAATAAGGACTAACCTTCATTAAGGTTATGTTTTACCATCTAATAAGTTTGCTGAAAACTTCAGTTAAAACTCTGTTTTTAAAGTTTCTTGGATTTCAGAATGATGGAGGACCACGTACCTATCTTACAAGGGAAGAACAAATTAATAACATTTTTTACATTAAATTTCTAAAATTGATAATATATTTCTTTTACAAAATGCCATAGTCCTATTTCTGTACTCTTTCAGATTTTTAAATTTTACAAGTAATCTATTAATACATGTTCACTACTTAAAACGCCAATAATAGAGATAAAGCCAAAGCCGGAAGTGACTCACCTTCCCATCTCAGTTTTCCCTTCACAGACTCCATGGCCTTCTGGAAGCTCCTCGGCATACATCAAAGCACACCAGGACCTCATCTTTATGAAGTCCCCTTGCACGGTGGCCTCATTTCCATCTTTTCCATTGACCCTTTCTTGTCAAATCTTCAGTGATACATAAGGAATATTTGTCCCCATGTGGAGAGATAAAAAAAGTCAGAGTGAAAGACATTTAGATATTGGCTGAATGTGATAGAGAGCCAACGAGTGGAAACGATGGTACTAGAACCTGAACGTTCTCACTCTTCATGTTCTTTTTGTTTCCTGCCATCACAGCACACTGTCCACTGTCCCGTGAACTCCTAATACCACGTGTAGGGCCAGGCAGGGGTCATTGTGCAGAGACATGCTTTCATCTAAAAGAGGTGTCTCCTTGGATCAAGGTAGGCCATCTCCCAGATTGCTAGGAACCCCATTCCCATCCCCCACATTTGGGAACAGGTTACCCTGGGAGCTTCACACAGTCCTGGAAGTTCTCAAGCACATCACTGATGGAAATTTGCCAGATTTCAATCATGTCGCATCCTATACCTATAGCAGCTCCTTAACTGGACATTTCACTTCTTTTAAAATTATGGCTATATTCTTACAAATGGGTGCAATTCACCAGTTTTGGTCTTCTCATATCATCATTTTCATAATCATATTTGTGCCATGTCTTCCTTTTTTTCTGTTTGTCTTTACACTGAATTCTAAGAAGTAGGAATAGGCAGTCTTCTTCTCCTATAATTGGCTTCTATGGCTTAGTCTGTGCCTTCCCAGCCCAGAAACACATCTGTCTCTGCAACATACAAAGCCTTTTCCATTCAAGGAAGAAATCTTATAGATATATTCTGAAGCATAAAAATCTCCAAACATAGTGTCCTCAAGGCAAGTAGAGAAAGTTCTCAGGAACAAAGGGTCATCGTGAGAGATGAGAGTTTATTTTACTAATCTGGCATCAAATGCAGTCTATTAAAAAGAGATTAGTGCTTATTAACAAGATCTGGTGTTGGAGGCTGCTCTGAACAGGACACTATTTGTCAAGAATGCCTAAGGAACTTATCCTATCTACACAAAAACAATGGAAGAGTACTGTCAGCCACATTGTGCTTAGGGAATTATTTCTCACTTTAATCATTATATTTTAGAATAAATAAAATGGTATAGAATATTTGAATTTGTTATTTGCCACAATCAAGAGGAATCCATTGCAATCCCCCTTCCTTTTTTTCCAGAATGTTCCATCACTTTCCTATACAATAGGGGTGAATTTTTTAAAGTCTTTTGTTCTTCATTGAAATATGTTAGCTTTTCTTGGTGAAAAGGACAGGAAGGGACAGGTAGTTTCTTCATTAGTAATTTTAGAAAAAGATCTACTATTTACATAATTCATTGTGTTTTAGAAAAAAACTCATCCTTATTCTTTTACTCAATCAGACTTTTGTAGAACTGAAAAAGCAGATTAAATTGTTGTTTAAAAAAGGGATGCCTGGGTGGCTCAGTCGGTTGAGTGTCCAACTTGGGCTCAGGTCATGATCTCATGGTTGTGAGTTTGAGCCTCGCATCAGGCTCTTTGCTGTCAATGCAGAGCCCACTTTAGATCCTCTGTCCCTCTCTCTTTTCACCCCTCCCTCACTCACATGCTCTCTCTCAAAAATAAATAAACATTTAAAAAATTGTTACCAAAAAAACCAAAATCAACCAAACAAAAGAACCTCCCCAAATGTCATTAGTTCTTTGCTTAAATCTCTGCAAAATTGAAATTGGCTAGGTGGAATGAGCTTCATTTTCTCGCACTTCTAATCATTCATCATGCTAATCCATGCTGACATGGATTTCAATGGTAGATGGCGGGAAGAAGGGAGGAATGAAGAAGTGAAGGAAAGCCTGACTCAGAGCAGCAGCAGGGGCTTGCATGGAGCCAGATTGGAAAATGCTCAGTAGCATCAATATGGTTTGGTGACTGGGAGTGAGAGGGGGTTGAGTAAGGGGAAGAAGGTAAGCAGGAACCTGAAGTTTCTAGATTGGAAGCCACTCTGAGAGAATAACTTGGCTGTACTCTGGGAGATGAGAAAGAGAAGAAAAAGAAAGGACAAGAGGGAAGGAAAGTGGTGAGGCCTGAGCTGTGGTGCTGAGAGAGGGAGAGAGGGCTCTCTGATGGGGGGTCAGGGAGAGAGCCACTAGTAGAGCAGTGTCCCCCCCATCCATGTTTTCTTCTTCTGTCCTGAGGCAGATAATCCTCAGGTCATTCCAATATGTCGGCGGTCAGTAGTAGCCTGATACTACATCACAAAGTCGACATTTTCGTCGCTTCCTCTCCTCATGAAGGCATTTTATCAACTCACATCATCACAAGAAGGGTGAGTATGGCACAGGAAGATACTTTGAGGGAGAGAGAGAGACCACATTCACATAACTTTCATTACAGTATAGTGTAACCATTCTATTATGATCATTGTTAATCTCTTACCTCATTGATACATTAAACTTGATCACTGGTATGTATGTACAGGAAAAAAAACATAGTATATATAGGGTTTGGTATTATCTGCAGTTTCAGGCACTCACTGTGGTCTTAGAGCAGATCCCCTGGGGTCAGAGGGGACCACTGTTTTTGCACAAGCTGAGAGCACAGTGAACCAGTCTTGCCCAGTCAGCTCCAGGCTCACCCATCTGACCTCCTCACTAGCTCTCAGTGTTCTTGAGCCCCCTGGCTCATTACCTCAGTTGGGCCTTTCCACCTCTGTGGCCTTCTATCGCTGGTTGCATGCCACCTCTAACCAAAGTCTCACCATTGAGTCTTGCCCACTGCCAATCCTTTAAATTCCAATACAAATTGTATTGCATCACAGCCTTGGTGGAAACTGATAAAGGCTTCCTACTATACCAGGATAAAATCCAAATCCCTGCCTCTGCCTCATTCATTTCTTACCATTCCTAGCCTCCCCCCTCCAAGACATCGAAGCCTCTCAGCCACTGAGAGTGGACACGTTCTCTATTTCCTGTCCAGTTCTTTGCCCAGGCTGTGTGCTTGGCCTACAAGTGCCCCTTCTGTAAGGCCAACTCGTTGGGTGAAACTCAGGTGTTGGCTCCCTTCAGAAACACTCCCTGATTTTCTGACCCACTAGTCAAGTAGACACTTCTCTGTTCTCTAATTCCACCTCTTCACCCTTCCTGGGGAGTGTCCCCCGACGGCTATCTGTGGATTGTGTATCTCCTTCCCTAGACTAGAAACTCAAGTGATGTCAGAGGTTGCTTTTCTTCAATTTTGTTTCCCCAAGGCCTAACCCCATTCTGGCACCCTCAGTAAAGATCTGTGAATTAATGACAAAGATGGTATTTCTTCCATTTGAACGGAGAAAAGGACTTTTGCTTGATGGTGGAAAAGCTGCTTCTAGTGTACTGCTTTTCCTTTCCCTTGTGAAGAACAGCAGGTGGGACATCCACCCATCTCTCAAGGCTGTGCCATATCACATGGGAAAACAAACAGCTCTTATGTGAATGTGTGGCAAACAAAATGTGTGTGTACTCAGGGAGAGCCGGATTCCAGGAAGCTAGTTACCCCGACTCCATTTTAGGGTCTATCTTCCTCCAATTACCCAAATATTTCTTGGAAGTCCTAGTTTTAAGAGTCAAACACCAGGATCTTTTAAAGAGGGAACCTCTAAAGAAAATTCTTATAGAAGGGAGAACTGTCACAAGGAGGTGACAAAGGCATGTAATTTCTCATAATCCAGCCACTCGACGGCAATTTGCGGGAACACAAAGGAGCTGAAGGAAAGACAACACGTGCGTGGGCACACACGTGCGCATGCGCAGGCAGCCAGACTAATAAGAGGACATCGTTAACAATTTGGAAATCCTATATTAAGCATTTCCACATATTTCGAAGACTGTTCGTAAAGACGACTTTAAAAATAGAAGCACCCTTAAATAACTCAAGCAGCTCTAAGTGCCATTTGAAAGTTGAATGCTTAATTGCCCTTGAAAAGGGCACGGAGAAGACTTTTCACAGTTACTATCATCCCTAACCAAAAATTATTTGTAAGGACCTGGCACATGATAAGTGTTAGATACGTGACTTACAAATATTCTTGTTGAATATATAAGAATCACGTTTCCTTTAAAAAGTATTATTTCCAATTTTAAGAAGTATTATACAAACACACACATATATAATATATGCCATAAACAACAGTAATAATAAATTTTAAAGTACTAAATACAGTCAAAGATACTGCTAAATACTAAATACTAATCACTTAATTTACGTTACAAGTTGATAGCTTTCACCACCGCCAAGTCATACCTCACTTTATGGAATAGAGATCTTTTGTGAAAGTAAATTTATGATTATTTTATCATCATTAGCTTTCCTTGTAGATTTAAAGATGTATTCCAGCATGTGATACATTTGAGCAATAAAAATCATAGTGGGGGAGTAGGCACACTTTTAAAAGTCATGCTTTTAATGGAAAACCTATTTAAAAAGCAACATCAATATTTATAACTCAATGTATAATATTGAGACTTAAAATATGATTCCAGGAATTATATTCCCTTGGGCCTAGCTAAATCTACAGAAACCAGAAGAGTGTCCTACTTTAAACTAAGTCCATGATTTTATTTCCACCTCAAGGCAAAAAGTTCATTTTTTAAAACCACATACTTATCAAAGAGCATTTATAGAAGGTACCATGGATGGTACAAGAAGCTTTTTTAGTCTTAAAAAATGCTATTACCTTAAAAGCTATTCCAGAGTCACTATAAGTGCTTCTCTGAAATGTGTAGCTAGAGTATGAACTCAGAAAGCCCATTATAAATGACTTGTAAGTGATAAAATGAGGGACACAATAGAACTCCCAACTAGCACCAACAGCTGACCAAGGTAAATATACAACTACTTCCCCACCTTCTAAGCTAACAGAGGAAATATGATTAAATATTTCAAAGTACCAATAAGCCCACCAATGTGCAGGTGATATTTAACTATGTTTTACAGTTGGATTCTGCACAGAAGAAAGAACTCAGTCAATTACCAGTTAATTCCTTTTCTGTAGAATCCATACATAAGTCTTTCTCAGGTATGGCTGGAGTTGAGGAGACTCAAATAATGTTAGGGTTTTGTTTTGTTTTTAATATATGCACTTGGTATTTTTGTAAGAAAATATTTTTTTAAGTTTCCAATTACATTCACCATTTTCTCTATGGAAAAAAAGAAGTAACAGATATAGGACAAAATGATTCCAGAAAGAAAGTCTTAGAATAAAATCTAAACCAGTGAAGGAACAGGAAATATTATGAGTCGGGGAGAGGTTTGAGGTCAAATTTGCCTTGGTCCCTATTCTTATTCTTATTATTATTATTATTACTATTGTTATTGTTGTTGTTGTTGTTGTTATTTTGTCTCCCTAGAGGAATCTTTACAGTTCTCCAATATTTAGCCAAAACTGGCCTATTCTTAGGTCTTAAAAAACAAGCAGAATCTCCTTTTGTGTCAGTAGTATATTAGAGGTGACTCCTTAATGTCCTCATTATTTGACATGCACATTACATATGATCTTTGTATTCATTTTATCAATAGTTGCAGGACAGTTACAAGGACATATAGAAGATTTGAGCAATCTCTTCAGTGCTAATACTGAGAGCATCCAGAACTTTCTGGAAACTTTTCCTGGGCTGATGGTGACAGCTGTATGTCTCAAGATGCCCAAGCCCAGAAGAGTGTAAGATCTTCAGATGTGATCTCCAAGTTCAAGTATCCCTACATTGCTGAACTAGACTTGTTCTTGCTACTAATCTTTCTTGATCATTCCTCAGTCATTTGTCTTAGAACCTGAATGTTACAGCGATAGAAGGGGGCTACAGAGTAAAAAAAAAAAAAAAAAAAAAAAAAATTTGTAGGGTCAGTTTTTACCTATAAAAACCTTCATTTGACATTTATACTTACACACATTTATTTGAATTGATTTCTTTGAGTTGAAAGACATGCATCACCTCCCCCAGTGCCCAGTAGGTACCATGAGCCCAATAAAGTGTCCCAAGGTTTTGCCGGTTGGGTGAATTCCTGGCAACTCCAAAGCTGCAGCTGCTAGGGGGTCAACTCAAGAAGAGTAACACCGCTCACTCTGTGTGCTAAACGAATGGGTTGTTTACATAATGGAAAAGTATCAGATCATCATTATGTCCATTATGTTATGGAAATATAGACACTGAATGCAAAGAGAATATTCTCTTGGCATTTCCATTAAAAGTCTTAAAATTGTTCAAGCCCTTGTTTTCAGAACTATTTCTAAGAATTAAGGAAATATTCTGAAAGATTCTAAGGAAATAAACTTGGAGGTTACAAAATATTTTCTTGCTTGTTGGGTTTTGTTTCATTCATTATTATAAACAACACATGCTCATCATGAGCTCTTATAATAACAAAAAAATTAAATTTGATTAAATACATTTGTGGTTAAAACACCATGCAGCCACTTAAAATGATGCCTCAGTAGAATATTTAATGAAAGGGAAAGTAACACACAATATATTAAATTAAAAACTGCCACAAAATACATGCTGAGGAAGATGACACAAACAAATGGAAAGGTATACCATGCTCATAGACTGGGAGAATTAATATTGTTCAAATGTCCATACTATCCAAAGCAATCTATAGGTTTATTGCAATCCTTATCAAAATGCCAGTAGTATTTTTTCACAGAACTAGAACAAATAATCCTAAAATTTGTATGGAACCTCAAAACAACTAAAGCAATCTTCAGAATAAAGAACAAAGCTGGAGGTATCACAATTCCAGATTGTATGATATACTACAAAGCTATATTAATCAAAATAATATGATATTGGCACAAAAGAAGACATATAGATCAATGGAATCAAGTAGAGATACCAGAAATAAACCCACATCTACATGGTCGAGTAATCTACAACAAAGGAAATGAAAATTATACAATAGGGAAATGACAGTCTTTTCAATAAATGATGTTTGGAAAATTAGACAGCTACATGCAAAAGAATGAAACTGGACAACTTTAATACATCATACACAAAAATAAACTGAAAATGGATTAAAGACCTAAGTGTGAGATCTTCAACCATAAAACTCCTTAAAGAAAGCATAGACAGTAATCACTTGGACATTGCCCTTAGCAACATATTTATATCTCCTTGGGGCACCTGGGCAGCTCAGTCGGTTAAACATCTGACTTTGGCTCAGGTCATGATCTCAGGGTTTGTGAGTCTGAGCCCAGTGTTGGGCTCTGTGCTGACAGCTTGGAGCCTGGAGCTTTCTTTGGATTCCATGTCTCCGTCTCTCTCTCTCTGTCCCTCCCCTGCTCATGCTCTCTCTCACTCTCAAAAATAAATAAACATTTTAAAAAGTTATATCTCCTCAGACAAGGAAAATAAAGGCTATGACAGACTATTGGAACTATACCAATATAAAAGGCACAGTGAAGGAAATAACCACCAAAACAAAAAGGCAACATAATGAATGGGAGAATATATCTGCAAATGATATATCTGATAAAGAGTTAATATCCAAAATATATAAAGAACATATACAACTCAACACTAAACAAATAAACAATGCAATTTTAAAAAATGGGCACAGGACTTGAACTGACATTTTTCTAAAACAGACATCCATACAGCCATAAGACTCATGAAGAGATGCTCAACATCATTCATCATCAGGGAAATGCAAATCAAAACCACAATGAAATATCACCTGACACAAGTCCAAATGGCTAGTATCAAAAAAGACAAATATATCAAGTGTTACTGAGGATGTGGAGAAAAGGAAACGCTTGTGCACTGTTGGTGGGAATGTAAGTTGGTACAGTGACTGTGGAACACAGTATGGAGATTTCTCTAAAAATTTACAATAGAAATACCATATGATCCAGCAATTCCACTACTGGATATTTACCCAAAGAATACAAAAACATTAATTTGAAAAGATACATGAACCCCAATGTTTATTGCAGCAGGAATATGGAAGCAACCCAAGTGTCCATCAATAGATGAATTAAGAAAATGATACACACACACACACACACACACACACACACACACACACAGGAATGTTACTCAGCAGAAAACAAAATGTTATCTTCCAATTTGTGATAACATGGATGAAGCTAGAGAGTATTATGCTAAGTGAAATATCAGACAGGAAAACACAAATACCATATGATTTCACCTATATGTGTAATCCAAAGAACAAAACAAACACGCTCTTAAATACAGAGAGAAACTGGTGGTTGCCAGAGGGGAGATGCTGTGGGGGATGGGCAAAATAGTTCATGGGGAATAAGAGGTACAAACTTCCAGTTATAAAATAAAGATATTAAGGCGCACCTGGATGGCTCAGTCAGTTAAGTGTCCGACTTCGGCTCAGGTCATGATCTCACAGTCAGTGGGTTCGAGTCCCACATCAGGCTCTGTGCTGACAGTTCAGAGCCTGGAGCCTGCTTCACATTCTTTGTCTCCCTCTCTCTCTGCCCCTCTCCTGCTCGCTCTCTGTCTCTGTCTCTCAGAAATAAAATAAAGACATAAAAAAATAAAGATATTAAGATATCTTTTTATCTTTAAAAAATAAAGAGACTAAAAGCACAGCATAACAATTGTAGTCAATAATATTGTAATAATGTTGTACGGTGACCACACTCAGTGCGGTGAGCACTGGGTAATGCATAGAATTGTTGAATCAGTGTGTTGTACACCTGAAACAAACAGAATATTGTATGTTAATTACACTTCAATTTTTAAAAATCAGAAGAAATAAAAACACATGCAGCACCTGAACTTATTTATTAAATGAGATACTGCATGTGTTAAGCTTAGCAATATGAAAACTTTTAATATACAATAAATGTTAACTATCATTATATATATAACAAAAGGCTAGAAAACATATTCTGAAAGATGAGTGGTATCTGGATGGTATCTGGTTGTATCCAAGTGACCAGGATATGGTTAATTTTATTTTCTTCTTTTTGATTTGTGCATTCTGAATTCCTCACAATAAATATGTAAGAAGAAAACCTAACAAAAATTACTACTCCCCAGACCTACATTCTTTTTTGTAAGCTTTTATTTAAATTCCAGTTAGTTAACATATAGTGTAATATTAGTTTCAGGTGTACAGTATAGTGATTCAACACTTGCATACAACACCGGTGCTCATCACAACAAGCTCACTCCTTAATGCCTACCACCTATGTAGCCCATTCCCCCCTGACTCCTCCCCTCTGGTAACCATCAGTTTATTCTCCATAGGCAAGAGTCTATTTCTTAGTTTGCCTCTCTCTCTTTCTCTCTATCTCTCTCTCTATTTTCCCTTTGCTCATTTGTTTTGTTTTAATTAATTAATTTATTTTGAGAGAGAGAGAGAGAAAGCCTGAGAGAGAGGGCGAGAGAGAGAATCCCAAGCAAGCTCTACACCCACAGTGCAAAGCCCCACGCAGGGCTCAAACCCACAAACCGTGAGGTTATGGTCTGAGCTGAAGTCGGACAGTTAGCCAACAAAGCTGCCCAGCGCCCCTCATTTGTTTTGTTTCTTAAATTCCACATGAGTGGAATCATATGATATTTGTATGATATTTGTCTTTCTCTGACTGACTTATTTCACTTAGCATAATGCACTCTAGCTCCATCCACATTGCTGCAAGTGGCAAGATTTCATTCTTTCTGATCACCAAGGAGTATTCCATTGTATATATATACCACAGCCTCTTTATCCATTCATCAATTGGTTGACATTTGGGCTTTTTCCATAATTTGGCTATTGTTGATAGCACTGCTATAAACATTGGGGTGCACGTGCCCCTCTGAATCAGCATTTTTGTATCATTTGGATAAATACCTAGTAGTGTAGTTGCTGGGTCATAGGGTAGTTTTATTTTTAATTTTTTGAGGAACCTCCATACTGTCTTCCACAGCAGCTGCACCAGTTTGCATTTGCACCAACAGTGCATGAGGGCTCCCCTTTCTTGCCAACATCTATTGTTTCTTGTGTTGTTGATTTAAGCCATTCCAGAACTATATTCTTAAATAAAATATAGATCAATAATCAATTTAGATTCCTTTTTTAAAGCACCTGTAACTAATTTTTATATATTAATATGGGTATATATTATGTTTATCAGAAATAGTTTTTTAAAATATTGATTATTTTTAAAAATATATACTCTACAACATCAAAAGAAATAAATTTTTTTAAATTTAAATTCAAGTTAGTTAACATACATTGTAGTCTTGGCTTCAGGAGTAGGACCCAGTGATTCATTTCTTACATATGACACCCAGTGCTCATTCCTAAAAGTGCCCTCCTTAATGCCCATCACGCATTATAACCCCACAGCCTTCCCTCAAGCAACCCTCATTTTGTTCTCTGTATTTAAGATTCTCTCATGGTTTAAAAAAAAAAAAGATTCTCTCATGGTTTGCCTCCCTCTCTGTCTTTATCTTAATTTTAATAAGAAGGAAAAAAGAAAGGCTTACTTGTAGAACTGTATGACAAAACCTGACTTTCATGTGACTTCATATTATTGTTTTCTTCCCCAAAAGTTTGTATATTCCAACAAATCAAAACTGGGTATTAATTATACTCTTTTTTTTTTTTTAATTTTAGAGAGAGCAAGTGAGCTGGGGAGAGGGGCAGAGGGAGAGAGAGAACTTAAGCAGGGTCCATGCTCAGCGAGGAGCATCACGCAGAACTTGATCCCACAACCCTGGGATCATGACCTGAGCTGAAATCAAGAGTTGAATGCTCAACCGACTGAGCCACACAGGCGCCCCATATTGTGGGTTTTTTGACAGCAGGAATTATTTCTCACTGGCTTTGTATTCTTAGAACCTGGTCCTAAACACATCCTCTATATTGGTTAAATAAATAGGCTAACAAATGTCTAGATATGTTTTGTACAATATGTATAATTCTCCCATATGGAGCTATTCATTCACATTAAGAAACATTTCTCTCTAAAAATAAACTTGGAACATGGACAAACCAAGAGGATAGCATTTAGAAAGTGAGTTCTACAGGCTGTTTTCCATAATCTTCTACACAACCAAGATCATAACTGTGTAACAGAATTTCAAATGGCTTGGATTTACCTGAATAACCAATGGTAAGGTTTATGGCCTTTGGCTAGACTCTCTTCCCCTGAACCAAGCAAACTGACCTGAGAGGCATCAGAAAGGATGTCCTTGGACCCTGTTAGTATCATGCTGTAACCGACTGATCCAACGGAGCATGTTTGCCAGTGTCTCTCGGCCTGGTCTGTGCCAACTCAGTGAGATATCCTGCAACTTATCTACAGTGGATGGGCTGTGCATATTACATAGTCCTTAAATCAACCTTTTCTTATAGCCTGCCTGTGCCATTCACTGCCACATGGTTCTGGCTTCCAGAATCCTTCCATGCATACAGGCTACTCCCTGCCTCTGGGATAATACACCTCAGAGGAATCCACCCAAGTACAGCCTTGATAAGGTTCAAAAGCTCCTCTCAGAGCAGGAAATCATTAACTTCTGAATTTCCCAAGCTAATTTTATGGATTAACCATCAAAAGGAAACTCTTGATATTGACAAGTGCTCATGTAGTTTTCTTACTGAAAACCTAGTGTTAAGTAAATAATCACAACTACAAAGTAAAGAAGAAAAGTGGCACTTTAAAATGAACTCAGATGATTCAAAAGTTTTAGCTATTGCTTCTAGGAGTTAATCATGCAATGACATATTTCCTTTCCTAAATAAACGTTGACTTTTTGACATCCGGTGTTGGATCTCTTACACTTATGGATACGGCTCAGTTCCTGGAGAGAGTGGAGTTAGTTACACAGAATGAGCCATCACACCACACCTCAGTGTGCTCACCACTAGGACGCTAATAAAGGACCCACAATAATTTCACAAGTTTCATCTCTGTAAGGAGTCCATAAGAGGAAAAATGGTTCTTAAACATAAGAGTGGAAAGGGAAGGATGGAAAATTTTCTTAGAATAAATACAGATTTGGTTTATTTACTCTCTGGGGATAATGCAGCACTAAGCATATTAAGTGATAGCTTGAAGAATAGATTTGTATGCTAAAGAGCCTAATTTACAGCCCAGACTTCCACAGATCTTACCCTCTCCAGGTTATAATAATTCAATTTCCTTTCAGACCTTACGGTCTCTCACTTTAGAGACTAAAATTCTCCAGAATTTCCTGTCATTATTTTTTTCCTAGTGTTAAGGGAAGGAAGGGTTATATAACATACAAAGTTGAATTCTAAAATAAACAGAGTTCTTAAGATATGAGGCCAAGAAGGAAAAGAGGCTAAGAATGTATACTGGGCATAATTAATATAGATGATAATTAGTTTCATAAAACAATTTTACAAACTATCTTTAAAGAGAAAGTTTATTAACTACATTTGCATAGCTAGAATACAGATTTGAGAAATTTTAGGGGAGAAAAACAAAGTTGTAATCCTCTTCAAGAACTGGAGTGTGTCTATTCTTGGAGCCTCTGAAACTGTGACCTTAGCTTTTAATTCATTCAACAATGAATGTCTAACTATATGCCAAAGAAGCATTGAAGATGTGGCAGAGAGAACAGACAAGGCATTTGCTCTTATGGGGTTTACAGTCTTGTGAGGGAGAGGGTTCATATACAATAAAGAAATAAAGAATAAGATCTTTTCAGATAGTGCTAAATGTTATAAATAAGCCAGGGAAATGTGATAAAGAGAGGGAGGGTGGAGTGGGGAAGGCATAACCTGTCTGAGGAGGCAGCAATGAGCTGAGACATGAGTGACCAGAAGGAAACAGCCCAATGTATTTAAAGAATGGAAAGGACAGAGAGGCTGTATAGTGACAGAAACAAGAGTAATTAGCAGTGAGATCAGAGGGGCAGTGAGAACAAACTCATGCAGGACCTAATAGGCGCTGCTGAAGAGGGATTAGGATTTGATCTGTAAAGTGAAGCCTTTGGAACATTTTAAGGATGCTGATATTCAACAAAAATTATAAAACACGAAGAGGAAAAAGAAAATGGCCTATGCACAGGGGAAAAAAGCAATCGATAGAAACTGTTCCTGAGGAAGCCTAGATATTGAACTTACCAGACAAGAACTTTAAGTCAGTTACTTTGAATATATCAAAGAAGAAAAACTAAAGTATGTGAATGATGTCTTACTGTCTCACCAAATAGAGAATATCAATAAAGAAATAAAAAGTATAAAAAGGACCAAATAGAAATTCTGAAACTTAGAAGTAAATTAAATGAAAATTTTAAATGTCTTGATGGTTCAACAGGAGATTTCAGCAGGCATAACAAAGAATTCATGAATTTGAGAATTCCAAGGTCAGTTGAGCTCAGTGGAGATTATCCAGACTGAGGAACAGAAAAAAAAAAATGAAGAAAAATGAACAGAGCCTCAGAGACCCCTAGGACATCATTAAGTACATCAACACATGCATAATTCCGAAGGAAAAGGGGGTGTGGAAAGAGTAGCTGAAAAAAAATGGCCCCAAACTGCCTAAATTTGATGAAAGACATTAATATACACATCCAAGAAGTTCAACAAAACTAAATAAAATGAACACCTACACACATGATGATCAAACTATTGAAATCAAAGCCAAAAAAAAGCCTTGAAAGTACCAAGAAAGAAATAACTCATCATGTACAAGTGACTGTCAATAAGATTAAGAGATGATTTCTTCTAAGAAACCATGGAAGCAAGAAGGCAGTGGGATGCTATATTTAAGGCACTAAAAGAAAAAGATAGTCAATAAAGAATTCTATATCCAGCAAAACTATCATTCAAAAGGGGGAAGTTAAGACATTCCCAGATAAACAAAAATAGAACTGTCACTAACAGAATGGCTCTAAGAAATACATTAGAAATTGAGAGTCTTGGGACACCTGGGCGCTCAGTCAGTTGAGCATTGGGTGGCTCGGTTGGTTGAGCATCTGACTCTTGATTTTGGCTCATGTCATGGTCCCAGGGTTGTGGGACTGAGTCTCATGGCAGGCTCCATGCTGGGTTTGGATCTTGCTTGGGATGCACTCTCTCTCTCTCTCTCTCTCTCTCCCCTCCGCCGCCCCTCTCTCCCACTCACACACTCTGTCTCTCTCTCTGTCCCCTCTCCCATTTGTACTCTCTCTCTCTAAAGTGAAAGGAAAGAAAGAAAGAGAGAGAGAGGGAGGGAAGGAGGAAGAAAAAAAAAGGAAGGAAGGAAGGAAGAAAGAGACACCTTTACCTCACACCATATAAGAAAGCTTATTCAAAATGGATCAAAGACCTAAATGTAAGAGCTAAAATGATAAAATTCTTAGAAGAAAGCATAGGCATAAATCTTCATAACCTTGAATTAGGTAATGGTTCATGGATACAACACCGAGAGCACCAAAACAAAATAAAAATAAATAAATAGGACTTAAAACTTCAAAGAACTATATCAAGAAGGTGAAAAGCTGACACAGGAAAATATTTGCAAGTAGCATATACATATATATATATATATATATATATATATATATATATAAATGTTTTATGTATTTCTGAGAGAGAGAGAGAAGCATGAGCAGGGGAGGGTCAGAGAGAGAGGGAGATACAGAATCTGAAACAGGCTCCAGGCTCTGAGCCAGCTGTCAGCACAGAGCCCGATGCAGGGCTTGAACCCACAAACTGTGAGATCATGACCTGAGCTGAAGTCGGACGCCTAACCACCTGAGCCACCCAGGCGCCCCTATTTTTTAATGTTTATTTATTTTTGAGAGAGAAAAACACAAGTGTGAAAGGGAGAGGGGTAGAGAGAGAGGGAGATGAAGAATCTGAAGTAGGCTCCAGGCTCTGAGCTGTCAGCACAGAGCCCAACACAGGGCTCGAATTCACGAACGGTGAGATTATGACCTCAGCTGAAGTTGGAAGCTTAACTGACTGAGCTACCCAGGCTCCTAGCAAGTAGCATATTTAATAAGGGACCATATCTAGAATATATAAAGAGCTCTTACAACTCAATAGTAAAAAGACAAACAATCCAATTTAAAAAGGGCAAGGTGAATAGACATTTCTCCAAAGACACATACAGATGTCCAATAACCACATGCAAAGATGCTGAACATCATTAGTTATCAGGGAAATGCAGATCAAAACCATAATGAGATACTGTTTCACACCCTCAAGAATGGCCATGAATGAGAAGCCAGTGTTGATGACGACATGAAAAGATAAGAAACCTCTTAAGCTGCTGTTGCAAATACAAAATGGTGCAGCTACTTTAGAAAACAGCCTGGTGGCTCTTCAAGTGGTTAAACACAGAGTTAGAGTATGACTCAGAAATCCCACTCCTATGTATCTATCCAAGAGGAATGAAAACATATGCCCACAAAAACTTACACAAATGATTACATCAGCATTATTCATAATAGCCAAAAGTTGGAAATAAACCAAATGTCTATTAACTAATGACGGGATACATAAAATGTGGTAATATTCATATAATGGAATGGGATGTGACCAAGTAAGTACTGATATAAACTACAACATGGATGACTCTCAAAAACATTATGCTAAAGGAAAGAAGTCAGTCACAAAAGACTGTATATTACATGATACCATTTATATAAAATGTGCAAAACAGGCAAACATATAGAAATAGAAAGCAGATGAGTGGTTGCTTAGGGCTGGCAGGGATGAATAGGTAGAGGGAGGGTGATAACTAAGGGGTATGTGCTTTCTTTCTGAGGAGTTGGGCTGTGCACATATCTGTGAATATACAACAATCCACTGAACTGTATACTTCAAAAGAGGAAGTCATATGATATATGAATAATATGTCAATAAAACTGTTCCTTAATAAAATAGGCTGGGAACTTTTGGAAGGCTCAGTTATTTAGGCGTCAGACTCTTGGTTTTGGCTTAGATCATGATCTCACAGTTCCTGAGATCGAGCCCCACATTGGGCTCTGGGCTGACAGCGCAGAGCCTACTTGGGATTCTCTCTCTCTCCCTCTCTCTCTGCACCTCTCCCACTCTCTCTCTCTCAAAACAAACAAACAAACAAACAATTGTGAGGCTGATCTTGCCATAAATTATAAGCCTACCATATTTGGAAAAAGATAGGCCAAAAATGTCATCCCTCCCCAACTGTCTGAAACCTGGGACCAAAATGTGGATGCAAACTGGCCATCGACTCTGTGGTTACCCTACCCCAAACAAAGAATAAAGCCCTCCATCTTCATCCCATCACACAGCTCTCTTTTAGCCATTACTCAGAAATAATGACAAATGCAAGAAAATACCCAGGGCAGGAATTGGTGGTGGGTGCAGGGTGACATAGTCTAGCAAAATTTATGAACTCTAAGAATAAAAATGATCTCACATGAATTCCAGATAGGGAACTTCCTAGAAAGATTTAAAAATCTGATTGGTTTTGGGGGCACCTGAGTGGCTCAGTCAGTTAAGTGTCCGACTTTGACTCAGGTCATGATCTCACAGTTTGTGGGTTCGAGCCCCATGTTGGGCTCTGTGCTAACAGCTAGCTCAGAGCCTGGAGCCTGTTTCACATTCTGTATCTCCCTCTCTCTCTGACTCTCCCCTGCTCACGCTTCTCTCTCTCTCTCTCTCTCACTCTCTCAGAAATAAATAAAACATTAAAAATTTTTTAAAAATTAAAATCTCCTTGGTCTTTAACTTTAGCTCAACAAATCTCTCCCATGTGAAAGTAACAAATGCAAATATTCAGAGGTTAATGAATAAATCAAAGGCAGATCCAGGCTTTGAGGAGTCTAAAACTAAAACAATTTGAGGGAACTTCTTTAAAAACATGTAGAGGCTCGTGGCTGGCTCAGTCGGTACAGTACGTGACTCTCAATCTCATGGTCATGAGTTCAAGCCCCTTGCTGGGCATGGAGCCTCCTTAAAAAAAATATTAGCCTGGATGGCTCAGACCATTAAGCTTCTGACTGGCTTAGGTCATGATCACATGGTTTGTTGATTTGAGGCCTATGTTGGGCTCTGTGCTGACAGCTCAGAGCCCGGAGCCTGTTTCAGATTCTGTGTCTCCCTCTCTCTCTGTCCCTCCCCTGCTCACACCCTGTCTCTCAAAATAAATAAACATTAAAAAAAATTTTTTAATGTAATATTACAAATGCAACTTTAGGGTTGGAGTGGGGGCAGGGGGGGCACTACAAGTAAGAAGACCCATGGCTTACACTTTGGGAGCACATGGTAGCTACCTCTCATCTGACTTGCATTCATTCCCTCTTGAAAAAATTATTCGAAGGTATAGTCTGTTTAGTTGACTAAGATATCAAATAAGCCAAACAAAAAAAGCATTCGCTGGGAGCACCAGAGGCAGTTAAAGATAGTGCTATAGAAAACACTATCACAAATATAGTTGCTAAACTCAAGGCAGACGTGAAAAATAACATTTGAAAATCAATATGCATATATTTACAAGATATAAAATAATAACAGTAACCTCAGTTCCAAACTCCTGATTATATTAATGAAGACTGGGATTTGAGGTGCAAGTGCATAGTGGTAATGAAGAAGAAGAAGTTATTTAAATTTCAGACCTTACATGGGAGTTGTGGGTTAGGAGGGTAGGTCAAAAAGCATCTTTATAATTTTTGAGTCAGAAAATGGAGACTGAAGGGACGCCTGAGTGGCCTAGTCGGTTAAGCATCTGACTTCAGCTCAGGTCATGATCTCATGGTTTGTGAGTTCAAGCCCCGGGCTCTGTGCTGACAGCTCAGAGCCTGGAGCCTGCTTGGGATTCTGTGTCTCCCTCTCTCTCTGCCCCTCCCCCTCTCATGCTCTATCTCTGTCTCTCTCTCATTAAAAAAAAAAAAAAAAAGGAAATGGAGACTACTGGAGAGTATTTTTGAAAAACATTAAGAGCAAACCCTAGTGAAATTCTGGTATAGTTAGGTATAGTTAAGCTCAAAGCAAGCTGTGGGTTAAAAGTAAAGCTAAGTGACATCACCGAGATGGTGACACGGGCTCTTCCCGAATTCAGACTGCCTCATAGGAACAACTAACAACTCTTCAGGAATAAGAATCACTGAAAGAATTCTAGAAAACAGGTATGAGGCTGAAGCGTCTCTCTCCACAGAGACCGAGGCAGGCTGTGGGGGCCGGTAAGAGACGCCGGGGCCCCTCCCCCAGCACAGGGCAGCGGCGCGTGCAGACGTCCCCCCTGAGCCTCGGGTTTCTCCGGTGGGAAAAGTCGACCAGGGCCGCCCCCACCCCCGGCACTGTGGGTTGCTCTGTGGGAGGGCCCACCCTGATCTTGCACTATAGGGATTGCAGGGGAATCTAGGGGGGGGGGGGAGGGGGCTCGACCCCTGGCAATCTGCGTGTGACAGAAAAGTTTAGGAGGAGGAGGACTGCAAGACCCAGCGCATGAATCCGGACGGACTGAGTTCTCACCTGCGGTGTCCACGCGGTAATCCCCGCCCGGGGCCTTGCTCATCTGCAGAACCCTGTCAGGGGGGTGCTCTGGCCCGGGAACTCGGTGGAGTGCACATCCGCCTGGTTTTGATCCTCGCACAGGGAGTTCTGCCGGCCCCGAGCCTGGCTTGGAACTGAATCGTGCCCCACCCCCAGTGTTTCCCAGTCCTTTCTGACCCAAAGGGCTGGCGATAACTCCTGGCGGCTGCGTGGCCCACGAACCAGGAGGTGGGCAGGCGGGGCTGACGGCCGCCTGAGCAAAGCCCATCCAGGTGTGCAGTGTCCCCTGCTACACACGGGCGCGGATTCATTCATTCCTGGCCTGGGGCCACGGGGGTCCTGTCTGGGCAAACTGAGAGTGGCCTGGAGTGGCCCTGACCCTCCCACGCAGTCGATGGAGCTGAGACACAGGCCCGCTCACCGTGGAGGGTGTCTTCGGGCCTCATCGGCCCAGAGGGGCTGGAGACCACTTGGGAACCACGCAACCCAGCGGCACTCAGGCCGAGGGGTGGCAAGCAGAGCTGACAGTCTGCAGAGCAAGCCACGTGGCCCTGTGTCGTCAGGGAGTGTGTGGTGCCGGTTGGTTCCAGTTAAGACAATAAAAAAACAGCCTTACCGGCTTTAGAGCGGCTTTCCCCACTGTGCCCAGACAGGGAACCTTATTTATAGACCTGCTCCTTGCAGAACACAGCCTTCAGCCTGTTCCCCCCAGGGAACCTGCCCAGAGCACATGGAAGGCTGCACGGCCCATTGGACACCCCTATGCAACAGAGAGCACAGCCCATGGCTTCCCCCATCTGCAGAATGAGACTGGTAGCTCGCCTAGCCAGGCATTCAGTGCACACTCCGGCTCCATTCAGATCTCCAAAGCTATGTGGGTTCTGGGTCCTATCTTGCTGCCTTGCCAGGGTGGGAAAGCTAATTTCCATCGCGCCGACTACTACTGAATAGAGTACCCAGACCTGAGCATTTGTAAGCTAGACCAGAACATCTAAGCAACTGCTAAGCCCATGACAAGGTCACTTGGGTAGGGAACCAAGCCAGCAGCCCCATCCAACTGTTCTTAATCAGTGGCACACTCCTCTTTCCCTATTCTCAGACCTCAAACAGTTGTCTTGTCCCAAAACAGACCACCTGCCCAAGAATGTTACCAGCAGACCCATGCAGAAACCCAAACTGAGCTGGCTGGTGACTCTGCCAAAACAAACCTGTAGAGTCGGGAAGCGGAATCCTGTTACTCAAATGCACAGATATCAACATAAGGAATCAAGGATCACAAAAAAATCAGGTAAACAGGAAACAGACAAAGGAAACTGATAAAGCCCCAATAACTGGTCCTAAAGAAATGGAGCTCTGGGAACTGTCAGAAAGAGAATTCAGAATAATCCTCTTAAGGAAGTTTAAGGAACTACAAGGAAACACAACTAAATGAAATTAGGAAAAGAATGCATGAACAAAACGAGAAGTTTGACAAAGAAATCGCAATCATCAAAAACAAACCGGAAAAGGGGCACCTGGGTGGCTCAGTTGGTTGAGTGTCTAACTTTGGCTCAGGTCGTCATCTGGTGGTTCGTGAGTTCAAGCCCTGCATCAGGCTCTGTGCTGACAGCTTGGAGCCTGGAGCCTGCTTCGGATTTTGTGTCTCCCCCTCTCTCTACCCTTCCACCGCACATGCACTCTCTCTCAAAGTAAATAAATATCAAAAAAATTTTTTTAATAAAATAAATCTATTGGGAGAGAAACTGGAGCCATCATATAAAAAGAGTACACCATATTTAGAGATCTGGAATCACTTAAACTCTCTAAAATTAATCAGTTGTGCAGCTTGGGGAAACTATTCTATTAGTGCAAGTTTATTTCTTTGTAAGTTAAAAGTAATCACATGTATCTCGTGAGTATTTTGTGAGGTTGAAATGAAAGTGTATGTAAAAATTTGAAAAAAACTAAAAGCCAACTGTATACTCCTCACAAGAGATACACCTAAAACAGATACACCTAACACAGAACTCTTAAAAATTAAAAAAAAAAAAAAAAATAGGACATCACTATGGAAAACAGTTTGGCAGTTCCTCACAAAGTTAAACATAGAATTACCATATGATCCACCAATCCCACCTCTAAGCACATACTCAAAGAATTGAAAGCAGGGACTCAAGCCCATACTTATGTGCAATATTCATAGCAGCATCATTTACAACAGACATTTACAATGTAAGTGTTCGCTACGGAGAAATGGCTAAACAAAACACAGCTATGTATACAATGGAATATTATCCAGCAATAAAAATAAATGAAATTCTTATATAGGCCGTATCATGAATGACCTCTGAAAACATTATGCAAAGTGAAATAGACACAAAAGGACAAATATTGTATGATTCCGTTTATATGAGATACCTAGAGAAAGCAAATTCATAGAGACAGAAGTAGAATAGAGGTTATGAGGGGCTAGAGGGAGAGAAGAATGGGGTATAGACTTAATTAATTATAATAATGGGTATAGAGTTTCTGCCTGTGATGATGAGAAGGTTCTAGAAATGGATAGTGGTAGTAGCTGCATAACATTATGAATGTACTTAATACCAACAAACTGTATACCTGTAATGGTAAGTTCTTTGTTATGTATATTATGATTAAAAAAATAAAATAGAGAATGATATTTCAGACCAAAAACCAAAAGAAAACGAAGATGACGATATTATTTTGACACCAAGCAGAACTGAAAAGAGATCAAACAGAATAAAAAACTGCCATTGATGAAGTGTATAACACACAACATATAATAACTACTATTCATGTACGCTTTCCCTTTGTGCAAATTATTTCATCTAATCCTCCAACAAAGACTATAGAAAAGGAAGTCTTACCGCCCTATGTTATAAAAGAGGGAACTGAAACTGAGAAAATTTAAGCAACTTGCCATGGTCACATAAATAGAAAACAGTAGAGTGGACTTTTTTTTTTTTTAAGATTTTATGTATGTATAATATGTATGTATGTATTTTTAAATTTTTTCATGATTATTCTTGAGAGATAGAGAGACAGAGCATGAGCAGGGGAGGGGCAGAGAGAGGGAGACAGAACCCAAAGCAGGCTCCACACTCTGAGCTGTCAGCACAGCTGACATGAGATCACGACCTGAGCTGAAGTTGGATGGACTGAGCCACCCAGGTGCCCCTAAAGATTTTATTTTATTTAATATTTAATGTTTAACTTTTTTAATGTTTTATTTATTTCTGAGAGAGAGAGAGAGAGAGAGAGACAGCATGAGTAGGGGAGGGTCAGAGAGAGAGGGAGATACAGAATCTGAAACAGGCTCCAGGCTCAGAGCTGGCTGTCAGCACAGAACCCGAACCCATCAACCATGAGATCATGACCTGAGCCAAAGTGGACGCTGAATCGAATGAGCCACCCAGGCGCCCCAAGATTTTAGTTTTAAGTAATCTCTATACTCAGTGTTGGGCTTGCACTTACAACCCAGAGGAAGTTTTAGATTTGTTTTAAAAAATGCACGGAACATTTTACAAAACCAGTCATTGTAAGACCATTTTAACGTACCTATTTTAACCTGTTCATAAAACAGATCAAGTACATGAGAAATAAATAAAATAGAAAAATAAATCATGTGTTAAAAGTGTATGTTATTTGGTGATAATATAATAAAATTTAAAAGTCAGAAGAGGGGCACGTGGGTGTCTCAGTTGGTTAAATGTCCAACTCTTGGTTTCAGCTCAGGTCATGATATCAAGGTTTGTGAGACTGAGCCCCATGTTGGGCTCTGTGCTGACAATGTATCACCAACCTGGGATTCTCTCTCTCTCTCCTTCTCTCTCTGCTGTTAGCCTGCTCTCGCTCTCTCTTAAAATAAATAAACATTTTTTTTAAAAAGTAATAAAATTTTTAGTTAAAACAATCCCACCAAAGTCTCCCAAATAACAAATGGTTAAACTGAATATAACATCATAATCATAATTATTTATAAAAAATAAGGAAAGAATATTGGGGAAAAAAGTCAATATTAAGATGCACCAAATTTCAGCTGCAACTTTCAACAGGCCTAACCTTGCTTCTGTTCTGCTCATGGCCATATGGAAGGTCAAATAGCTGAATTCTATCTCATTTTTAGTCTTCTTTAAGAATGATCCATGAGTGGGGCACCCGGGTGGCTCAGTCGGTTAAGCGTCTGACTTTGGCTCAGGTCATGATCTCACAGTTCATGGGTTCAAGCCCCACGTCGGGCTCTGTGCTGACAGTTAGCTCAGAGCCTGGAGCCTGTTTCAGATTCTGTGTCCCTCTCTCTCTCTGACCCTCCCCTGCTCATGCTGTCTCTCTCTCAGAAATAAATTTTTAAAAAACATGAAAAAAAAAAAAGAATGATCCATGAGCATGTGACCAAAATTTCTAAGTAGCATGACATCGGTTTACAACAAGTCATGCCAGTTTAAGTTATTGTTAAAATCTGAATGCTATTTAATGAAACTTGGGTGAAACTCCTTATATACTTTATAGGTTGACATTCTATCAGTCAGTTAAAATATAGATGTGTATTTGCTATGCAAGAGTAAAATGTCTGAAAAACGATTAATTTATATACAAAAAACAACAGAACTTCCGGTTAAATAAATAGTGAAGAAGATTGGCAATGGAAGCAGAGTGTAAGAGTGTATTAGGTAGATAACCAGGAAAAATATTAATTCTTCTTTAGCTAACTCATTTTATAAAATCTTCAGTAATATAAGGCAGAATGATGGAGATTAGATCATAAACCTATTTTTTGCAGAACTGTTTGCTGGACTAGTATTTAGAATATTAAACTCTCTAGGAGTTTAAGTAGAACGTATATATATATTTCATTCAGTTTAGGTCATAAGCCAAAAGAAAACCCATCAGGCAATTCTTCACTTCTTGTTAATGAATACCTGTTTTGCCACCCCAGAATCTCACAAGGAGGAAAGACAACCAAATCGTGCAAACTATCATCCATGATAAATCGTATTTGAACCAGACATATTAAAGAACATAAAAAATGAAGATGAAAGTGTTAGACCAGAACAGAGCAATCTCTAACTTTCTCTCTCTTTCCAGGCCTCATTTGAAAGTGTCTGTTTTGTCTCAAAAATGTGTATTACGATGACCCGGGAGCAAACCAGTGGCTGACAAGGCTGAGAAGTAATTGTGCTTCCACTGTAATGTCAACAGTAAGATTTGTTGGGGCGCCTGGGTGGCTCAGTCGGTTAAGCATCCAACTTCGGCTCAGGTCATGATCACACAGTTTGTGGGTTCGAGCCCCGCATTGGGCTCTGTGCTGACAGCTAGCTCGGAGCCTGGAGGCTGCTTTGGATTCTGTGTCTCCCTCTGTCTCTGACCCTCCCCTGCTCACGCTGTCTCTCTTTCTCTCTCAGAAATAAATAAAAAACATTTAAAATTTTTAAAAAAAACAGTAAGACCTGTCAACACTAAAATATATAATAATAAAGTTGTACTAAATGAAAATCTTAAAATGCACTACTCAGGGATTCTTATCTCCTAACTTATTGCTTGTACACTCCTTCCACCCCCACCCCCAAGACACAGGTCCCTTTCTGTGGCTATCAGGAAACACTGGTCGTCTCTTTCCTTTTTTTCTCCTCTATCTTTTCTCCAATGTGGCAATTGGGCAGGAAAAGACTGGTTTGTCAGAAAGGTCCTGGGGCAATGCTAGCTACTGGGGAAAATGCTGTTGTCTTCTATCTCCTTCTGGATCATTGGAGTAGGATGATGAGATATGTGTTCTGGTCCTACCCACTCTCCCTGATCCAGGAAGCCTGACTGTGCCGTACAGACCCAATGCAGCCCACTGCCATTGAACTCTGCAGTGCCAAGGGAAAGTCCCAGCCGAAACTAGACTTGACTTCTCTCTCTGTCTCGTTGCTATTGTTGCCTGTTCTTATATTTCCTTTGGAGTCCCTTCAGAAAAGAGAACTGGGTGGGCCAAGACCGGATTTGGAGATTTCTGGGTTTCCTGGCCAAATAACATATTAAAAGAATCAGAAAAACCAACGCCTTGGTTTTTTCTCAATTTCTAAAAATAACCAGAAAATCCACTAAAATTATAAGAAGAGTCTCTATATAACTGCATACTTACATGTTCAAGAAACCTGTTGAGATAGAAAAAAATTTCTGGAAAAAATGGTAATCCAGATTGATGAAGTTTTATAAAGAATAAATATCATGTAAAGAATTTAGAAAGTCATCACATAATCCTCCCAATAGACTCTGACATTTCTACTGGTGCATTTCATCCAACTGATAAAGAAAAAATTCTGTAGTATAGAAGTGATCTCTTAGAGCACCTGGATGGCTCAGGTGGTTAAGCATCTGACTCTTGATTTCAGCTCTGTTCATGATCTCATGGTTCAGAGATTGAGCCCTGTGTGGGCTTCCATGCTAAGTGTGGAGCCTGCCTAGGATTCATTCTCTCTCTCTGTCTCTCTCTTTCTCTCTCTCTCTCCTCCCTCCTCCCCATACCCTGGCCCTGTCCTTATAAGTAGTAAGGACCCAACTTTGAAGCTCTAGAGAGTCAAAATCTCTCAGCAAGCAGAAGTTTTGACCAACCAGCCATTCTTCTGAGGGAGAAGTCACGCTTCTAAGAAAGTTTTAGTCTCAGTATCAGAATCTATATTCAGAATGTCATATTTAGCACAGTTTTAAGACATAAGATACTTCAAACCTTTGTACAATGCTCATGTAAATAAGAAAGTAATGCACCCAAGAAAGGAATCATCTCCTCTCAGATAGAAGAGCAAGAAAAATTTAGGGCTCGTTAAAATGGAATGCAAACAGAAGAAGTCCCCAGAAAATGAAAACCTGATGTCTGATGCCAGATATCTGCAAAGGAACCCAGGCACTGCAGAATGCTCAAAGCAATGGGAGATGCAGCGTGGGGCTGCTTTGGAACCTGGGGAACCAAGCATCCCGCCGAAATTACAGTGGCCAGATTCTCTGGTCATCTGTCAGAGCAAAGAGCGAGCAGGCCCAAGATCATGAATCAAATGATCCAGGAACATAAAAGTGAAAAGTCATGAAATGTCTCACTCCAGGCTGCTATGGGATCTGGCCTATGGGATATCACCCTACTCCCTAAAGGCACTGTCTCACTAACCTTCACCTAAGGTTGAAGGGCAAGAACTGGCTTTGAAAGACCGTAATCTATTTCTAGTTTGGCACACTAAGCTAGATTGATAAAGCTAATTACTTTAAGCAATGAAACACTAAAACACATGCCTTAAGTTAAAGTACCTATTAATGGTGTTACATTAGTCATTCTTCAAATGTTTATTAAGGACTTTCTAGGTGTTTATTCATCTAGAAACAAATAAGAATGAGTTGCTGTCCACAATGGAAGAGGCAGATAAAAAAATGAACAGACAATTCTAATTTGCTATGCTGAGTGCTCTGATAGGAGTAAGCACAGGGCCCTGTGATCCATCCATAGGGTTCAGAATAAGTTCTAACAGAAAAACACAAGTTACCTGGGAGAAGCAGAAGGAAATGTTCAGGGCAATAAAGATAGCACATACCCAACACCCAAGGATCCACAGGAACAAACACACCAGCCTCATTTGTGCATATACGTGGCAAACGTATAGTAGCATAGTTTTTCTGAAGCACAAAGTACTTGGCAGTGTGGCAACAGATAAGATTAGATGGATAGACAGGGTAGACAAGCTGGGTCATAAGAGGTCACATATTCTACATATAGAAGTTTGGACATCCTCACTCTTACTTAATACTAATAATAAACACTAAAAGTGATTTATATTTGTCACCATAATAAAATGCGAGTAACAGACTAGCATTCCCACCATAAGCAATTATAAAACTGGACAAACCATAGGAAGCATATGCTTTCTGGTATTGGTATAGCATAAGACTCTGAGCCACGAAAGAAGGAGAACTCACGGGGTGTGTCTTTTGATTGCTCTGGCTGTTTTCCAGGGACAATTTCCTGATCATGGTGCAGGGAGCTGGAGCCCAAACAGTGCCTGGCAGTCCCCTTGACTGAGGCAGGGACTTGAGTTTAGAGCTCTTATAGTTGGTGCGATCTATAGGGGAACAGCACAAGAGAAGAGGGAGGTGCTTAAGGGACAGGGGGAGGTATGTGAGCAAAAATCTGTGTGAAAGTTCCCTTCGGGTTCTTTGCCCCAGTGGGGCTGCACATATATAGGGTTATACACTACATAAGACTCAGCAGAGAAGAGCTGTTATATGGTTGAACAATACAACTTACCAAAATTGACTCAAGGAAAACTAGAAACTTTAAGTAGTCTTATACTGATAAAAGAAGTTTAATCATCACCATCATCATCATCCCATAAAGACAACTGGAAGCCTAGTTATTTCACTGGTGGATTCTAGCAAACTACTAAAGGATAAATAATAATAATCTCAAACAAATTCTTCCAGAAAATAAAAAAGGAGGAAAGTTTACTAATACAAACAGAGATAATACAAAAGGGGGCACCTGGGTGGCTCAGTCAGTTAAGTGACCACCTCTTGACTTTGGCTCAGGTCATGATCTCATGGTTTGTGGGTTTGAGCCCCATATCGGGCTTTGCACTATCTGCTTGGGATTCTCTCCCTCTCCCTCTCTCCATGCCCTCCCCCTGTCTGTGTGCTCTGTTTCTCTCTCTCAAAGTAAAAAAAAAAAAAAAAAAAGATAATACAAAAGGATTGTAGAACACAATATCTCTCATAAAAGATACAAACATTCTTTTAAAAAAATTAACAATTGGGGCACCTGGGTGGCTCAACTGGTAAGCATCAGACTCTTGATTTTGGCTCAGGCCATGTTCTCACGGTTCATGAATTCCAGTCCTGCATCACGGTGCATGAATTCGAGTGCTGACAGTGCAGAGCCTGCTTCGGATCCTCTGTCTCCCTCTGTCCCTCCCCTCCTCATGATGTCTCTCTCTTTCAAAAACAAATAAATAAACTTAAAAAATTTTAACAATTAAAATCCAGAGATATATAAAAAGGGTAATGCATCCTAATGAAGTGAGGGTTTTTCCAGGGATGCAAGATTTTACATCCAAAAAATCAGTCAATTAAATCAACACATTATAAAATAAAGAGGAAAAAAATCATATAATTTCAAGATATGCAAAAAAGGCATTTACAAAAGTCAGCATTCATTAATGATTAAAACAACAGACACAAACTCTAAGCAAACAAGGAATGAAAGAAGCTTCCTTATTTTTATAAAGGGCATTGGTGAGAAGCTTATAGCAAGCAGCATACTCAGTGGTGAACTATTGAATACATTTCTCCAAAGATCAATTACTCAGCAAGGATGCCAATATCACCACTTCTTTTCTATATTGTATAGGAGATCCTAGCCAGGGAAACACAGCAAAAAATTCAAATTCAAATTCAAAAAAAAAAAGAAAAGAAAAAGAAAAAGAAAGGGGAAGCATACAGATTGGACAGGAAGAAGTAAAACTATCTGTATTTGCAGATGATAAAACTTTTTAAATCCTTGGAAAGAACCTAAGTGTCCATCAACTGATGAATGGATCAAGAAGATGTGGTATATTTATACAATGGAATATTACATGGCAACGGGAGAGAATGAAATCTGGCCATGTGTAGCAACATGGATGGGATTAGAGGGTGTTATGCTGAGCAAAATAAGTCAGACAGAGGACAGATACCATATGTTTGCACATATAGGTGGATTAGGAGGAAGCTAATGGAGGACCATGAGGGAGAAGAAGGGGAAAAAATAGTTGGGGGGAGGGAG